>NW_022103968.1:2790196-2792376 GCF_000313985.2 Echinops telfairi | reverse complement strand
GAGATGACATCAGCCGGGTGTGGGTCTCGGGGAGCGCAGCGGCAGTGTTTTATCGTGCCCTTAAAGACCCGTTGCGTGGCTTCCTCACGATGCACATTTCCAAATGTCACAAGCAGGTTGGGAGACACGGATGTCATAAATCCGATTGATAAGTGTCGAACACCACGTCCGTGGGCCGTCTTCGTGGAAATCCCATAAAGTTGAATGGAAGACCCCCCTACTGCAGGGCCAGCACCCACATCCTCACCAACAGCTGCGCTCACCTGAGCAGGCGGGTAGGGGGTGGGCGTGCCCTGGGTGAACCTTAATGGGCTTTATCTAATTACTTAGTTTTCAAAGCTTCGCTGAGGTCAGGTCTCACCAGCCCCAGTTCCTGTAGATGCATATGTAACAGGTAAGATTCGTGTGTGCACTCGCTGCGTCAGACACCGGTCCCCACCGTGCCCCTCCTTGTGAGTGCAAGGTTTAGTTTTGGCAACATGTCGCTGAGGCATGGAGCCCTTGTGCTTCGACTGAGCAGTCTGACGCAGACTCTTAGCTGTGAGACCCACAACAAGGGACCCCCGCACCTATGTCCTGAGTGGTGGAGTGCCAATAGAAGCCGGGGCTTGATTAGGGGGCCCGGCCATGTGGGAGGAAATGCAGAAGACCCCAGCTGGTGGGGTGGCAGCTGGTACACGGAGGGACTGGGGCTGGTGACTGTGCACAGGAGGAGGAACAAGGAGACATGCCCAGGTGATCTGCCAGCTTCCAGCACAGGAGCCATTGCGCTAGAGTGTCTGGCTTGACCACCTACCACCCCCACCTGTAGCACCACCACCACCAGGATGGCCAGGACACTCGGAGGCCCCCCAGGTGGCCTTCCTGGAGGAGACATGCAGGACCACAGGCCCAGACGTCCGCACAGGAAGCAGCAGGTCTGGCGAAACTTCCCTGGCCAGGACCTGGCTCTCAGGGCCTCAGGTAAGCAAGTGCCTCCCTGCTCCTCACTGGTCGCACTTCCCTCAGGTGCCAGATCACCCTGCAAGCCAGCACCTCCCATTCACCAGGGGGACAACCCTCTTCCTCCTCCCAGCCAGTCCTCTCGGCTCCAGGGAGGAAGAAGCTACGGACCCGCAGGAGAGAGGGGGGCCTTCCCAATCCAAACACCTCTGCACTCTGTCCACCTGGTGGCTGGACAGAATGAGGGCGACTCGGAGCCAGATGTCTGCTTCGGGCAGTCGGTATTCACACCGCCTCCCCAGCGCTTCCAGCCCTGGGAACCGGGAAGTGTCACAATTTCCAGTTCTCTCAGAGGTCAGGCTCTGGGTGTGTGTCACACCTAAGCAGATTGCCTGGCTGTGCAGGCCCGGTGAGCCCCCATTGCGGTCCCAGGGGCCCACCTCTGATCCCCACACCGCCAGGAAAGCCATTTCACAGTGCCAGCTGCCCCCACCCCGGCGCCACACGGCCTGGCTGCCACCAGGAACCGGGCCGCCTCGGTGGAGTGGGCGAAAATGAATCAGATATGAAAATGTCGGCAGCAATAAATTAACACGCAGCAGGGGGGCTGATAGCTTAATCCTGCCTCCTCCAGGCTCTACCTGACACCCCTGATTGTTCCAAGAGGTGGGACCGGGCGGACACAGGAGCGAAAATGAACATTCCCCAAAGGTTTCGGCTCGGCAGTATGGAGGGAGCTCGCTGCTGCGGCAGAAGCCCACGTCTGTGATAGTGTCTGTGTCGAACCCCCTCACCTGCCCACGGGGCTGCTGGCTGGTGCGACTGTTATTTACTGAGAAAGAAGTGCCTTCCACACACCGAAAACCTACAGAGAGCGTGGGCACTGGATTCCGCCGATTAATGAGGGCCCTCGTACGCAGCCCATAATTCTGCGGGTCTCTCTCCCCGGCCCGCCCACCAGAGGCAGTTCTCCGCAGGTCTGATGCTCTTCGGCAAGCACAAAACAAAAGAGGACGACCTGCAACAGTCCCCGAGACGTGTGCGCCTGGCCCCTTTCTCCCAAGTCCGTCCTCTGTGTATGCACGCGCAGAATCAACTGGCCTGACGGAATCCGTTCCCGGGAGCAGCTTTGGGAGAGATTATTTGAATGCACACACACACACACACACACACACACACACACACACACACACACACCCTCTTTTTCCATTGTGTGAGCCATTTTTTTGATATAAATC
>NW_022103968.1:2786212-2789466 GCF_000313985.2 Echinops telfairi | reverse complement strand
GATAGATCACAATTTCTGCAGTTACCCTTTGGAGACTAGAATTTTAGCACAGCTGAAGCTATGCAAATTGGGCCCCCTCGTCTGTGAATTTCCTGCCGCACATTAAGATGACCTGTTCTCAATCGGCCCCGGCTGGGAGGAGCTGCGATGCCTGCTTCAAAGTGTAACTGTGCACAGAAACAGGACACCTGCAGTGACTCCTGCCTGCCATAGACTGGGGACAAGGCCAGTCATGGTTTAACAGGACCCTTCCAGGTCCCACCGCATGAAGAATGCCGGCCAAAGACACACACCGCCGAGTCCCACCGACGGCCTACCCAGAGTGTCCCCCACACAAGGTTCTAGCTGGCCCTGCCCTGAGACTTGGCACCCCCGAGATGGACTTTCAAACATAAGCGGTCACTACCTGCACCCCCATTTTCAGTCCAGAATCCTTTGCAGCCTTGAAAGCAGCCACAGCCCTGTGCTGTGTTACCTCAAAAGAGAAGGGGGGCCCACATGTGCCTTCCGCTGGCAGGGGTCCACTTCACATCTGGCCCCAGAGAGGCCTCCCTCAGAGATGGCCGAGTATTGTGGGTGTCCTTATGTACCTCCTACTGTCCTGCTCCCTAACCCCGCTGCTTCCCAGGGAGCCCTGAAGTCCAGGCACATGGGGTGGTCATTCGGGCCATGTCCCTCCACCCTTCTACCTGTTGGAAAGTGTGCGGGGTGCTGCTGTGCCCAGGCTCAGGACACGCAGACAAGGTTTCTGCTGGCTTCGAGGTTTGGGTCATTTGCACATGCATGCACGCCCCCGCCCCACCCCACCCCCACATACACACACCTCATGTACATACTACATACACACACACACACCCCACACACTATATAGACACAGTATATGTACCACACACACCAACACACACCACATATACACACTGCATACACACCACACACACACACACACACACACACACACACACACACAGACTTGCTGCCACCAGTTGGCCACAGCGCCATTCTCTCTCAGTCCCTGTGGCCCTTTGTCCCCTCACCAGCCCCGCCCTGCGCAATGCCCCTGCGGGTACCCTGGCACGCTGCTGCATCTTCCTCCCAGTCCGGGGGGCATCTCAAGGCCTCCCAAACCGTTTTTAGTTTGCAGCCCCTACCCCCCACTAGGCTGTGGGGGCTCCTAGCTGTCCCTCTAGTCCTGTGGTGGGGGCTTGCGGCCCTCCGGGGTGAGGCCCTCACGCAAGGCTGAGAGAAACCTGGACTTGTCATCTTGGAACCTTATTTCCGTGATTGAAATGGGCGCCGGGGCCACCTGGGAAATGTGTGCCTGTCGAATCTATCTGGATGCATTTCACGACATTGATTTTAAAGACTGTACCGTTGTTTTCCTTTGGATGGTATGATTATTGTCCCCATTTAGAGGCCCCAGAACTCACATTTTAAAAATCAACTGACTGTTTCTGACTTGCTGATTTTCCATGAAAAAAAAAAAAAAAAAAGGCGCACTCGGGTATGTTGGGGAAAGAGTGTTTCGATGGGAAATAAAACATGCCACTCCAATGGGCCGTGAAAGTCCCCCCTCATGTCTGCTTAGCGCCCCCTGCCCCACACCCACCAATGACATTACACCACAAACCAACGGGACCCAGGCATCCCTCAGCAGGTTGTGTGGGCAGGCTGCTAATGGCCCCCCGGCCGAGGGTCCCAGTCCCCCAGAGCACCTGCTGATGCATTAGATAAAAATACAGGCATCCAGCGACTTTGTGTGGATATGGAAGCACCTTCCCCTTGTCCTTAACATTCCAGTTCCTCAATTGAACCAAATGTTTGGGCTTAGGATGGTCCTAAGGTGCCCCACGCTGCCCAAAGGGCGCCCATTCTTCATAGGGCTCAGCTCCCGACTCTGGGTCCCCGGCTTCCAGGCATGTCACTCTCTCCAGACAATGGGCTCTCAGCTGGGGGATGCAGCAGGCTCGGAGGAGCCTGGTGGGTTTGTCCCCAAGCGTGCTGCCTCCCCTCCACCCTCTACCAAATACTTGGGGACTTGGCCTCCCCCGCTGTTTGCTTGGTCCTGAGTTTATGAAATCAACTTCAATTTCTTCCAACTCAGGAAACACAATGCTAAGGTCCAGTGTAAAGGGTTTTTTTTCCAAGGGGTGGCGGGGAAGGGAGGTGGACGAGAAGGCACCCTGAGAACACACCTCGAGAGATAGCTGCACCCCCTCCCCAGCCCCACAGCTGCTGCCGCCACCCTCCAGTGTGAAGGGTGGTGCCCGGCCCGGGTTCTGGCCACCCTAGGTCAGATGGTCCCAGGAATCGAGTCACGATGGCTTTGGCTGGCGGCAGGACTATGAGAGTCTCCCTTATAGAGTGCCGGCCTCCACGTTTCCCCTACACGTTGTTTACTATATATTCCAATAGTGTAATATTAAACAAAAACAGTGTGTCCCGTGCCAGGATGATTAATGACGCCGCGGCAGCAAGGTCACCTCCTAGGAGCGGCCGGGCGCGGGAAGGGCCGTGTGGCGGCCACACTTAACACTATATCCGCATTGTGTGAGTGTCACCGGCAATCCTGTGATTTATTGCTTGGAAGGCTCTGTTCAATTTTTTCTGCCTGACCAAATTGCACATTTTCTAGAAAAAGTAGCAAAAATATTTCAGCACATGGATTAGCCCAGCCCTCGTCCTCCCACCCCCACCCCACCCCTATGCGGGTGCATCCTGGGCTGTCTGCAGACTGGGGCGGCGGAGACCCTCTGCCTGCCCCAGCCCCTTGGGGTCCTCCTCCCCCAGCCAGATCTTTGGCAGAAATGAAAAGGGGCAGCTGGAGAGGGAGGGCTGTTTCATCAGATTTTGGTGGCATCCGTTGGGGGTGGTGTCAGTTCCAGACCCTGTTTCTCAATTTTCCCTAGATTTTCTCTGAATGTAAAATTGGGGGCACTGGGGAAAGCTGAAGGGAAAAATAAAACCCAAACGGGCTGAGATCAGCCTCTGCTCCTCTAGGGGATCGGAGGCACGCTGGCTGGTTGGCTTTCTAGCAAAAACTACGTACTTAACCTAAAGCGGCCTTTGTATTTGTTTGTTTAATAAGCAGAGACTCGGCCAAACGGAAGGTGGGGGTCTCAGACGGGGGCCTGTTTCTGGGCAGAGTCCAGGCTGCGATCTGGGTTGCTCAGCAGGCAAAATCCAGTCCCACTTCTGAAGGGGTTTCAGCCCCTGTCTGTAAGACTCACCGGCGCCCGGGACCCGAGTGGCACTCT
>NW_022103968.1:2776372-2785938 GCF_000313985.2 Echinops telfairi | reverse complement strand
AGGCTGCTCTAGGAAGAGATTTCAGATGAAATGGAAAGAGGAAAATCATTTCTTGTGATTTTTGTCTTTCCTCTCAGACTTAATGATGAAAGCAAGCAGTTATTCGTCCAGTTTGGCCGTAACAGACCATGGTCCCGGGACGATTGCCCATCAGTGCAGGTTGGCCTTAGCATGATTTCATCTTTCTCAGCAGGCTAAGAGGGGCTCAAAGAGAACACAGAAAAAATAAAATTAAATAAAACAGAATTGGCGGGGGGGAAGAGTCCTTATCCCCCACCCTACCACCGTGCTAAAGGGAAATTCTTGGTGCACAGGCTAAAGCGAGTCTGACGTTCACATACATGTGAGGCCCGAGGGGCCTGTCGTCAAGCCCTGTCTCACTGACTGATCATAAAAAGTAAGACAAGGATATATAAGTGGCTTGATACCATGGATATGTGTCTGGATTGTGCTAAGAGCTGTATGAGCCCCCAGTAAAATGATTTTTTAAAGTAATAATAATGATTTATAATTTACCAAGGAGTTATAAGGGTTGGAGGTGGGGGAGGGTGGGTAAAAAGAGGAGCTGATGCCAAGGGCTCAAATAGAATGTAAATGTTTAGGATGTGATGATGGTAACATATATACAGATGTGCTTGGTACAATTGACGTATGGGTTGTGATAAGAGCTGTAAGAGTCCCCAATGACATTATCTTAAAAAAGAAAAAGAAAAAACAACTAGAAAAGGAAAGTCCCACGCCAACCTAGAAGAGCAACCCATCCGCATCTCAGAGCTGAAATGATCTCCTGTCTGTCCGGCCACCAGCATCTCTGCGCTCAGAGCAGGGATGCACCTCACGGTGGACACAGCCTCCCTGGGAGGGAAAGCCCACTTTCCCTGTAACTGTCACCCCTCTCTCCGGAGGCTGGGGTGGTGCAGGGCTCAGGGTGGCATGGGGCTGACCTGAGCCAGAGTTGGTGACGACGGGACTGGTTAGCAGGCGAGTCCTGTCTGGACGGTGCTCGTGGGCCAACGCTTTCATGAAGCAGAACGCAGGCAGCCGTCGGTGGATTCGTGGGGACACACGGACTTGACTCTGAATCGGGTCTGTGGCTTCCTCTTCCACGCCTGGTAGAAGAACGAAAATGACACCCACGAAAATGACACCCACGGGTGGGGAGGAGGTGAGCAACAGACCCAGCACAGTCCCTTCTGCATCTTGCTGGACTAAGCAAATGTCCCGCCCACGGGACTTCTCAGGCCACCAGGCAAGCAGACAAAGCAAGGGGTGGGGGTGGGGTGGGGGGGGAGCTGGCTCCTTGTCACCTGTTGATGTGCACCTGGGGAGCGGAAGAGAGCGCACTGTAACAAGGCTCAGGAAGAGGATGGGGGGGGGGGGGGGGTTTGTGTCCGTGAGAAAGGCCATGAGCGACCACAGCCAGGGGAATGAGGGAGGGACTCTCTGCTCAGCTACTGCCTGTGGACCCTTCGTGTGTGCGGATTCGAACCAGGCACTACCGAGGAATCATGGAGGTGCTTCTCCCCCGTCTTCGTTGCCCAAACCCCACCTCTCCGGTCTGCTGGTCTGGACTGGGTGCTTGGTCTCCTTCTGCGGGGAGACTACTTTCCCTGGCCTCTTGCCAGTGCTGGACTTTGATAATCTAGGGGCAAATTGTGCCCTGCGGGTTCTTTCTGCTCATTCACTAGAGGGAACAAGAGTACACTTCCACTTCCAACGTATTTCCACAAACCCCATCCTCGAATTCAGTGGTTCTCAACCTGTGGGTCACGACCCCTTTGGGGATCGAATGACCCTTACACAGGGATCGCCAGATTCATCACAGTAGCAAAATGACAGGTATGAAGTAGCAAGGAAAATAATTTGATGGTTGGGGGGTCACCACCACATGAGGAACTGTATGAAAGGGTCCCAGCCTTAGGAAGGTTGAGAACCACTGCTGTAGGTCCCCGTGTGACTGCCTGCTCCCCGCTACCATCCAACGCCTTTTGTTCCGTGTGGGAGGCCCTCAGAAAAGAGCCGAATGCCTTGCAGGAAAGGCTCATACAGGAAGGACGTCTGAGGACAGAGGTGGGAAACCCGTTCTGAAATGTCCTGCAGAAATGTCCCCAGGCTCATCTCTGGCCCCACCCCTTCCCAGACACTGGGTTGGGGGTCACTTCTTGTTCTTTGATCCTCTGGTGGAGAGAAAGTACCAATCCCACCCAGAGTGACGGAACCCTGGAGGCGATGGTTCCCGGGTGGCTGCCCCTGGGGGCTCCAGCAGGACAGCCGTGGAGAGGACGGTGCAGGGCCGGCTGCGCTTCCTTCTCTGGTGCATCAGGGCGCCTGACAGCAACAGCACCTAAAGCAAACCCCGGGCCACTGGGTCGACTTTGACGCAGCAGCTCTGCCCAGGCTGTCTGAGACTCGGCCTTCACAGGAGCGGGCAGCAGCCTCATCTCTCTCCCGGGGCACGGCTGGTGGGTTGGAACTGTGGAGCGTGTAGTTCAGGAGTCCAGTGCCCAACCCCCAGCACCCCCGAGCTCCTATCCAGCCCACTGAAGCACAGTGCTGTGGGGTGCATGCGACCCCCCAGCATCCGCCTGAGGCACTCCATCGGTAGGGGATGATGCTGACCCATCTTTGACAGTCTGTTGTGACCTGTGGCCACGGACGGGATTCTGACTTGTGGTGACTGTGTTTCTGAGCATCACTGCACCACGGGCTTTCAAAGACACCTGGAGCTCAATCACCAGACCTTTCTCCCTCGGAACCTCGGGGGCCATGGGAACTCCCAACCTTGCAATTAAGACAGGGGTAGTCCAGAAAGATGCAATGTCCCTCTCTCCCCTTCTGATGCCACTGAGGTGGAAATCCATGACCCCCTAATCTATCCCTGCATCCCTGGAGTTCAGGCACCTGGTGAGCAGCCCTTTGGGGGTGGCCAGGACAGCTAGTGGTAAAGGGGCTTATGCACTGCTGGTCCAGAATGAGGCCGGACAGCAGCCCGCCCGGATCACATGTGCAGCGGGCGACTTCAAGCTTTCTGGGCGCTTCCCCAGCAATTGTGATGTACACCCCTATTTGTTTCTCTCCTTCTGAAAGCCCCAGGGCACCAACCATTCAAACAGAGGCAGGAAACATCCCTCTCCCTGCGTGCACACGCGTGCACACAGAGACAAAGCACACGCACCCACCGCCACCTCTCAGAGTGGGGCGGATGCTCAGCTCCCCAGGAGAGGCCCTTTGTCTGCCAGCCGACGGAGCGGTCCATGCCTAGCCACACAGGCAGGGACCCTTCGCAGCCGGCCGAGGCCAGCTCGCCTTGCACACGCTCCTGGGCAACTCCTCCTGTCATTCCCCGCTGCTTTGAAGGCGAAGGCAAAGCTCCTCTTCTGTTTCCTCCCCGCACCGGCTCCCAGAAGTAGCTGTCCCTGCCCCGGTGTCTACAGACACCTTGGATCATAGGTGGCTACTGATTGGTCGTTGCTGGGACACAGTCCCTAGAAGTACCAGGCAGTGTGTCTAAGAATAATGTCAGTACATTGCAGTCCCTACAGGTGCCTGGGGGCAAGATGGGTATTTTGGGATTGCGGATGGTACCAGTAATTCGAGGACTTGTGGCAGGAGCCGGTGGAGCTGTTTGCTACCTAGGGTGGGGACACGGCAGAGAAGCATCCCTCATTAAGCACAGGTGAGCCGAACAGGGACACCCCCGTAGAGAAGGTGGGGGGGGGGCGCTCTTCTAAAATGACACAGGTCCTCCAAAAGCCATCCGTCACAAGGCAGAGATGGGAAACAACATCTAAGTCCCTCTGAGGTCTCTGCCAAGGGAGGACAGGGAGAGAGCACTCTGTTGCCACTGAAATCCTGTCGCGCCTGCATTGGGAAAGCAAGGGAGACGTGGAAAGGAGAAGGATAGGAAGGAAGGAAGCTTTGGGAATTTGCATGTCTACACCTGCCACGTGACCGTCTGCCCCCTGTCCCCAGCTCCTCACACCGAAGCACAGCCACAAGCTATGAGCGTTTGGGGGCAGCGCTCTGAGCACTATGACCAGCGTGGACGCCGCTCTTTAATTACAAGATGGATGCCACTTGGTGAAATCTTCCTGTAATGAAACATTTGGCTGGACTGAGTGCAGGATGTAAAATAAAATTATTCATGGAAAATCCGACCACAGGCCACCTACTGTTTTTTTTAACAAATGGTTGAACTATCACGGGGTTACAGAACTTAACATGTAAATTGCAGTCGAACTTATAATTTCTGATTCAAATCCCACGAGGCTGCCATTTAAGTCAAATATATGAGTGAAATTTTACTTTGGTGCCATCGCAACGCAGGGAAGTGGTCAAAAGCTGCACATCTCCAAAGCAATTATTCACCCAATAATAATGTATTTTTAGTTATTTAATCAAGGACGTAAAAATTATTCCCGTCAAGCCCTTCCTATAAAAATGAAATTTTAAACACCGGCGCTTAATTCCAAGGGTGGCGGTGCTGCATCTAAGCCATCGGGTGGGCGGGTGGGGTCGGGGGGGATTCTGTGCCCAGCCGAGGGCCCAGGACCCAGCTTTCAGTTCCCTGCCAGCTCTCAGAGGTGAATGGGGGGGCTTTTCGCCCACACGGGAGCCAGGGTGGTGTGTACCATCCACTTCAAGGGGCCCCTCTCTCTGGACGCCCAGCCTGCTCTTGGAGGCCAGACAGAAACACGCGTCCGGATGAACCCCAGCCTGTGGGGGGCTCGGGAGTATTGGAGAGGGAGACTCGGCCCCTCACCGGCCCAGCCCGATGGCTTCTGTTGGTCCTGCGGGGAGGTGGCTAGGCGATCTCGTGTCACCTGCCAGCCGTAATGCAATTGTTCCCCTCTGGCTCCCAGGCCCTGATTGCTAAGCACCTCTTGGCAACATGGAAATTTCCATTTTCATCTTGCCGCCTCCAGGCTGTCCGCTCCTCTGCTGGCTGACCGGGGTCTTTGGTCACCACGGAGGGTCCAGAGAGAGTGGGTCACTGGACACCCATGTCATTTCTGCAGCTTGGGGTGCCAGTGTTTCCCGCTTCCTTGGCTTCCCTGTTTGTGGAGGACGGCAGCAGCTCATGGTGACCAGGAGAGCAGGGGCCTTCAGACAGAGGGAGGGGCACCAACAGGCTCACCCCATATTCAGCCTAACCACTGCCCCCAACCCTGTGCACTCCCCCAAAACTCACTCAGATGGCTCTCGGGTAGATTCCTATTCATGGGACCCCACCCGTACGGTGGAAGATTTTAATCTAAGGAAGCATCGGCTGGACTATGTCTTTCAGGCTGTGACCTGGACAGAGGGGTTCCTGTGAGCTCAGTGGATTAAACACTGAGCTGCTGCCCAAAGGTCAGTGGTCGGGACACAGCAGGGGTGGGGGGTGGTGTGTGAGATGAGGCAACCCGCTTCACACAGATTTCCAGCCTTAAATTCTTTCCCCAGTGTGTCGTATCTGTGCTACCTCTCCAACGGCGCTTTCAAGAGTTTCATTTTGCTATCAGGTTGGTTGGCTTGTCTGTTTGTCCCTCTGTGTGGAATCCAGGATGGAAAACCTACAGAGACAGTAACTGGATTAATAGTTCCTTGGGGAAGTCGCAGGGGTGGGGGGTGGAGGGGATGTTGTTCGGTGCCATCGAACCAGTTTCAACGTGTAGTGAACCACGCACCACAGAACGCAACGCTGTGGCCCTAGTGTTCTGCATGAGTGAGCCGCCGTTGCCACCTCCGTGCCATCTCAGAGGGGCTCATAAGGTGAGTGCAGGGGGGTGTTCAACAACTGATGATAGTGATATGTGAATTATATGTCAATAAAACGCTTAAAATAAAAAAGATCGACGGCCTTGGGAACCTGACCGGGAAGTTCTACTCTGTCCTCTGGGGCATCTGAATTGGAATCAACTCGGCATCAAGGCAGATGCAGGGTGGTCTCTAGGGCATTCTTCCGTGGCCCTGCTGGGTGGATTTGAACAGCCAGCCTCTAGGTGAGGAGTGAAGTACAAACCATTTGCAGCACCCAAAGACCCTCCCATGACCCTACCTGGAAAAGTGGTTGACCTGCCCAAAGCCCCTACCCCTCATGTAGCTGATGCATCGCAGCTACAAGGAGAGGAGCAGCCTCAGGCCCAGGCCACACCCAGGGAGAGTAGGGGCTTCGTCTCACTTCTCGGAGAATGAAAACACCACAGATTGCCCAGGGGCTGAGGCTGAGGCACAGCTGCCCCCTCCACCCCCACAGTTGAGCGCCGCCCGGTCCCCCGAGGCAGCTGGGCACCACCTGGCTCTGCTGGAGGCATGGCCAGCTCTGCCTGCATCCTCAGACACTGGCCACCATCAGGCCATTCCCACAGGGGCTGTCTCCAGTGGCCCTGGAATCGGCCCCGTCACTCCTCTTTCATCCTTATCTAAGGTGACCCGTGAGCTTCGTGGAAGCACCTGCCTTTTCCACCTGGTGCCAACCACACTCCGGGAAACTGTCAGTCGCATGCCCCTCCCAGGTGTGGGGATCGTCATTAACACCTCTCTTTCCTCTGGCGATCTGCCACTCTGGGTTAAGGAGGCGGTGCCCACGACGCACACACAAGGCCAAGGCAGAACAACGGCACGCTCGGTCAGAGGATGGGCTCGAGTGTGAGTGAAGTGCTCCCACCACGAGTGGCTCCAGTTCAAACCTCTTTCATTTGGACCACAGACACTGGGGCCACCGGGCCAGCATTCCCCACCAGTCCTCCCCATCCCTGACTGCCCAGGACAAACTCTCCTAAGGTGCCCACTGGCTCAGCCTTCTGGAATTGGGCAGATATGCCTGGGTCTGGAACTCAAGGAGAACTGCCTTCAGACGGGCAAGGAAGGGCCGGGGGGAGGTCACGTGGGGACGTATCAGTCTGTTGGCGTCACGCAGAGCCATTTCTGGTCCAGGGTGTGATGGGGAACTTGGTCTCCTCCAGCACCTCCTCCCACCACTGCCTTCCTTCTCCTCCAAGGAGAACTTGGTCTTCTAAGGAGATGAGTCTAGATCCTTCTTGGAAAGCCCGAGAGCTGGCACAGCCCACCCGAGTGTCACCCTTCGGGGAATGCCTGCGGACTCCTCGAATTTCCCAGGTGAGCTCATGGGACTCCACAAGTGAGGGCTCTATATCCACAGGAAGGCTCCGCCTGAACCAGTCCCCAGAGCCACCCCATGCTCATCGCCGCTGCGAGCCTCTGAAGACCCACGTCCACCTTCTTGGATTTTCTTTATCTACAAACACTTGCCAGACATTGAGTGAAGAAGACTCGAGAGTCTTGAGCGTGGCATGGACTTCACAAGAATGGACACAACCTCTCTTGGAAGGGAGGAAGAGCAGAACGCTTGTGAGAAGCAAGGATGACAGGGCTGGGTCTCTGAGCGCTGGACATGTGATTAGAAGGGACCAGTGGCCAGAGAAGGACATTGTGCTTGGTCCAGTGGAGGGTCAGTGGCTCAGAGGAAGTAAGTCTAAGAGATGGAGGCATGGGATAGACTGATGCCGTTCAAGGCCATGAGGTCAGCTCAGAAGGTCACAGCTTTGTGGTGGAAATTCCAAAGGGGTCATCCCCACACATTCTTCTCAAAGGACACAGGGCCATGTGTGTTAGGGAGAAACAGGCGCGAAAGTTTCACTCTGGGATTGTTTCCACAATCGCTCCTTCTCTCTCTTCCGGGGCTTCAGTCAACAAGGATTCCATTGGGAAACCTTATTCCTTCCACCCCATAGACTTCATTCTGGTCTCCAAACTGCAACAACACCTCAAGAAATAAAGAAGAGAACTTGTGTCCACGAAGAGCCACAATGTCTGCTTGGGCGTGGCTTCCGTGGGCGAGCCATCCTGGCCCGGGGAGGGCCCGAGAGAAGGGGCAAAGGAAGCAGAAGCACTGGGAAGAAAAGACACCCCGCTCTGCGGCCACGGAGGCCGGGCCGAGGGGCAGAGCCCAGCCTGCGATCCAGTGGGGTTCTTTAGAGCCACGGAGGCCACTATGAAAACACGGCAGTGTGCTTGAGACCTGTCCCCGATGCCTGGGGGAGTGGCAGGCTATAATAAGCACCTTTTCTGAGCTAGATTACACCATCGCACCAAGTTAAAGTCCTAATTAGAAGCTGTTCTTGGGAGCCACTGGCTGAGAGCACTTGTACTAAAATATATTCAATTTGGTTTTATATAGCACTTTTAGTACACACTGTGCCTTACTTCAAACTGCTTTAATGAGTAATGGATTAGCTACAGGAAGAGCAGTGGTGCCGCAAATGAACGGAGGAGATATAATAAGCTCAGCAATGGCTCAAATTAGAACTCCGAGCTTCTGCAGGACTTGAGCTCTTGCTCTGGGCAGCAAGGGATGTGCTGCCACACCGTCACGTGACCCCACGGCGCAAATCCGGGGCTCAAGGGCAGGGAGGCTGGGGAAGCTGGCAGGGAGATGTGGTGTCCCTGGAGGGCAGAAGCTGGGAGCTGCGCTGGCCTGCCAGTGACCCTAACCTAGCAGGAAGAGCAGGGGGACTGGAGAAGATATGACTGTAACTGTGCCCCGGGTCAGAGAGTCACAGCTGAGGGTGAGCCAGAGCCCTGAAGGTGGCAGCGAGGGAGCTGCAGTGCGGGTCCCCAACTAAACCAGCTCCCGGGGGTCAGAGGATCATTTTGCAAAGAACATGGCCGGCCTTTACCATCTAACACCCTGGCTGAGGAACTACCATCTTGATCGTGCTCCAAATGCATTGTCACGGTCACTGCTAGCGTCCTCATCAGCTCCAACGTGCAGTGACATTACGTGTCATGGGAGGAAGCACTACCTGGTCCTGAGCCTCCCACCCAGTCCCTGTTGTGTTGGAGCCCACCGTGCCAGCGACAATGCCCATCTGTCTCCGTGAGGATCGTCCTCTTCTGGCTGAGCTACTTTTGCGAGCCTGGTCCCTCCTGATAATAAGCCAAAAGTACATAAGACAAAGTCTGCCTCGAGTGCTCTCTGGACTTCTAAGGAGCGTTACAGCAGGACTTCTTCTGAGACAAATCTGTTCATTCCTCTGGTAGTCCGTAGTCCTCTTAATATTCTCCTCCAACACAACTCCCCTTCGGCTTTCTTCACCCATGGCGGAGAGTTCTCATGCCTATGAGATGCTTGCAATCACCTTGGCATGGGTCAGGAACACCTTAGTCCTCAGTGACAGCTTTGCTTTCTGGTCCTTCAAAGAGGTCTTGTGCAGCAGATCTGCCCCCGACGAAAATGAGTTGTCTGAACCCTTGACTGCTGTTTCCAAGGGCACTGATTATAGATCCAAGTATAATAAAATCCTCGACAGCTCCAATAGTTTCTCCATTTACCATGGTTTTTCTTATCGCTCGAGTTGTAGGGGTTGTTTTCTTTGGGTGAAGGTGTAATACATACTGAAGACTCGTCGTCGTGGGTCCTCACTGGTCTTGGTCAGTGTGTCCAGTCCCCTTGGCTTTCAGCAAGCAAGGCTGTATCAAGTGTCTAGTTCTTCTTTGCGAAGGCCCTTCTCGGATGGCCTGCTCAGTGCAGAGACTGAGTGTGCATGGTGAAAAGAGACATC
>NW_022103968.1:2757064-2775104 GCF_000313985.2 Echinops telfairi | reverse complement strand
CCATGGTCACCCAACCAGGATTCCCTTTAAATGCCAAAATTCTAAAGGTCCCTTTGGTGAATGCCCTTAGGACAGACTGTGCCTTCAGATGGATCCAAAGCCCAAGAGCCCCTGTGCTGTAACAGAAGCGCCCTGCTCTCCCTGCTGCCCAGTCATGCCCCACCCCTCTTCCCAGGTGAGTGACCTTGAGAAAGTCACGTGATCTCTCCAGGCCTGGCTGTCCTGTCTGGTCATTGAGAATGCCAACAGCAACTTCCCAGCAGGGTTGGTGTAAAGACCAAACAAAAGGATATCGAAATGGGGCATAAAATGAGAGAAGCTGAACTATAGCTATTGGTACAATAAATGACTATATAAATATTTGTCTAAAAAGAAATGGTGAGCTTATCACATAATAAATGCTCAGTAAATATAAGCTATAGCTTATCTTCTCAACACAATAAAATATGCATGACCCAGGGCTGCCGGGCACCCAGTATTGCAATGTGGACACAGATAGCCCGGCTCTCCCAAAAGGAGGCGTGCTCCGCCTGAGGTTCATTTTCCATTGCAATGACGATGGAATTATCTGCCACGGCTTCAGGCACTACCGAGGGGAAGGGTCTAGCTGAGAAGAGAATAATGAACTGAACTCAGTCTCTGGCTTCCAAGACCACACTCAAGTTGAAGGAGCAGGCTGTTCAAGTGGGTGAAATAGCAACCAGATGAGGAGCACCTGACGTGTCCCAAAGACCCTCTACCAATCTCCTACAGAACTCTCACGGGTAATCTGTTTACTCGTCCAGTCCTCACCCAATGCTCCCCGTGCGCCCAGGAACTCTCCCTGAGGCAGGGGACGCAGGAATGGAGCAGGATGGTCCTTCCCCTGCCTGTTCTGTACCGACCTGCTACTGCGCTGCAAGGGACAGATGTGGGGCTGGTTCGTAAACACCCACAGGTACCTTCTTTTGTAAAGGAGGAGACTGCAGTTCAGAGACATGAATTGCCTCCCAGATGATAGACCAGAAGCCAGTGGTGGAGTCTGACTCCCCCTTCCAGTCAGCCTGATGCCAAAACGTCTGACTCCCCATAGCAGGGAGCCTGGAGTTGCCCAGATGCACAGAGGAAAACTCAAATGGCAGAGGGCCAGAGGTGGGTATGGGGAGGCTGCTGCTGATAGCCCCGAGTGACGGTTGTTAGGTGGCTGGTGGTTTCAAACTGCTGACCTTTCGCACAGAAGCCCAACGCAGAGCCACTAGAGCAGGGCTCTTGTCTACACTGTAATACTAGAGTCGTTTTGATTTGAAGTCCCCTCCAAGGTCATGGATTTGATTTTAACTTGTTTTGTTTCTGGTGCAATGAAAGGCATAAAGTACTTTCACTCGTGTAGAAGCTACAGGTGCAGCAAAGGTGATCTGATGCAGGCTTTGCCAAGAGAAGGCGCTGTCTCCACCATCAGCCTCATGGAAGCAGCAGTCGGGAGACCAAAGGACGCACAGTGTTAGATCAATCTGCTGCCTCAGAGCTCTCTAAGGCATTGAACAGCCAAGAGAGTACTTTGAGGATTAAGGCGCACCTGATGGACGAGCCATGGCATTGTCGATCGCCACCTCCACCTGTAAAAGCGGCCCGGTGAAGAAGGAAGGCCAGAGGAACAGTCGTGGGTCTGTACGACCGACCGTATCGGCGAAGAACGCTGAAATCACTGTGGACTGTGCAAAGAACCATCCGTCTTGGAAGAAGTGCACCGGAATGCCGCCCCAGGCAAGGACGGTGAGACGTCATCTCACATACTTTGAGCGTGTTGTCAAGAGAGGCCGGCCCCGACCTCAGGCTTGGCAAAGTGGAGGGGCTGTGGAAAGACAGAAAGCCTCAAGGAGATGATGACGCCGTGTCTGCAGCAACGGCCCCCAGCCGCGGAACAATTGGGAGGACAACGGGGACAGCCCTTGACAGGAACACCGCACAGCAGGGACAGGCTCAGCGTTTGAGAAGGAGCGCAGGTTGACATCCCAGGAAAAGGATGCGTCTCCCTTAGGGTGGAGGAAGCAGGGAACCCAGGGACCCCTGTGATCCTGTCGACTTCCCCCAGCCCTGATAAGGTCCTGGTCATCTCCTCAGTCCCGGTCCCCTAAAGGCCATCCCTAGAAGGACTCCCCTCATTCCAAGATAAGCAGTGCTTTCTAAATGGATAAACTGATAAACACAGGAGAGGTGTAAAATCAGACTTGGCACGGAAGCGGATAAACAGGGACCCAATGCTCTATAGGGAGCACTCCCTAGAAAGAAGTGTCCCTCGGGCAGTTGAGAGTTGTCACCAAACCTGCCCCGTGGTTTTCTTAAAAATGTAACGAAATGCTGCGTTCGTGGTGCACAGCATCCAAGTTGAAGTGCAGGCGTTCGGAAAATACACGAGGAGCCCGGCCCTTTCCTGCCACCTCGTCTGCAGCAGCACAGGAGCGAGAACCTTGAGGAGCAAGGACCCGGATGGAAAACAACCCTGTCCGTCCGGAGATGCGGCCGCACCGCTGACACGCAGCCACCAGAAGCCACCTCCCTGACGGGGCAGTCAGGGGCACGGAGACAGAGGGACATAAAGGAAGGTGGTTCTCAACAGCAGAGGTAAGATAATAATGATGTTTTCGACGTGCTGAGAGGCACACCAAGCACGTAAATGGTCTCCCTGAAGCAGAGCACTGAAATACCGGGGTGGGAAAAGACAAAAAGTATTGAGGTATAATTTAAGGAAACTTTCCAGCGAGAAGGGAAAAGTTAACTCTACAGCCTGAAAGAGCACCCTGTGGACTGAGAAAAATGATACAGGATGATCAATGCGGAGACACAAGCCGGGAGAGTATTGATCCCCTCAGATAAGAGAGCCCTGTGGGGACCGGAGCGGAGATGAAGGCAACTCAGAAAGACACTCGATTCTTCAGACACCGCAGGGTGGAAGAGCAGGCCGCAGCCACGTGAGATCCTCCCGGGAGAGCAAGCGACAGGCAAGGACGAAGGGCCTGGCCAGGTCTCCCTTCAGGAATCCAACATTTGAGCACTCAGGGAAGAGAGGTCCCTGCACCCCTTCTTCTACAACAAGTGAGGGCGACTTCAACGGGTCAGGAAGGGGCGGGCGATGACTTGGTACAGTCTGAGGAAAGCAGCATGGACCGCGATCATTCGGAGCATTAACTACAAGAATTCAGTAGCCCATGAGACAAGGACCACAGGACGTGAGCCTGGGCCACTGTGACTTTCGGAGGCCACCTTAGGCTGGCAGCAAACATCAAAGAGGCCTGAATTAGAGAGAGGACTCCTGCGCTATGTTTTCCATCTTTTCCAACAAGGGAGGGGAAATCTTTTTTATGTCTGAAGTAGACGGATTGACACGTGTCTGCCTCCTTGGGTGCGGGCACAGGAGACTGGCACAGGACAGGCAGTGTTTCCTCCTGTTGCGCACAAGGCCACTGTGGGTCAGCACCCACTGGACGGCAGCTCACAATAGCAACGGCAAAGTGACTCAACCGAGCCACAAGCCTGCATCTAAACATCTACATCTGCTTTACTAGCAAAGTGACTAACACCCACCCACTCCACCCCCACAAAAGAACAGAAACACAAAAAAAGAGTCTCAAATGATGATGTTTGACATTATAGTCCATGCGGGCTCTGGTGGGGCACTGGATAGAGTGCTCAGCTGCCAACCAAAAGGTGGGTGGCCTGAGCCCACCCGTGGCTCCGGAGGGGAAGGACAAGCCACTCCGCTTCCTCCAAGACATGCAATCCTGGGAACCCAACGGGGAGGGCTTTGTCCCGCAGCTCGCTGTGAGTCCAAATGAGCTGGCAGCGGTAGATCTGGTGTGGAGTTTGTATGTTAGAGAGAGCAGAAGGTTCTAGCATGATGCCATTCTGGGTGGCAATCCTTTCTGCTGCTCACACGCCACACTGGTTTCGAGCCTCCGGAAAGGCTAGTGTGGCTGGAGAGAACACAGCTGTGTAGTCATCTCCTCTGCATTGATTTTGCTGTTGTGAAATGGGGCTGCCCTCCCTGATGCTGCTTCCCCCTCTCCCCCAAGGCCACACCCATCCACCTCCTCATCCTCAGCTCCATCTCCCCACCCCGCCTTCCCTCTCTGGGAGCCCCCAGCCCAGCTCTCTTGGGTGTGCAGGTATTTGTCGTGGTGTCTAGCCCAACAGTCAGGGTCTCATCCTGGATCTGCCCTTTTGTGGATGGCTAACTTCGCGCGGCATCATGTGCCCGGGGCCATCCACACCACCAGGTGTCGTCATCGGTGAGGCGGTTCCACCACAGGGAGGCGCAGTATAACTTGGGTGCATGTACCGAAATTCCTTTAGACATTCTTCTTGAGGTGGGCATCTGGGCTGCTTCGAAGTTCCTGCTCCTGGGAAGAGTGTTGCGATGAACATGGCCGAGCTCATGTCCCTCCTTGTGAGGCAGCAGAGAGATGGCCCTCCCAGCTGTGTGTGCATCTGTGTGTGCCCTTCGTCAAGGGCATTTATCAGTTTTATCAAGGGAAGCAGTGTTCTCTGCTGGAGAAAACAGAAGTTAAAGCAAGGAAGGAGGGAGAGAAGCTGGGAGGGAGAGGGGCAGGAACACCACCAGACAGAACTGGACGAGAAGAGCCTGCTCTCGGCGTGGGGACCAGGGCTCCGCCTGCTTCTGTGCCTGGGCCTTTTTCTCATGACCGGCTGCTCAGACCACATCCTGCGGTCTGGAAGGATGGTTTCTGAGGGTTACCTCCAGGGGCACTGGACATAAAGGGCAGCATCAATGCCCCCCCTGTGTGTATGTCAAGTTTAACATAGTCTTCATCCCGCCCCCCAGCCTCACAATCACCCCCACGCTCTTTGGGGGTGTCTTGGAATCTGTTTCAATGCAGACAACAGAAGGAGGTGCTGCCCGCACCTGCCCCGTCCTCACTACTGTGCCTGTGCGTGAGCAGCCACCCTGCGCGGCCATCTCAGGGAGAGTCTTCCTCTCTGTCACTGTCCCTCGGTCTCCCAACCACGATGTTCTCCACCAAGGCTGGTCCACCGAATACCAAGTGCAAAGGACGTGAGACGAAGGCGCTGAGTCTGCTTCTAAGGGGCCTGTGGGCTGTGCTTCCTTGTGCAGACGTGGACAGTCTTTGAGAGGCCCCCGGCATGGTCAGTAGTCTCTGCCAACACCGTCACTCAAGGTCTCCCCTGCTCATAAACCCATGCAGTGGCTTTTTTACCTTCCTGTCCGCTTCTCAAGAGCGGACAGTGGCCAACCCTGACGGGCCTCGCAGGACCCCGCCAGGACCCGGCACCGGATCCGATGTCCCGCTCCTCTGGGAATCCTCTTTGGAGATGCGGAATAGTTGGCTGAGTGAGTTCACAGAATATCTGCTTTCTTTTGTTACCTGAATACCAAGTGAAATGCTTATTAACCTCTTTAATAAATCTCTCTCGTTCATAGCTGTCTCGTACCCTGCCCCTCCTTGTTGATTTAAACTGTCGCGTCGTTCAAAGCGCAACTCACAAATCGCTGTCCCTTGCTAATTGCCAGCCACGCCTCAGACATTTCATTAGTTGGCCTTTAGATGCCAAGCACTGGGTGTTGCCTGGTTAGACGGGGTGTTAGCCTGGGTTGTCGAGGGAAACAAAACTGCTGGCACTCATAGGTGCATAAAGAGGAACTTTGCATATTGGGACGTAATCTTATACCAAGGAAGCATCCCAGTCACCTCCAGTCTTCAAGTTTTATGCTAGTCCATAACTCCCTCGTAAGACTCCCGTGGCTGCAGGCCACTGATGCCGAAAGATGAATCAGGAAGCGGAAGTAGGGCAGGCACCATGAGCTCTCAGGGTCAGGTGACCTACAGGGGGGCGCCGCTGGAGACAGACAAAGAATCCCGGTGAAGGGCCAGTGAGGAGGAAGATGCAGGGGGGGGGGGGCGTCCCAGGTTTTCCCTTATAAAAAGGCCCCACACCCCAAGGTGAGATCATCAAGCTTTGGTCTGATTGACGGTTGAACTCTGCCCCCAGCCAGGAGGGTCTAGTTGACATCATGTCTAAGCACCCCTGGTGGTAACCACAGTCCGGAGAAGACCGCAGCTTTTGCACATGAGTTTTGCCCTGGCCTCCCAGCCTTCACGGAGATTTGCAGGGCCAGACCTCCTAGTTGATGGTGTGAGGAGATACCCAAAGAAAGACACACCTGCGTTCCTAAGCTTCTTTTCAGGGACCAGCCGATGCAGAACCAAGAGAGGGACCCAAGCACTCAACCAACCACCTCTGAGGAGGTGAGAAACGCAGGGTGTGCTCGGCTCAGAATTGCCTGGAGGACGTCACAGATCTCGAGCCAGTGCCAATGCAGTGCACTGGTGGCCCAGTTTGTGGGGCGTGACAATCTCTCGCGCCCTCGCTCCTCCTCACTCAGCGGCAGGCGGGCAGGAGGCGGCAGGAGAAGCCCAGTTCTGCTGTCTACAGCCAAGGGTCGCTA
The DNA here is from genome assembly GCF_000313985.2 of Echinops telfairi. Classification (NCBI taxonomy): domain Eukaryota; kingdom Metazoa; phylum Chordata; class Mammalia; order Afrosoricida; family Tenrecidae; genus Echinops; species Echinops telfairi. Next base: position 2,768,641 of record NW_022103968.1, on the reverse strand, counting down.
CATCCCAACCGCCAGTAGGGCAGAGCCTGGAGGGCTGGCTGCGGCGTGTGCGCTCGGCTTTGCTCCCGTCACGTCACGGGCAGAGCTACAAGGAGGCAGAGGCCGCGGCTTTTCAATATCGTTGATGGGCCTGCCCCTCGGCTTTCTTGCTGTGTCTCCTTCCTGTGGGCATTGGCTCCTCAGAGGCCCTGAATTTCTAGCTTGGGTCATGGCCACTAGGGTTTCAGGGAGCCCCACCGTCTCTGCACATCGCTGGCTCCAGCCAACACACCTGAGCAGATACCTGCCCGTACACTTTCAGCTAAAGAGCCTGGTCTTCGGGTCAACGTGAGACCTTGATTTTCGTTTATGAGTTTCTCATTCCCAGGTTCAAGAGGAAACAGAGATGTTGGACCCGTCTTTGACTGAGAAGCATTCACAGAGATCCGACCGGTCTGAGCCCATTCTCTGTTCCTGGGTTAATTGGCACAGGGAGCCTCTGGGGGGAAATCCTAGGAAGGCACGCCAAGCCTCAACTCCAAGCAGCTTCCTTGAGAGCCCTGGAGTAATCCAGAGACCCGCAGGCCAAGCCCGCAGGGGGCATGTATCACTCCCCTGGTGGGCCTTGTCATTGGAAGGTCTCCCCTGCTCCTCTGTCCACCTTGATTTCAGTCTCCAATGGGAGGTTCCTCTAAGTTGGGAACAAAGGACCCATTGGTGCCCAGAGCCCTTGTTCCAGATAATTCCATTACGGATTCTCTGCTACCATTAATTAACCAGGGAGCCAAGGGATGGCCAGGTGCTACGCAGCTGCCATGTCTGATGTCTACCCTGCCCCCGTCTGTCTGTCTTTCTGCTGGGCTTAGAGCGCAAGGCAGGTGCCTGGAGCAGGCGGCAGACCTCATCAAAGGCAGGGGCTGGATGGTTGGAGGATCAGGGGCTCGGGCTCCCAAGGGGAATGGATAGGGGCGATTACAGAATCAAAGGTCCCCAATGATGGCCACACAAGAGCTCTCCCCTGGCTTGTTGGTTTTTGGCTCCCTCTCTTGCTGGGATGCTCCACTGGCAGACATCCGAAGGACCTGAAACCAGGTGCATTTTCATCAAAAGCGGCCGTTTAGAGAAAATGATGCCTTACGTGGGGACAGCAGGGAAGGTCTGAGCCCTTGAGTAATGTGTCTCTCGGCCAACGATATGAAACAAATGTTGCCAGACCGGCTTCCTTCAGCAGTACATCGTACTTTCATGCATGTAGCAGTGTGAACAAGGGGGTTAAAAGTTAAACAGTAGCCTAGGGCGAAGGGAGAGCCAGCTACACAGGTAGAAATGGGCTTCTGGTCTCCCCGAACTATTACTATACATCTTCGGCAGGAGTGAGCAGGCCCCAGTGTGGGAAATGCCCCTGCCTTCAAAATTGGGCTGTTTTAATGTCTGAAATAGCTAGCTGACCTTTCATCCAGAGTCATAAATTTATCATTGTCTGGGATTGCTGGGATATCATTCTTATTAAGGTCCGGGTGTGGGACTTAGCATTTCCAGGAGACTTGGTCCCGGGAGCCAGAGAAGGGACCTGACATTCCTAAGGCAGAGAGACCAGGGTCCGATAAAGAGGAGTCCGCCATCCAGGCGGTGTGAACAAAGGCACGGCACGCCACCGGGCGCGAGCAAGTGGGTCTATATTTCCCAGCATGATAAATAAGCGGGAGCCGTGTTTATGTATAATGAATTACAGCCCTTCCACATTTACCTTAGTAACATTTTACAGGGGCTGTATTTTACTCCAACTACCAATTATGTCATCATCTTGGCATTTACCTGGACACAATGATACACAGCTACCCCGTCTCCCCACATAATTCATGGCTTCAAAGTGTTTGTAAAGTCAGGTTGCCTTCCCTATCCACATAATGACTTGGAGATTGCTATTAAATTTTACAGATTAAAGTTTAGTAAACCTTAACCATCTTATGTGGGTTTCCATGTGTCTTATTAATCCTATAGGACATGATGTTCTGCTATTTAAATGGCAATAAAAGTGGAACCCTGTAAAAGTAGACAATGTGCAATCCATTATACAATGCCTCTCGTCCCCTTTGAATGGAATGGGGAGGCTGGCTTTCATAACGGCTATGGGGCAGGCCGATTGACTTGCATGTCTGTCTATTAAAATAGGAAAATACACATGAGAAACCTGGGCCCCCCACATTTCAGATGCTTGAACCCTACCTCCATGCTTTAAACTTGGTGGCAAAGACCCAAACCCGCCCTTGGGGTGCTGTGGTTAATTTTGAGGGATCGTGGGGGAAGAGCCCCAAGAATTTGAACCCTTTTATAAGCTTGGGAGGCCACCACATGTAAATGAAGCCCCCTCCCATAAAGCCCCTTAATACAAGTCTGATGTAGAGCAGGGAGCACCGTGCAGAAAGACAGAAGGCATGGAATTCAGGTTTTACTGTCACACAGCTCCAGTAAACACGTGGGGTTTTTAGCAACAAAAGGGAATGGAATGAAATTAGGACCAGAGTGGGCTCAGAGTGGGGTCCCTCTCTGGGAGTGCGTGGCGGCCCCGCCAGCATGGGATTTCCCTCTTCAGTCACCCCAGCCCTGAGAAGAGCCAGCGGTACAAAATAAGAAAAATGTTCACTGTGGAAGCACAGTTTTTGGTCCCCAATAAATCACCTGTCACTTCATCGCAGCCCAGCAGATAATGAGCAATAAAGTTTTCACACTCCGGGAATGAGGATGGAGACTCGGAAATACGCAAAGAACAGCTGCCGGCCTTTCTGAAGGAGCAGGGGCTTTGTGCAGGCAGCGGCCCCTGTCCCCTTCCAAGGAGAGCCGGCATCTGTGGAATAAACCATCATCGCTTGGACACCGAGCCCCACTTAATATCAGGAATGTCCACACGAGGTACGCCGAGGGCTGGGGACTGAATAGAGGGCCCCGTGAAACCCCAGCCGGCTGATGCTCACGTGCCCGTGGTCACAGGGCCGGCTGTGTGCAAGGAGTTGCTGTAATTTGTACTGACATTGTATTAAATGTTTATGCACGCACACTAGTCCCCGTTTGGGATTTAAGTAGTGATTCCAAATTAAATTTTAATCGGATGGGGTTCCCCATCCCAAGAAAAAGTCAGCCGTTGAGCAAGAGCAGCCTGAGCCGCTGATGCCCAGCGCCTGTGAGGGCGCATCCTGGGAAGGGGCGTCACTGTCCTGCCTTTTGCCCAAGTCCTCCTCTAAAGGACCTATGACTGTTTCTGACTTTTATCCACCCATTCCTGCGACCTGCACTTGGGTGGGCTGCAACCTAACCAAAAACAGGGAGCAAGCCCGGGAGTACAGGGAGAGATTCATAAAAATGCAAAGCAGACGCCTTGCCACACCGGTTGCCCAGAGTAAAACGTTTCATAAAAGCGCACACTGACGCCGCCGCCAGCGCGGGTAGCTCTGGGCGGGACAATGGGCCCGGCGTCTGTCCCCCACAGTGTGGGCCAGATGTCCTGACAGCTGTGCCTCCCTGACTCCCAGGACTTGTGTGTGTATGTGGGGGTGTAGCATAAGGAGGGGGTCTTGCCTCGGGTTGCTGGGAATCTGCCCCTCACCCCACCCCCTGAGACGTGTGCTAAGGGCAAAGATGTCCCAAAGGCTCTCCAGTGGCTGTGGGCCCTGAAGCCAGGTTGGACAGCTCAGCAGGGTGGGAACCAGGGGCAGGTAGGATGTGGTTCCTGGCCTAGGTCCTTTCTCAGAGCCCCAAGCCCATCTGCTCCTGGGGAGCCTTCTGCTGCTCCCAGCAGCCCGGGCAGGGCTGGACACCTGGGAAGCCACAGGATCCAGGAAACCCAATAACTGTTCTTCAGGGCCAGGACCCCTCACAGCCCAATGAGAACAGGACAATCTTAAATCCCCAACCACATTCAAAGTGGGGCTTCTTCCGGTGCCCTGGTGGGTGCCCTGCCTTAGGGGGCTCCACCCAGAGCCCAGAGAGGGACAAAAGGGAGGGCCGGCCAGGATCTTGCCCCTGAGGACAGGTATGGAGGACGTCTTTGTGTGTGGCCCGTGCTGAGGGGCAGCTTTTAGAGCCTCAGGGCCAGGCTTGGTTCTCTAGAATGTTAAAAGTACCAGCTGAGCCTCAGTCTGCCTGGTCTCCTGCCTGGTCTCCTGCCTGGTCTCCTGCCTGGTCTCCTGCATTGGGCAGGAATCCACCGGCCAGCAGAAGGGCACCCCTGACTGCGAGTCAGTGCTGAGTCACAGCAGCCCCTCGGGCCAAGCAGAGCTGCCCCCAGGGTTTCCAAGGCTGTGTGTAAATTGTCACAGTGCGGATGCCGCTTCTTTCTCCCTCCCTCAGAGAGGTTGGTGCTGCTGGTGGGTTTTAACTGCTGACCGTTGGCTTCAACCAGCTCATGGACAAATGGAATGGAAAGATCATGGAATTTCCCCATGAACTTTCTTGAAGCCTGTGTGTGCGTGCACCCATGTCCACATGTACATAGACACATGTAAGTACATAGATAGCCAACAAGGCAAGCCCTCTGTCACAGAGGGCAATCCGGCTCAGGATGTCCTTGCAGGACAGAGGAGAAGTGCCCCCCCGCCCCCCAAGGCTTCCCACAGGCAGTAATTCCGTGCAGGAGCAGACAGCCCTGTCTTTCTCCCGAAGAGGGGCTGGTGGGTGTGAACCCCAACTTCCTGGATAACAGTGAGCCCTTTAATCACCGCATCACCAGGGCACCACCCAGTAGGGCTGACCACAGTGGATGGCATTTCTCCTGAACTTAGCCGTGCAAACGCATGAATGAGCCATGGCCCAGACTTGGTGCGCACTCACCTGTGTGCTCCAGAAGCAGGAGAGCCCCTCAGAGTCCAATCAATGCACACATGCCCCTCCTCCCGCCCCATTCTTGGGCGCCTCCCTTCCCAGAATGTCAAGTCCCTCAAACCCTCTCTGTATCTGGAACCCGATATGAGAACCTGATACCAGGAGGGTTAGGGGAAGGTGGGGGGCAGAAAGGGAACCCATCACAGTGATCTATATAACCCCTTCCCAGGGCGATGGACAACAAAAAATAGGCGAAGGGAGACAGCAGGCATCTGACAAATAACTGAGAAGCTACAGCAAGTCACTACTAACTGCCCATGCCCGTTTTATTATCTAATGGAATTAGAGATTGAACATTGACGATGACTAATCAGGGATTTCATCCGGTAAAGACGGCGAGCGAGCAGAGGTACATAAACACGGGGGGAGGCAGGCATTGAAATCGTGACAGAGCCCGGCCGGGTCATCACTTAACAAAGGCAGGGGCTGGGCAGGGTGAAGGTGGTCATTGCTGTCCTTCTTGAGACCGAAGAAACACGGTTTATGGGGACCTGGCTGTGCCGGGCCTGCAAGGAGAGTGTGGTGTGCAGTAGCAACAGTGGGGAAAGATTTGCTGAAGGGCCAGCCGGGCAGGACTGCTTGTTAAGGCGTGCCATTTGTAAAGCAAATTGATATGAAAAGTATGTGATGTCTAATACTAAACTACTCCGGCCTGAGACTGAAGGGGGATTTCACAGGCCTCCCCCAGCACTCCATCATTGCTTCATTTTAATGTCTTTATTTTATGATTTTGTTGATGAAATACGACTTACCCAGTGCGCAAAGTCCCTTTCAGGCTTCAGGCGCTGGCGAGTTGACGGGGCGCGCTGGTTTACGGCTGTGTATTTCAGCTCGCTCTGTCCAACGTGGAGGACACAGTAGCCAAGATGGTTTTTCATCGTGGAAATATATTTTCATATTTATTTATTGATTTGACTAATGTATCTATTTTTCAATTCACATGCTTATGTTTCAATCCATTAAAGTGATTCATGGTCAAATAACATGCACTGTGAGTACAAAGAGGAGATAAGAGCCGGTGGCACGTTGGCTCTCACACAGGAGCGGAAGTAAAAAGAATAGTAATACTAATAATAAACAAACGTGGCATGATTAAATAGAGTTTTTGTCCCCAAAAGACTCCAACGTAAGATGATGTTTTAAATTATTCCCCCCGAAAAAAGGCAGAAAATAAAAGTCTGGTGGCCTTGGTGTTTGGGGGTCTAAGTAGAACAGAATTACCTGTGAAGTGTGGCCAGTCATAAATATTTGGTGGTGTTTCCAGCAAGATTAAGCATTGGACACGGACTGACCATAACGCGAGAAATTGACAGCAGAATAAAAAACAAAGACAGGTTTCAGGCATCTGGGAAAAGGGACCAGAGAGCAAAAGTGGCCGACTCAGGGGGAGGGGGTGCCTACAAGCCCTGTCTCCAGACCCCTGCCCGTGGGGGGAATGTATGTGCTCAGCCTTCAGGGCCTTGGTGTCAAGATGGCCGACTTCCCTTGGGAGCCACCATCACCAACAGCTAGAGCCTGAGCCCAGTCTTGAACTGCCCATCTGCTTTCACCCAGGTCAGGCCTTCTGACCAGTGAGTCCCCACCCAGGACTGTGGAGACGGCCTGTCTCTGCAGAAGCGGGCGGCCTCACCTTTGCCGGGTACGGCGCCTTTCTAATCACGTCCGCAGTGGGAAAAGAAATAAACAAAACAAAATCCAGCTCAGCATCACGGCTTCCTTCTCCGGCACCCCGTCCCTGCTGCTCAACCAGGGCACTTAATTTCCAGGAGCATTTGTTGCAGACTCCTGTGCGTTTGGGGGAAGACAAAGGAAAGCGTGCTCAACTGTAGGGTTTTGTTGCTGTGGTTTGTGTTCTTTGGGGGAGTGGGGATTGATATTGTCTCAGGGACCATCACTCCCTCTGTGCTTCAGTGTTGGGGGAAACGTGCAGACCCTGAGAAAGAAGAGCCCTCCGCTGCCGAGCACGCCGGGGGATCAAGTGAGAAGTCCTGAATGGAGTAGGGAAACTGCGGAACTTACCTAGAATTATTTCTTAAAGCGGGGACAGAGTGCTCCAACCCCCAACCCACTGCCATGAAGTCCATTCCAACCCACAGTGAGCCTCTCTCGGATCCAGAGACTGCAAACTGTTAGAGGTGCAGGCAGCCTCGTCTCTCTCCCATGGGGCAGCTGGTGGCTTTGGACTCCTGACCTTGAGCTTAGGAGCACTACGCTTACCGGACAGCGCCACTAGGGTTCCCTGCAGGACATCGCAGGTGTTGGATGATTTTTTGCCAAGTGAAAGAATAGATGAGGTGCCCGGTCTTCTGGAGCCCTTGATAGAATCTGGATTACAGGTATGAAGTATAATGAAAGACAAGAAACAAAGATGTCGCTCACACACACACACACACACACACCCCACATACACACACACATGCACAGATATATACATACACAAACATATGCACATGCACATACACACACATACATATACAAACATAAACACATACACGGATATATATAAACATACATACGCACATGCTCATACCAACATACACATACATACACATACACAGATATACACACATATGCATACACAAACATACACACATGCACATACACGTACACACAGATATATGCACACACATACATATACACACGCGCACACATACACCAATATATACATACACAAACATACGCACATGCACATACATGTACACATGTGTGCGCACCCCTGCAATAGCCATGTAAGGATTTGGTGTGTTTCCTTCTGCACATCACCTTTGGTTTCCAGGAGAAGCCACTTGAAAAAAGACTAAACTTTGGATCACACCGTTTCGACTGTTTTATAGCCCATGTTTGACACTCAATAGTAGGCGCCAAATAGTCACCCAATACTTGGAAGGATTGTATCATTTTTCATGGTACGAATCCATCACGAAGACACAGATGTTTACAATTTCTTCTCTATCACCGAAGAGACCGCAATAAACTCCCCGAGGCTGGGTCGTTTCTGACATCCATAGTTTCCATAATTACGATAAAAAAACCCTTAGGGTGGAGTTAAAAGCACCGTGAAATCCTTAAGCAGACACATTGTCCCCATGTGCCCACCCTACACCGGTGCCCCTCCTCCAGCGCTCCTCATCCTGGAAGCCGCCCCAGCCCTCCTGGGTCCCCACTGATTTCAGTCTCCGTAGGGCGGACCCTTCTAGCCAGGAAGGCGGGACCCGTGTGAAATGTGCTCTGAGCTGCTGCAGAAGAGAGACCATGTTTGCTTCTTCGAATGCCTTTCACTGCTTGTCGAGCATCAAGATGTTGTGATGTTCTGTTGTGTTGTGTTGTGTTGTGTTACGTTGTGCTCATTGTCTGTCTCTCTCTCGTCTTTGTTTCATTATCCTTTTGAATCTTTGGCCTACTTTTATCATTTTATTTTTGTTAAAACACTTGTTAGCTTTCTTAACACCAAGAAGACAATTAAAGTCGCCCTTAACCTCACCCCTGATAAGAACTTGTGTTGACTTTTCTTGAGGAAACATAAAACAGCAACAATAGGTAACTGGTTAGATAATCCCACTGCACATCCCCTTTATAGCCCTGTGATAGACTCGCTGTTCACACGCGGACACTGGCACGGTGTCCGTTAATTCCTACCATGAAAAATCGCTATTCTCTCTCTCTCTCTCTCTCACACACACACACACATACACACACAAACACCCTTCTTTCACAACCGTGCTGTTCCACGATTGCATAGTTTCACACCACATACATGGGCCATGCCAAACCAAAGCCAGCCCCTCTGCCGCTGAGTGGATGGTGACTTTATATGTGGTTTCAGAGGCTGCACATCTTTAGAAGAGCAGACAGCCTCTTTCTTCTTTCTCCTTCAGAGCAGCTGGTGGATTTGAACCGACAAACTGGCAGTTAACAGTCTTGATAGTGCCTCCAGGACTCCAATGATGTATTCAATGATTGTCTTATTCTCTGTTCAGTGACCAGATGAGGTATGATGGGAGTGTGTGAGTGTGTGTATGTGTGTTTGTGTGTGTGTGCGCGTGTGTGCGCGTGTGTGGCTGAGGCTGAGGGAGAGCTCGCCTCTGATCAGAGGGAGGGAGAGGGGGACTTGTGATTGAAATGAAAAGTTGTAACAACGGGACTCCGGGGTTGTTTGTCTCCCTATCATCGTGTTGCGGTACCTCCAATAAGAGAAGTGTCTTCACATCGGCTGCCGGTGCGTCACACACAGTCTGGTGTCACCTACTGTCTCACGCTGTAACCGACTTGGTTTTCCTTTTTATACCAAGCCTTTCCTTTCCTGCCATGGTCCCCCACGGCAGTCGCGGTTTGAGGAGCTGCTGCTACGGGAGGCAGGTGTACTTTCACCCTGACATTTTCTAGCCCCAGCATAGATCTGTTCTTACACTTAAAATGCTAATCCCTCTAGTATTTATCTTTGGATTAATTGTAAGGTGGGATCTAATTTTTTTTCCTTTTTCCTGTTTCCAAATGCTTAACTATTTGCCCCAAATTGTTTGCCCAGTCATCCATCTTTCCCTTACTACTTTAAAATGCCATCTTCATTGTATACTGCATCATGTGTGTGTCTTTCTGAACTTTTTCTTCTGCCCCATCGATCCATTTATCCCGGAGCACAGGCCACATTGTTTTAATCACACTGGTATTTTACGATCCAGTAGGCTGAGTCAAGTCCTCTCTCATTATTCTTATTTTTCAAAATCTCCCTGGCTCCTCTCAGCCATTTATTTTTCCAGATGAACTTTAGCAACATTTTGTTAAGTTCCACCCCAGCCCCATGGGGATTAGAACTGGATATTTCTTGAACTTGTAAATGAATGAGGGGAAAGTTGGCATCTGCGCTATTAAACCTTCCCACACAGGCCCAGGATGCTTTATCCTCAGCGAAGGCTCCTTTTCTGTCTCTCTTGGCAAAGTTCTATAACTTTTCATATGCTTTTTCCAGGACACTGTGTAAGGCCTCGTTCATATTTCTTGTGCGCATGTAAATAGCATTTGGGGCCACTCTATGGTTTTGGTTGCTTTGAGTCAAATGTGAATCAGTTGGTTTCTGCACTTGACTCTCGTTAAAAATGACTGTGCTCATCTAGCTGAGAAGCAACAAAGTCCACAGGGAAGAATCACACCAGCCTGTGATCATGAGGTGTCAATGGGGTCAGGTATCAGGCATCAAACACCCAGAACAAAAAACCATGTCGATGTGAATGAGGAGGAGCTGGGAGTGGAGACCCAAAGCCCATCTGTAGACAATTGGACTTCCCCTCACAGAAGGGTCACAAAGAGAGATGAGCCAGTCAGGGTGCAGCACAGCACCGACCAAACACACAACTTCCTCCAGTTCTTTAGCTTCCTCCCCGTCCCCGACTACCATGACCTCAATTCTGCTTTACAAACCCAGCTAGACCAGAGCATGTACATGGGCACAGACACGAGCTGGAACACAGGGCATCCAGGACAGATAAACCTCCTCAGGACCAGCAATGAGAGCAGTGATACCAGGAGGGGAAGAGGAAGGTGGGGGGAAGGGGAACCATCACAATGATCTGCAAGAAAGGATGATAATCCTCTCCCTGGGGGACGGACAACAGAACAGTGGGTGAAGGCTGACAGCGGTCGGTGTAAGACATGAAAAAAAATTTATAAATTATCAAGGGTTCATGAGGGAAGGAGATTGGGGGAAGGGGGAAATGAACCAAGGGCTCAAGTAGAAAGAAAATGTTTTGAAAATGGTGATGCAAAAATATGCACAGATATGCTTGACATATGGATGGATGGATTGTGATAAGAGCTGTAAAAGCCCCCAATGAAGTGTTTTTAATGACTATGCTTTCGTTCGATTGGTTGCATATTAATTTCCCCTTAATTAGAACTTTCTTCTTTTTTCTATGACATCTTCAGTTGATTACTGTAAGTCTGGCCGAGAGGTGTTTCCGCAAACTGAAAATCATGGATGAGACCAGTCTCCCTGGTCTGGAAGAGACAAATGGGACCCCTGAGACCAGGGTCCTTTATCATCCTCCAGGCCTGGAATAGAACTCACCCATGTGGCTCCGTCACCAGTCAAGCGATAGACAGGTCCAAGAAGTGAACAATGACAGGGGGAGGGAGGGGTGCAGCCCTTAGAACAGCCCACCGCAGAGATGAAAAGACAGGAAAGATCATAGAACGTAGGGAGGCTTAGAAAGAAGGAGATGGGGCCGGGGGGCTCAAACTGCTGACCTGGCGAGCTGAGCAGCCCAGCACGTGGCACCCTGGGCATCTCACTACGGAGCCGCCCTTGCCCTCTCCAAGTCTGTGCGTCACAGGGCATCATTCTCCCAAGGTCAGGGTCTGCAAGCACAGAGAGATGGGTTCAAATCTCAGCTCCCTGACTTCCTGGTGCTGTGACAGTGGAGGCTCCCAGCCGACGGATACTTGTCTTCTTAGACGGGTTGATTACAAGATGCTCTTGAGATGCGAGTGCACACAAATGACCTACTCAGCAAATGTAGCGTCCATCGCTCTGTCTGAAGACCCTGTCGCCTCCCTGTTGGTGACATTGTAGGGAAGCCTTTCTCAGGAGTTACGGTGACACGTTGATTTCTATGTATCGTTTCATCAAGGTTGGCTACCAAGGATCTTCTAATTCTTTTTTTTTTAAACATTTTATTAGGGGCTCATACAACTGTTATCGCAATCCATACACACATCAATTGTGTAAAG
>NW_022103968.1:2754854-2756548 GCF_000313985.2 Echinops telfairi | reverse complement strand
TTGTTGCTTTGCATGACCTTGGGGTGGGGGCGGGGCTGCTTCGTTTCACAGGTCAAAGGGCCCTTCAGGTTGTCCCCTCTCTTCTCTAGCTGATTTCAATCATGTTTACTGATAGGAAGCAAAAGTGTCATTGAGATCACAAGGCTCGGTCACGGTATTTTCCGCATCCCAGCAGCCCTCACTCCCGACATTGAGCCGACGTGAACTGATCACTGATTGTCGCCTTTCACGTTGATCATTGTCACCGGCGTCCCTCGGGGGTCCAAGGGATGGGCGTTCTGACTGTGACCCAGAGGTTGGAGGCTGAGTCTGCCCAGAAGTGCCTCACAAGAAAGAACTGGCAATCTGTTGCCACAGTGCCAGTCCCCGGGAACCTGCAGAGGAGCGTCAACCCTTCTGAGTCAGAGCTGACTGTGCAGTGATGGACACGGACAGATTCGACTGATTGGCAACGGAGCTTCCTTCCGTCTTCCTGCAGAATCCGTGGCTTGATTTATCTGGCCTATTGCGTAGCATTTTGAAATGTTCAAAGAGGTTCTGTTCTTCTCAGTTCCCAGCTCCCACGTTTCTCTGGATAAATAGCGTTAGTCACCTTTAGTCTATTTCAGCTTACTACTTTCTGGTTTCTTGTTGCTCATATCAAAAACATTAAACGTCATGTATTTGCATATCGGGAGAAAGACAGGTCTAAAAACATTAAACGTCATGTATTTGCATATCGGGAGAAAGACAGGGCTTTCGACGCCTGTAAAAAGGTACAGACCTGGAAGCCCAGAGGCAGCTCCATGCTGTTCTGCAGGGCCGCTATGAGTCAGAATTGGCTCGGTGGCAGTGTGTGAGTCGTGATTTGTATGTCAGGACAGCCATGAAGCCTTGTGGGTAGCATTCTCACATTATTTTTTTTATAAACTATAAATGAAATTTGTTTCCTGCCTATTTTTATTCACCTGCTTTTTCGTGTCTTCAGGAAACAACGTTGAATTTCTAAGTAACTATTTTTCTATCAGAATTTTAAATAGTGGTTGTTGCTCTCTAGTTCTGTGTCATCACCATAGGAGGTTCCTTCCAGGGAGAGTCTACGGATGCTCTAAACGAGCCATGGGCACTTTAGAAGAATGTGTATTCTCTATGGGTAGAGAGTCTCATACTCACAGCCACTGAGCCATTTCTGACTCCTAGTGACCCTATAGGACAGGGTGCAAGTGCCCCAGGCAGTTTCCAAGACTGTAACTCTTTATGGGACTAGAAAGACAATACTTCTCCCAGAGTCTAATACATACTACATATGTTTAAAACATAAATGTGTATTAATTAGATTACACACATTAACAGTCTCTGTGTTTGTTAATTTTATTATAGAAATCCCCTGTATGGGGGACAAGGGAACAACAAGTGATCTAACATTGATGGTTAGGAGGGCATAGGATGCCCAGTGGGGCTTGATCAAGGGCAATGTAGCCCAGAAGAATTATTGAAACCCAAATGAAGGCTGAACATGATAGTGGAACAAGAGGAAAGTGACAGAAATAGAAAAAAGAAGTAGGAGGCAAAGGACATTTATAGAGGTCTAAATACAGGCAATTACATATGTTAATATACTTATATAATGACAGGGAAATAGATCTATGTACATATATTTATATGTTAAGTATTACGGTAGCAGATAGACATTGGGCCTCTACTCAAGTACTCCC
>NW_022103968.1:2741983-2754264 GCF_000313985.2 Echinops telfairi | reverse complement strand
CAATACCAGGAGGGTAAGGGTAAGGTGGGGAGAGAAAGAGGGAACCAATCACAATGATCTACATATAAGCCCCTCCCTGGAAGATGGACAACAGAAAAGTGGGGGTGAAGGGAGACATCAGACAGTGTCAGACATGGAAAAATTTTTATAAATTCTCAAGGGCTCATGGGGCGCGGATAGGGGAAATGAGCTGACACCAAGGGCTGAAAATGTTTTCAAGACGATGATGGCAACACATGTACAAATGTACTTGACACAATGGATGTATGTTTGGATTGTGATAAGAGCTGTAAGGACCCCCAGTAAAATGATTTCTTTTAACTGTTTAATAAATAAATAAATCAGAAACAACCCCCCTGAACGTGATGTCATAGTTGGTGTTATAACGAGCGTGCTAGATTCACCATCAAAAACGACACTTCAGCCAGAATTCCTGCCGCCTTATGTTTTAAGGTTTTGCTGCTAGCATCGGCTCCTCGGTGGGGCTTTGTGTAGCTCACGGAATCAAGTGGGAGGTCACTCAGATGAAGTCACCTGAATATCCTCCCCACCCTTCCTTCACGCAGGTGGCCAGCATCCTCCCTGGTCCACGAGCTAAATCAGGGGTGCCTCCTCTGACATTTCTGCACATGATTCTGTAAAATCAAATTCCATGGCCATTTCTGGTGACAAAATAGTGTGTCATGTTAGAGCTGTGTCCATCTAGTGTCACATTCAAGCCCTCCCCATTTCAGTGATTGTCAGAGTCCACCCTCTGTCTGGGTCCCCACTGGAAGAGGTGGAATCCTGCTCTTCTTTCTGAGCTCTGCTAGCAACCCCAGCTCCCTGCCTCCTGCAACCTCCTCTCTCTAGTCTATTTCAGGGACCCCACTCTGGAGGACTCAGGGACAGCCCCCTTGGGCACGCACTGACTCAACTCATGCCTCTGAGCTTTGAGAACAAGCACTGAGACCCATCGCCCAGGGCTCTAGTGCCTGTGTCAAGAGCGGAGCCTGGCTTTCAGTCCTTGGCATTCTGAGGCATGAGCCCTCAGCCAGCTCACAGCTCCCCAGCTGCAGATGCACACCCAGGTCTCGGCCACCCTCCTTGAGGTGCTTCTCCAACACTGGGTTCTCTAGAGAAGGAAAACCGAGATGCCTGTAGGTAGGTGCTGTATGTAGAAAGGGGTGTCTGTCAAGACAGGGATCATACAGTTGTAGAAGTAGCTCAATCCAGTCTGGTTCAAGACAGGCTTCTCCTGACTCCTGGAAGCTGAGGAGCAGGAAGCAGGAGGAGGAAGCACAGACAGCGGGGGCACAGGCTGGTGGATGCAGAGATCTGATGTTGGATTAATGAATCCACTGTCAGTCTTCTGCTCCCAGGACTGCCAGGGGACACAACAGGAGATCGGGGAGCCAGATACAGGATCCAGCTCCAACAGAAGGCGAAGGGTTAAAGAGGAGTTCATTCTATCTATCTATCTATCTATCTATCTATCTATCTATCTATCTATCTCCCTCTCTCTCTTACAAAAAGGCTTAAGGCACCAAGGAAGTATCATCAGGCTGAGTGAGACCTAATTGATATATGGAGCTCCCCCCAACCTTTACCCAGGAGTATCCAGTTGACATAATCCCTACTCATCACATGTCCACTGGCAATGGGGAAGGACCCCCTCTGCATATACAGACTGGGGGTGCAGGGGGGAAGCCCAGCACCAACACTCCTCATCAATGCAGCCGCCCCATAGTCAATCCCAGTGGGCCAAGGGTATGCAATACCTGCATGAGTGGGGTGGCACCTTACCTTCAACGAGGAAGTGGTGGGTACCTGCCTGGGTCATCAACCTGATAAAAACCCTCATCTGGCTGTCCAGACTAAAGTACAAATGTGTGTCCTGTTCCATGGGGTGTGACGAGTGGCTTGGTGCCAGGCCTGATTTGTGTGGGTGTGTATTAGCTAGTGTATGAGTGGGAACAATAACGAAGAATAACAGAGCAAAGCTCCACTGGGCAGAGCTTTCATAGTACACATTTTTCCTACTAGGTGAGCATCAAGCCACTCGCTCTGAGTTAGTGCACCTGGTGGCAACACCTGGGAAGGTTCTCTCTGGTCACAGTGATTTTTTTCTTCAAAGCTGTTTCACGCGAACCTAGTGTGTGTGTGTGTGTGTGTGTGTGTGTGTGTGTGTGCACATGTGTATGTATTATGGCCAATATAATGGAACAGCGTGCAGCTGTGAAATTTTGTTCCCTGCTTGGGAAAAGGCCCCAGAAACTTGCGAAGTAGAACACAGCTCACAAGGACAGCGTTATGGGGGCAAAATCAAGTGTATGAGTGGTTTCCTCATTTTAAAAAAGGAGAAATGTCAATAGATGACACACCTCTTTTTGGACATCTCTAAACTTCCCAAATGGATGAAAATGTTGACAAAATTCCTGCACTTGTGCTCAAAGACTGATGAGGGACCATTGAAGAAATGGGGGAGTTATCAGGACTAACTTGGAACTCAGTTCAGCAAATTTCAATGGAAGATTTGGGAATGAGAAATGTTGCTGCCAAATGTGTGCCTCGGGTTCTGACTGACCAGGAGAAAGAGCATCAAGTGGAAACATGCTGTGCTTTGAAAGAACAGCTCTGAAGTGACCCGGACTTATTTGCCAAGGTCATTACTGGTGATGAGACAGAGTGCTATTCTCATGACCCCAAAGCAAACATCAATCAAGTGAGTGGGAGATGTAACCATCACCTCGCCCAGAATAAGCTCGTCAAGTGAAATCAAAGATCAAGATGCTGCTCATTTGGTTTTTGAAGATGTGAGGGGGATAATGTGTTTGGAGTTCATTCTACCAGGTCAGACTGTGAATCAAGCTTTCTATTTAGACAATCGGAAAGATTGCATAACAGTGTGCAACCAAAATAGGCCTGATTTGTGGCTGCCAGGGACTGGTTTTGCCACCACAACAATGCAACTGCTCAAGCAGCCAGCTCAGTGCGCCAGTTTGGGGCCCAAAACAGCATGCCTCTCTTGTCCCACGCACCTGACTCACCTAACCTCGCTCCATGTAACTTCTTTTTGTTTCTGTGAATGCAGAGGGACATGAAAGGACAGCAATTTGACAAGCTAGAAGAGGTGAAGAAAAAAAAAACTGAGGGAGGTGCTGTCAGCCATCCAAATAGATGAGATTGAAAGATGTTTTCCAAAAATGAAACTGCAGATTTGACAAATGCATTAAGTGCAATGGAGAATACTTTGAAGGCGATAAGGTTGTTTTGTAAAAAAAAAAAATTAAAATACAGAGACTTGAAAAAAATTGGGGTTTTTTTTGGCGGGGGGTGCCCCTCGTGTATTTATCCCCGGTTTAACTTGATCAACAGTTGAGTCGTGTCTTTGGGCATATTCTAGCCTCTTCGTCTTTTCCCACGGGAATTTATTCCCTTCTCCCTTGCCCGAATCACACCCTCGTCGTTAGGCCTCTTTCATTCTTCGTTGTCCTGCCTTTGTCGCTGGATCCTGATCTCAGCCACGTTGTCTTCTGTATCTGGGGACACAGCAGACGTGGGACACCAACAGGTGTGGCCCAGAGCACAGCTCTAAAGCCGACAGCACCAGAAAAGCAAGTCAGGAGCGTTGCATTAACCACTGGTGGTCACGCCGGGTATGAAATGGGCACTGTCGCTGTGAAAACGGCTGGATGCCGCCGGAATGCCCAGGAGGTGCCACAGATGCAGAGCGAGCGCTTGCTGTTGGGAAAAGGGCACCAACACACAGGCCTGCCCGGATCCTTCCGCTTGCGAAAACCATTGTTTCTGGGAAGCGCAGCAAAGCGGGATCGGCCTCTGAGAGGGTGTGTGCATCAAGAGAGAAAGAAAGAGAGAGAGTGGGGGTTAGAGAGGGGGTTTTCAGGAAGTTCATGGGAAAATTCCATTTTTCCTTTCAAAGGGCATATGCAGATGACAGGGGAGATATTTTTAGAGAGGACATGTCGGAGCGTATACAAAGGGGCTTTCAAAAGTTCGTGGAGAATTCCATTATCTTTTTATTCCATTTCCACAGGCCTTTTGAAGACCTTTCATTTACACTATCATCTCGATATTCCCAGGGACCTAGCAAGCTCTCCAAAACTGATCGTGGGTGAATGCCTTTGCAATGGGGCATCGGTTCCTTGTCCCATCTCACCCTGAAATGCAACCGGTGCACAGGATGCTGGAGGGAGGCATGGTGGCAGCAGTCTGGCAGTTTGTGCAGGAAGACCACAGCATCTGCCGTGAGCATGGCCACACCCACCTTACCCTCCCTGCCCTGGAAACTTCTCCTGAGAGAACGGGACAGGCCTTGGGTGGGGTGGGTCACATCACCCCACGGAGTAAACTGACCATCTTTTGTCCACAGTTCCCAGTCCCTAGATGCCAGCGGAGCCTGGTCCCCCAGCTGGTCCCCCCAGAGCCTGCTGGTCTTCCTTCCTGAGCACCTGATGGAGTGGGAAATCTCGGTGACAACATTACTTCCATCCTGGTACTCAGCCCTCACCTGTGGAGGTAAGTCAGCTCCTCCCAGCCCCATTCTGGGCCAGCCACAGGCATCCTTTCCTGCGGACATTTCAACGTGCTTCTGACGACGTGGGGCACTGGCTCTGGGTGAGTCTGAGTTACCTCTGAATGCCATCAGGACACATTCCCCTACGGGTGACTCAAAGTACCCTGTCTTAATCTCTTCACCGGGGTGAGAGCCAGCAGCCTGAAACTTCTCTGCTGGAGACAGCTCAGGGAAGGAGGGGACCGTGGGGGCTCCCCCTCCATGCAGGACCCCGGGATTCCATTCCCCAGCAGTCACACCGCCCCTGTCCATGGAAGCATATGCACGCCATCGCCTGACTGCTGGACTGGTTTTTGAAGGAGGGAGCTTCCGGATCAAAGCAGTCTAGGAGCCCAGACAATCAGCCAATAAAAACTCCCAGGACCCCTCTCTAATTGTGGGATGGCACCGAACCAGGCAGTGATTGAGTTCCAGTGTGCGTGGGGTCGCCATGGGTCAGGACCGACTGCCCGGCACGCCACAGCAATAAGAACAGACGCTCAGGGGCCCCTGGCCCAGGCGAGCACCCTGTGCTGAATGGTGGCACAGACTTGGGTTTTCAACTCGGAAAGAGTTAAACCGCACCAGCCCAGGCTGTGGGTTCTGTGAAGCGGCAAATGCTGAGGGACTCGGCAGAGCCAGCGCTTTCCAGAAAGATCCCTCCTGAGCCGGGCGGGCCGGCGCTGGCACGGAGCGGCCCCTGTGAGCCAGGCAGCGTTCACTCCATCATGAAGGACTGTGCTCGGAGCCGCCCGCAGTGGGAGCGAGCCTGAAACACTCACCATATGTGCGTGGGAAAGGTCTAATGTGTCCGTCTTGAAATCCCGCCTTTCTGTGGAGAGGCTAGTTAATTTCGAGTAATTTGTTTCACAGGTAAAGCCGTTTGCCGAGTGTTTAATATATCACCCGTGGTTGCCTGAACAATTAGAAATTGTCACCAAAGAAAAATGCCGCGGTGCATGTAAATAAGTGTTTACCTAAAGGGACCGGGACGTGGGCGAGTCAGCAGGCTTTAATGAGGCGTGACAATGGAGGGGACGGGCCGCAGCTGCCTCTGCTGGGTCTGACATTGCTTCTGGTAAAAATTGGCCAAAACAACGACTGTTTGTTTTTTTCTTGTCAGGAATAATGTAGCTTGAACATTTGCAACAGGCAACACGAGTGGGACCATTCGTTAGTCCTAATGGCCTAATTGTTCTCCTGGCAGACGTAAAAAAATGGGGCACTTATGTCATTTACCTAAATTTCTAATTAATGCCATGGCAAAGGAGAAATTGGAGCAGCAAAGGGGGGGCGGTGGGGGGGAGACCAAAGTTGAAAAATGTCTCCGCGGGCCTTGATGTAATCCGTCTCTGTGAACGTCTCCACTCTTTCCCCCAAAGCAGGCCCTTGTGACCAGCAGCTAGGTGTGGCTCTGCTGGTCCCAACAGAGGGGGATCTGTCATGGTGGAACAACAGGTGAGTGCGTAGTATGTGGACACACGGGTCCACCTCGGGGTTGTCCACCCAGCACATGCCTGTTCAGGGAGCGAGTGTCCCCCAGCCGTGGCCAGCGGATGTTGTAGGAAATTGCATGCCTCCAGCCTAGGCGCAGGGGCTGGCTCCCACTGGGACGGACAGATGCAGGGGACGTCTCCTTTGGAGGCTCTCGGTGTTGCAGACCCCGGAACTCATGCACAAGCCGTAAACAACCTGCTCTTGACCTCGAATTCCAAAAAGACTGGCCTCCGGACTCTTGTCTCTGCTCCTGCAGCTGGGCCTGTGTCCTCTGTGGGCAGAATTGAAGGTGGTTCTGGACATTTGTGAGGGCGGCTGGGACACTGTGCATGTCCCGGGCTGGGGCCCTGAGGACTGCCGTCCCAAGGGAGTCGCAGTGGAAGGAAAACAAACCATTGGAGGGCTCAGACTCCCTCTGAACTCCGTGCACACTCCTAGCAGTCTGCCGTAAAATGCCTCTTTCAAAGGCACCACGTCGATTCTGGCTCACAGAGGCCTTGAAGCTTCGAGTTGGCTTGATGCCGCCTTGCTCCTCTGAAAAAAACAAACAAAAGGACCACGCCTGTTGCCACCACACCAACTCCGATTTATGGTGACCCTGCAAGTGTCTGAGCAGGATGACTCCATCAGTGTTTGTCGATGTGGTCTTTGTGGAAGCAGATCCGCAAGACATTTGTTTCTCCCACAGCAAGAAACATGGGTTTGAACCGCCCACTTTCTGCTCATTGGCTTTGGACCGATCACTGGCACTCTGCTGAGTGACTGCGATGGTTACCACGGTGGCTCCCCCTGATGCAAGCAGATGGGGGTGAGACCAAGCCAACACCCCAAACTCACTGCCCTGAGTCCATCCCACACCTTGCGACCCAACAGGGCGGGGTGGAGAGCCCACGGGGTTTCTGAGACTGTAACTCTTTACTGGAACAGAGGGCTGACAAAGAGTCTCGTGGTTTCAAACTGCCAACCACTGAGGAACCACAGAGCGGCCACCAGGGCTCCTTGTGACAGTACCAGCATCACCACTGCTCACTTTCAAAAGACTCGGTGAGGGACCACACACAAGTTGTAATCCCAGCCCTTTCAAAGAGTCTCCTGGACCTTCCTGTAGTCCAGTGGGTCTGAACCTGCGGGTCGTGACCCCTTTGGGGGTCAAATGACCCTTTCACAGGGGTCGCCTAAGACCATCAGAAAACACATATTTCTGACGGTCTTAGGAACCGAGACACCGCTCCTCTATCCGTCTCCAGGCAGGTCTGCCCACATGCAGATACACCCACATATGAGTGTCTGGCTGGCTGGAAGACTATGACCCATGCTACACCATGCTTCAAGACAAAATTTCATAAATTTGTCAGTAGAAATATTTCACAATACATAATTGCATATTGTTTTTGTGATTAATTACTATGCTTTAATTAAGTTCAATTTGTAACCAGGAAAATACATCCTGCATATCAGATATTTACATGATGATTCATAACAGTAACAAAATTACAGTTATGAAGTAGCAATAAAAGTAATTTTATGGTGGGGGGGTCACCACCACATGAGGAACTGTGTGAAAGGGTCGCGGCCTCAGGGAGGTTGAGAACCCCTGCTGTTGCCAATCCCTCCCTCTCCCAGCCCCATCGTCATTCTGAGCTGCCGCCCTCCACCCTCCAGAGCACCCCCCTCCAGGCCCTCCCTCGGGAGCAGGTGAGCGAGCTGCTCCTGCTCTTGTCTACCCGCTGTCACTGGCCATGCCCTCTCCCACGGGACTTACACCCACTCTTTCTTCGGGGTCCCCACGGCCTCTGGCTGTTTGTTGCCAAGGTCTCTCTTGCTCAGAAATCATGGTTTCTCGGGGTGGTGCTTGAACAGTCATCAGGGCGGTCCGGAAGCACTGGGGGCAGGGCTGGGGAGGGGGCGTTCTTTTCTGGCAAAGCAAAGTGATCCCACGTGCCACACAGTGACCCTGCCCCTCTGCCGTGGCCCCCGCCCCTGTGCTACACAGTTAAAGTACTGCCACCCCCCTTCTTGCCTCTCTGCCCCGGGAGGAATGTGCGCTCACCCCTGGTTCATGCTCACGAGGGCATCTGTGACTCCTACAGTCACCCTCTCGGCCTGTACAGTGCTTTGCCCCCCCACCAAGATTCTTTAACAACCCACCCAGAATAAGGACAGGCAGGGTTCCTAGCCACCCTCAGGACACTGGGGGTGATTGCCCTTGAAAAGGGACAACTTGCTCCTCAATGGGGGACTGGGTTCGTTGTGACCCAGGCCTGGGAGGTGTCATGGCCAGTGGCTAAATCCCCAGCAAAGACTCCAGACACGGACACCCCTCATTTGTTACGTGAAAAATAGCCAGCCCGCCCCCCCCCTTGCTCAGTGGTTCTCAGTTCTACCTGTAATAGCCCCACGGACCACACACTCTCTGAGCGGGACCTATTGCTTAAAACTCCTTTCTAGTCCTTTCTACTAAACATGACAAGTTCCGCTATTATGAGGTGAAGTGTGAATTTAAAAAAAAAATCATTGAACTGTATTATATTAAAGTAATCCAAGTGATTATTAGTCCAAGCCGCTCTGATTTACCAATGAGGAAAATGAGATTGAGGGGCAGAAGCCTGAGCTGACGGGGCAAGCCGAGGAACGGAGCTGGGGCAGGAACGCCCACGGAGGATCCAGCCAGATGCGGAAGGAACAGGATGATGAGACCCTACTTACGGGTACTTTGGACATGTCTTCCGGGCCAATGGCCCGACAAGGACATCAGGGTTGTTAGGATAGAGGGTCAGCTCAAACAAGGGAAACCCTGCATGGCAGAGTGGCACACAAGCCACCCAAGGGGCTCGGAGAGGACAGTGAGTGTGAGGAGGGCTCAGCGCCAGGCAAGGTTTTGTTCCACCATACTCCGAGACACCGTGATCAAAGCCAACTCAACCACCGCAGGAAACACTCCCGTCCCGAGAGACGCTTCCCGCAAACACTGTGCTGCACAGCAAATCAAAGACCAGTCGTCGTCAAGGGAGCCCACCTCGTGGCCACGCTGTGGTTACCGTGGGTGTCCTCGTGGCCACGCTGCGGTTGCTGTGGGTGTCCTTGTGGCCATGCTGTGGTTACTGTGGGTGTCCTCGTGGTCACGCTGTGGTTACTGTGGGTGTCCTCATGGTCACGCTGTGGTTACCATGGGTGTCCTTGTGGCCATGCTGCGGTTGCTGTGGGTGTCCTCGTGGCCACGCTGTGGTTACTGTGGGTGTCCTCGTGGTCACGCTGTGGTTACTGTGGGTGTCCTCGTGGTCACGCTGTGGTTACCGTGGGTGTCCTTGTGGCCATGCTGCGGTTGCTGTGGGTGTCCTCGTGGCCACGCTGTGGTTACTGTGGGTGTCCTCGTGTTGTTCTGGCTTGCCTCACCCAGAGGACAGACAAGTCCAGCCCCATGAGTCTCCTAGCTGGAATCTTTATGGGGAGATGGCAGGGTCTTTTCTCCTATGGAGCTACTGGGGGGTTCAAACTACCAACCTTTCAGTTAGTGACCAAGACCCAACCATGGCATCTGCCTAGCACCAAATTATAAAATACAATGTCTAACTCCAAAACCCAGTCAAAACACATTGCCAACCCATCGTAGCACTGTTAGACTGGGGAGAAGCGGCCCCTGTGGGTTTCCAAGACTGTAACGCTTCACAGGAGCGGAGGGACTGGTGGTTTCCAACTGCCGGCCTTGCGGTTAGCAGCCCAACACATAACCACTATGCCACCGGGTTCCTACACCCTGACTTATCGCCCCTCAAATACAAAACAACAACAACAACAACAATGGCTGAAACATCGATTCTGACCCATAGCAGCCTTATGGGAGAGAGGAGACCTGCCCCATGGGGTTTTCAGGCCTGTCAGTGTGAATGGAAGGAGCAGAGAGCCTCGGCCTCACCCCAAGAGCAGCTGGTGGGTAAGAACCACAGACTGTGCAGCCCAACACTTAACCCACAGTCACCAGGGTTATTCCCTATAGACGCTAAGAAACACTAACTCCCGGAGTGGATGTGCCTGCTGTTTAAGAAGGCAGTGCCCGCCCCCGGCGTGGGTCGCATGTGGCTGCCCTTGCTCCCAGGACCACAGGGACGCTCGGGTTCCCTTGGCCCCAGGCATTGTTCCACTGCTCCACAACCAGACTGCCGGAGCTCAAGGACCAGGTGCCATGTGCACAGACCCGGAGGGGCCACGCCTAGGGCTGGGGCCACACTCTCCTTGCTCGGCGCTCCTGCAGGACATGGACCCATAGCACAGATATGGCTTCCTTATTACACTTGTGGTCTTATTGATCCCATTCATAGTTCACTGTTAATAATGAAGTCCTGAGCCTTGTTCTTAATCCCATTTTATCCTCACCACTCCTCTTAATCGTTCTTTACATTAAAGGATTCGTATTGAGAGTACCACTGGACAGATGGTAATCCACCTTCGCAGAGAGACTTTTCTAAAACAGGAGTGGGAGTCATGTCTCCCTCAGCGTCTCCGTAAGCGGGCTTAGCAAGGAGGAGGTCAGATGGCCACACCTAGAAAGTGGGCAGGGGTCCCTGCCCAGCCGTTTCTTCTCCAGAGGCAAGCAGGCTTCCCTGATGGTGGGAAAAGTGGCTTTCTCTCCCCATCGTCATTGAAGTGTGTCTTCTCTCGGGCGATGGAAAGGTCTCAGCACCTGGTCCTGTGCTGGGCCCATCCTAAGGTCCAATGAACAGCAGGTGTACCATGCTGCCCAGGTGCCTGGGGCTGAGGTTCCATGGCAGACACAACTGAGAGTTTGCGGGCTCATTTCAGTGTCTCCTGTGTGTTTCCCAGTGGGGGCCTCACAGCGTGCCCTGATGCACTCCACAGAGGAGTTGTTTCAGGAAGAAAGACCCACTATCCATTTAAAAAAAAAGATGGGTTTCTCCATTGGAGAGAAATTACTTTAACCATTGAAGGGTGACATCTTTCACCCAGGTAAATCTTGGAGTCAAAGCCATAACACCCCATCACTGACAGATTCTGAGCCGGGCAGGCTCCCGCAGAATAAACAGGATGTCCGGAGCCCCGAGGAGTTTGTCCCTCAGAAAAGGGAGCGGGGCAGCGCTGTGCTTGAATGACCTCGAAACCAAACGCACGCAGTCCTTGTCACTGTCCGTCCAGCGCCCTTGGGTCCGTGCCGCATCTCTCTGCCGGAGGAAGTGCCATGGGGAGTGAGTGTCTGTCTGTGTCTCGGGGGGTCCTCTAGCTAAAGAGCAGCAGCGATGGCCCCCAAAAGCCCCTGGGCTGGAGAGCCACACAGGCCCCAGCCACGCCAGCCTGGGCAGCCTTGGGCAACTTACGTCTGTCTCTTCATTGGCAAAGTGGGGAGACACACCCACTCCTCGAGCCTGGGAGCTCATCCTAAGCAGCGGTGCTCTCAGTGGCAGTGGCAGCAGCCACACGGCTCCTGTCCGCGGGATGCTCTGAGAACAACCTTCACCAGGAGGAAGGAAAGCCGAGGCTTTGAACCCCTGCCCGCGACTCATTTGCTCAATGAATGCCAGACCCCAGAAGAACCAATTCATTTGAACGAGGGGGGTGGTTGGTATAGGGCTTGAAAGTACCGAAGAAACAAAGCTGCCTTCAAGAAGCACAGCCAGCGTGCCCCTTGGATGCCAGGGTGGCACGGCTTTGCCACACAGACGTCGGGCACGTTCGCAGCACAGGCCCGTCATGGAGAAGGGCGTCACACTGGGCACAGTAGGATCAGAGACAAGATGGCCCACAGGGGCATGGATGAGACAATCATTAGACTCCAACTCAGCCACGGTCCTGAGGACGGGGCACAACAGGGTGGTGTCTGTGCACGGGGGCGCTGTGAGTTGAAACAGGCTCCCTGGTGTCTAACGACAAGTCCTCCCCAAACAAACAAACAAACAAACAAATGACACTGCCATCACGCCCATTCTGCCCCATGGGGACCCAGTAGAAAGGGGTGGAAGTCCTCCCGAGGGGTCCCATGCTGGCATCTTTACAGAAATAGAAAGTCCAGTCTTTCCATGCGAGTGATGGGCAGCTTCAGACTTAGCAGCCCAACCCTCCAGCCCCGTGTGCCAGGCCGAGTTGACTGAGAAGCAAGCCCAGTGACCTTCATGCGATACAGAATGCCACAAGATCACAGGGTGGTGGCTCCAATGGCAGTGGCAGCCTCACATGACTGGTGCAGGTCTCAGCGTGGCTCCTCAACAGGAAGGTGCAGGCG
>NW_022103968.1:2718601-2741468 GCF_000313985.2 Echinops telfairi | reverse complement strand
TCTAGAACCGATTAACCACGATAAACGAGGGTTCACTGTACTTTTATATCTCCAAGCTGACAGGAAATTATGTAACTAACACACCCCCTGTGCCATCAGGGCACCTTTGAATGTATGCCTAGAAACTTCTAAACAGACCTGTGGGACTTGCTCAGGGTCACACCTGGGCTGACGACTTGGGTCCATTGGTTTGGTATTCTTCATCTAAGCCAATGGTCCTCAACCTGTGGGTTGCAACCCCTTTGGGGGTCGAATGAGCCTTTCACAGGGGTCGCCCAATTCATAACAGCAGCAAAATGACAGTGATGAAGTAGCAACGAAAATGATTTTATGGTTGGGGGTCGCCACCACATGAGGAACTGTATGAAAGGGTTGCAGCATGAGGAAGGTCGAGAACCACTCAGACTCTAAGGCATGAGGACGGTCGGTCTCAGGTCGGTCTCCTGTGACTGTGGACTGCAGCCCAGGACATGCCAGGCCAGGTGAGAGTGCACCATAGGTATTAGTTGAAACAATGAGAGTGAGTCCGGAGCACAAGCGCCCTGGAGGCATGCTTATTAAGCAAGCATTTGGCTGCGTGCAGAATTCTGGGGGGTCCCCGTCTGCTCCTGTGAAGCACCAGCCTAAGAACCCTCTGGTCTGACTGCATCATGGACGATGTGATGGGGGCTCCGGTGAGTTAAAATAAACTCAAGAGCATCTAAGAAAACCCTCCCCACAGGAAGGCCCCAACGTCCCTAAATCCACTGCGTTACCCCTCAGTGTTTCTAGGGTGGTTGGCCAATGGGAAAAGGGAGGGATTTCACAAGCCCATGCGTCAAGATTCCAACACGGGTCAGGTACTGTGTGAGGCCAGACTGACTACTAGAGAAACAAATCCAGTGACACTCATATATTTTTTAAGAAAGGACTTTATTTCAAGAAGTAGTTTTATATCAAGAAAACATCCCAACCCAGTCCAATCCAAGTTCCTAAGTCCGAACCTAGTCCATAAAACCCTATGCAGACTCGAGCAGCCACAACAATGATGGAGAATCCAGGCAGCTCACAGGCTGGTGGGTATAGAGTCTTGTGGATCCAATGGCAGTGGAAGCATCACATGGCCCTGGCAGTCATCAGGGGCAGCAAGCCGGAAGGCAAAGGCAGAAAGGTATGTAGGGGAGGGGGAATGGGAGGGGGGGGAGATTCCCAGGACCCACCATATGAGAAGGCCATGCCCACAACGAGGCCATGCCCACAAAGAGGCTGTGGCCTGATTGATAGGCTAGACTCCACCCCTACACTTTTATATATCTCCAAGTTGGCATGAAATCACATAACTACCACAGGTGCCCAGCACAGGTCTCTAGACTGCCAACAATGAGGGTCCAGAACCTCAGTCTGTGATCTGGTGGGGAAGACAGTGAATGCACACTTGCAAATAGCAACGTGTCTCCCCTCAGAGAGAAACTCACAGGTGTGTGGGGAGCCCAGAAGGAGAGAAAGAAGAGAGACAGCTGAGAGTAAAAGAGACTTGAAAGCGGGGCCCACGATGGAACTGCGTCCCCGAGGAGGCTTTGAGGTCCTAACCTCAGTGCTGGGGATGAAATTGTCTTCCCCAACAGGAAAGTTGCGACCCTAACCCGGAAGCCCGTGTCCTCGTTTGGAACATAACCTTGTTTGGAAATACAGGGTCTCTTTTGGCCCTGTTATTGAAATCCTATCACTTCAGTGGGTCCTAAGCACAGTCCCCTTGTAAACAGAGATATGTGTCTTATAAGTAGCGTAACTGGACACACTCTCCCAGGAACAGACCAGGGTGACCAACTAAGGGCAGCCCTCCCTAGAGTGGACGTTCTTATTGGAACGCAGGTACCCAAAGCTGTGTGCAAATACGTTCTGTCCTCTGAGGCCCCCGTGCTGAAGCACTTGTGTGACAGCAGCCCTGCGTCATCAAGGGTGCCTCGTACTTTTAAATTCTGGCAGCATGGACTTGGGGCGCCGTCAGGACTTTCTGACAGAGGAAACACCCAGACAGCGTGACATGGTCCTCAAGCTCAGATAATGATCTGAGTGTTAGTGCGACGGCGGTTCATGGGGTTATAGGAGGGGACCTAGGGGTACCACGAAGACCCCAAAGAAAAGGGAGCCACAGGAGAATCTTGAGAAATGGCCAATATTGAGAATCAGCAAGGTGGTGATGACCCCACAAGGAGCGGACTTGGCTGGGATGTGGACCGAAGAGAGGCGGGCGCAGAGAAGGGCTGGGTCCTGGAGGATGAAGGTGTTCTTGGTAAAGACAGGCATGGAGGAGAGCAGCTTGCTGTTGCCCGTTCTGATGCACAGCGACCCCGGGTACCACAGAAAGGAGCACCGCTGGGTCCTGCGACCTCCTCTCCAGGCGGCTGTCGGCTGCACCTCAGAGCCACTCCATCGTGCCGGAGGTCTTCCAATTTCCCGCTGACCCTCTAACGTGTCAAGCATGATGTCCTTTCCAGACACTAATCTCAGCTTACTGCACGCCCAGAGTGTGAGAGGAAGTTTGCCATCGCGGTTTTTGGAAACATTCTGGCAGTGCTTCCTGCGAGAGAGGCGCGCTTGTGCTTCTGGTGGTCCAAGGGATGTCCAGTATCCTTTGCCAGCATCGTCACTCAAACACATCCATTCTCCTTTGGTCCTCTGTCTTCGTTGTTCAACTTTCACGTGCCTATGAGGTGGTTGAAAACGCTAGGGCTTGGGTCAGGGGCACCTAATCCTCAAAGTGACATCCACGCTCTTCAACACTTAAGAGATTTGCCCAAGAAGGGCAGCTATAGTTGATGTATTAGAACACACATGCACTAAAACCCTGCTATCATGGACTACACTTCAACTCATAGCACAGCCCTGTAGGGCAGTATAGAATTGCCCCATAAGGTTTCCAACCCTCTCTTGAGGCATGGCTTCAACCCATTGCTCTTGTGGTGAAGAGCCGAGCACTAGAACCATGGCAATGCCGAAAGTTTTAAAGTAAAAGTGCACCGCACATCCTTCGGACTCGAACCAGGAAACGGCTGCTGTGGAAGTATCTATCAAAGAAAGCACGGCTGTCAAAAGAAAGAGATTTGCCACCATCAACAATGACATGTTGGCATTTGAAAGGGTGCATTCATCAGAAAGAAAGAACAATCTTAAATGCATATGCACCTAATCGTATAGCCTCAGAATGCATGACGCAACATTGTCAGAACGTAAAGGGCAGAAGTACGCAGAGCTAAAATCACAGTTGGCGATTTAGTGCCCCTCTTCATAAAATGAGCAAGACCCAGTAAGAACACAGGAGATTTTAACAAGATGAATAACAACCTGGACCTAATTGGCACATACTGAATTCAGAAGTCTGTGCTCAACCATGTTGGGATACCCATTCTTTTCAAGTGCACGTGGGACATTTACCCAAATACACCATCTGCCAGGTCATAAAGCAAGTCTCAAAGATTCCAAAGGATTAAAGTCATTCGACCTGTTCTCTGAGTCCAGGGCATCCGCTAGGTCAAGGACAGGAAGGTGGCCCCCAAATCTTCAGCAGCTTGGCTAGAAAGTGATCACCTGATACATAACCATCTACATAGCCACAGAAACTTACAATGATTTTGAGCTGAAGATGACGCAAATCAAGCATACGCCTTCCTGAACTACGGCAGAGGGGACCGAAAGCACATCGCCCTGGAGTCTGTGCTTGAATTGAGTTAGAGCGTGTCATTGTAACATGAATTCACATGGGCAGAGGGAGAGGAGAAGCTGAAGATGGAATACCGACGGGGCAGAACAGAAAAGCGAGCAGGGACAAAATCCAGCCAGCTGAGTCCAGGGCATGGGCGAAAGGAGCACTGGAGGTGGAGGGGATCAATGACTTGGAAGGCAAACATTGGAGAAATAAAATGTATTCCGAGGAAAACTGATAAAAATGATAAGCCCTTAGAAAGAATGATGGGGGAATGGAAAACCAGGAGAGAGACATCACAAGTTGTTGAACCAGAACGCAGCCCCTGCAGCCTTGACAAAGACAAGAAGACAATGTAGGCTTCTTTAAAATTCCTCTAAACGTACAACTTACCAAATTTGAATAAGACTGACACTCCCTTCCCCACCCCCAGGGCATCATTAAATACTACCCTTTGAAACTTCCGCTTGAACAGTCCCCCCATCACACTCGGGATTATTCAATATTTATGATATCCAATATCCACACCTGTGAAACTAAGTGACCCAAAGGTATGACATCCCCCGCGCCCCCTCGCCCTGATAAAAAAGAAAAGGTGAAGGGGAGAAACGAAACCAAACCTGAGATCTGAGTCTCGGTGTTCTAAGACTAGAATATGCGGGCCTTGACCTAGGTCTGGAGAATGCACGTCTTATACGTAACATCCTGCGGGTCTGTTCTCCTGGAGGAAGATGAGCTTTCTGCCCTGAGAGAGTCCGTCTCAGCGGTCGCGGTCACAGGGCCTCTGGCCCGGCTAGAAGGCCACTGGTCAGGATCACTGCCCAACAAGGGGTTCTGTCTCTCATCACCCATTAAGAAAACATTAGCTTTCCAATGCACTCATCTAAAAGAGTCTTTATATGTATTTCTATTACATACGTCAGAATGTTTATATTAAATGTACTATACCTCAGGTAGAAACAATAGTATAAATATTAATAATAATATAAAATATAACATAACATAGAATCATGTTCTCAAATTTCAAAAGACTAAATATTGCTTTTAGCCTCGTTTCTACCCTCCACTGCTTACTGGGCACATCAGAATATATGTAGCATATGATATAATCAGAACAGATGTCACGTGTTATTATAATCAGAATACATGTCACATGTTATGTATAATCATCAGAATATACGTAACCTATTATATATGATTCTATTCCCTGAGAAACCTAACTTATTGCCAATGCCAAGCCCTGTGGCCCTGGAGGGCAGAGTAGAGCTGGCCGGAGGGTCCTACCTTCATGGGCATAGGCTGCGATGATATCCTCCTCCTTCTGCACGCTACTGGGAACAACTCTCAGACCTAATGGCTGCCAGCCGGGCCCTCGGCCACTGTCCCCCATCACCTTCCTATGCCCATCATCACAGACCCACCTGTCTCTCAGATGCACACACAGTCCCCAGCGTCCCCGTCTCAGTCCATGGAGAGAAGAGCTCGGAGGGACAGGGATGGGGAAGTGCTCGGCCGGCCCCCTCAGGGCGCTGTTTGCCCTGCACAAGCCACAGCTGGGGCAGGTCTGGTTCTCCAGGTGTCTTGGAAGGAGACAATCTCACCGTCTTCTTGCCACTTGCCTGTCTGCTCTAGACCAGTGAGACTCCCCAGAGCATGCTCCCCCAAACATGAATAACCTACTCCGTCCCCTCCCCCAAAAGCCAGGTTCGATCACTGGACAGTAGTTGGAGGCAGTTTTGGCAGTGGAAGGGATTTTTTTTTTAATGGAGCAACAGATGGACAATTGCATATTTCATGGCGGTTGGCAGCTTGCCTCTTCTTAAAAAGGCATCCCCAGCCTGCCAGTGGGGCCTCAGGTGCGCTGGGCTGGTGCTCACTCACTAACCAGGGTGGGCATGGGGCCAGTCGCCCTCAAGCCGTGCCCTCCTGGCACCTCCACGTTTGCCGCAGCCCTCAGACTGGCTCCCGGCCAGGGCGTCAGTGACTTTGATTCACTGCCCATTTCGAGAACCAGGGGCGGGGACTGCAGTCCAGCTCATTACACTGCCCACCAGCACTCTCCCACCTGCCCTGTGAGCCAGGGTCCCTCCTGTGAGCAGGTGAGCAGGCGGCCAGTGTGATCCAGGAGCCTGCTCTCCAGAAGCACACACACACACACACACACACACAGGCATGGGCCTGTGCTCACAAGTGCCCCTCTATCTGCTTAGAAACTTAGAAACTTTGGGAGTGGTGACCTTGGAAATTCAAAACGACCTGACCCCCCTAGTCGATGCGGACTCACGGTGACCCCCGGGAACTGCCCTATGGCTTTCTGAGACTGGAACTCTTTACGGGAAGAGACAGCCTCTCACCTTGCTCCTGAGGAGCAGCGTGAGGTTCAGGCTGATAACTGTGTGGTCCTCAGCCCAGCACGTGACCACTGTACTTCTAGGGTTCCTGATCTCAGCAAAGAGCCTATAAAAACCAAAACCCAATTCCAGTGAGTTGATCCCCATGCAGAAGGGTTTCTGAGACTGCAAACCTTCCTGGGACAGCCAGCCACGTCTTTCTCCTTTGGAGCCCCTGGTGGATGTGAACTGCGGACCATGAGGCTAGCAGTCCAGCAGCAGACCCACTGTTCTACCAGGGCCCCTTATCACAGAGACAGCAGCTGGCCATCGGGAGAATCTGGGAGCCCCTGAGCTAGTGGCCTTTAAGACACACTAAGACCGGCCCTATGCTGCATGCCAGTGAGCACACCCATTTCACGTAAAGAAAAAAGGAATTAAAATCGCACCGCAAGTCTGACCCGAGGAAGCCTCAACTCCACAGCTGTGCATTGAGCAAGTGTGTCCCAGAAGCCTGGGAGCTCCACAGGGGTGCACCTGTGACTGGCCGCCCATCCTTGCGTCTCCACCATCCAGGAACTGCCCCATGGGTCTTGGAACTTTACCCCCCACGGTGCACCATGAGAAGTGCTCGGTCACTGTTCAGGGAGGTCTGAGCAGTGCGTTGGCATTGGCCCTCTCTCCACTCGGGCAGACTCTCCAACAAGGCGGGCCATAGGGCTTGGCCTCCTGGACCTAGTGCTGCCCTTCCACATTTCAGAAGGAGTCCCTGGACGAAGTTGCTCCTTTGACTGCTCGAGGCTGCAGACGTCACAGAGAGAGGTGCACACATATTCGCACTGAGAAAGGAAAAACCCAGGCCATTCCTGCCAGCCCAGCATTCTCCAGCCACCTAGGGGCACGCCACACAGCATCCTTCCTGCGGGCGGGGAGAGGGGCAGCTTGGCTCTGCCAAGGTCACAGGTCATCCTGCATGTGTTGTTAGCTAACACTGAGCTGGATGTGAATCGTGATGACCTGACCGTGTGTGGCAGAGGACAAAGCATTGCCCACCTTCATGATGGCCGGCCTGCTCGGGCACTCTGAGTGTCTTCCCGGCCCCGGCCCACCCGGCACTGTGCAGGAGGAGGCCCTCGGGGTATGGTTTTCATGGATCAATCTCTGGAAACAGAGGATTAGCCCTTTCCTCCTAGTCTGCCTTCATCTGGGAGCTCCGCTGGCAACTGCCCCCCACCCCCTGCCCCAGTGACGCTGCTGGAATCTGAGGTATTGGCTGCAGGGCTTCCAGCAGCATGGCCATGCATGCACTGGACAGTCCAGCTTAGTGGCGTGAACGGTCCCTGCAGGAAGCAGCAGGAGGAGCATGGCAGGCATTACCGGGGGCACCGTGTGGCCCTCCCCTCTCCTTCCATTTACACCCTTCCCGCTCACCCAGGGAGACCCAAGGAGAATCGGTGCATTTGAATGGTGCGGCGGGAGAAGAACATTGAAGGCTGAAAGGATGGCAGATCTGTCTTGGAAGAAGTGCGGCTAGAGCAGCTCCTTGGAGGCCAGGAAGACGGGACTTTGCCTCACGTGCGTTGGACACGTGGCCAGGAGAGAGCAGTCCCTGGAGAAGGACGTCCTGGCTGGCACCATGGCTGTGACAAAGGGCTCAGACCGAGGAACCGTTGCGAGGATGGTGCAGGCCGAGGCCCTGTTTCTTCTTGTTGCGCTTGGGGTCGCTATGGGCCAGGGTTGACTCGGCGAGAGCACCTAGCAGCAAAAACAAGAAGAATTCTGACCTTGGGAAGGACACGGGCCTGGGTGATGCGCAGGGGGCTTGGTTGGGCATGGGGGGAGGCACTGGCCTGCACACCTTCCCTCGGGAAGCCGGGGTTTCCCCTGGAGTTTCAGCACTGACCCATCTATGTGGTCACTAAGCAGCCACTCACCAGTGACCATGTGCTCTCTTCAAGGCACCCGCCAAGGACCAGGAAAAATGGGCAGGCGGGTCATGCCCTGGGCTCTGCCTCTGAGACGACCAATGTCAAAGTGGTTTTTGGCACCAAGACGAGCCCAGGCACCACGTGGACCAGGAGGCCTCCCGGGGCCACGTGCCCTCGTGGAGCTAGCTCTGCGCAGGCAGAAAGGTCTCTGGCCTCCAGCTTGTTGGGCCCCCACTCTCTCTGTTTGGGGACAGTGGCCTTGGCCAGAACTTCAGTCACAGTCTTTGGTCGTAAAGCCATTTCTTTCACACCCTGGCCTCTGTTTCCAGAAGAGCTGAGACGAGATGCTCAGGCGACCGAGGAATCCGACCTGGCACCCAGCAAGGGCCGGGCTTTCAGACCCATGCTAGGTGAGCCCCAGGAACCGTGGACTCGCCACCATGGCCCACACGGCCTGTCTTGTGCTAGCCAGGTCCTGTGGACCGTGCCTGGCACCACCCCTCACTGGTCTAGGGAAGGGGTTTTCTCTCAGCATGGGCAAAACTTGGAGAGCATAGGGCCCCTGTCCCTGGCCAGAATCGCTCCTCATCTCAGCCAGCAGGAGCTCCAGCCTCCTCTGTTCATCCTCCGTAGGCTGCTCCAGTCCACACGCTCAGACCCACCTCCTGAGACACGTGGACACCTGGACGTGGCTCGTGGGCATCAGAGAAGAGCCTTCGGTCCGGATGTCAGTGCCCAGTCCAGCCCCACTGGCAAACCATCCCCATGACGCCTTGCAGGGGTCCCTTTGGACTGACCTGTCCTCTTCCCCAACACAAGTGACCCAGAAGCTGCTCGCTGCAAATGATACTTCATCCTCCTTTGAGAACTGGCCCAGAGAAAGCAGGACCTTGCCCAGTGAGGAAGAGGAGGCAGATTCGACCACATAGCCACTTATCCGACTGCCATCATACACCCATGCCCGCCATTGACAGGGTCAGCGTCCTGGGCCAACCTTTGGTTTGACGTGTCTTTGCTAGCATGCCCGAGGCCGACCACGGCGTCCCCGGCAGCAGCAGCAGGCGAGCCGTCCCCCACCGTGGGGGCACGCTACCTCCCTGGCAGGGAGCAGTTTGTAGCAGACCATCCCCAGTATGAAAATGTGTTTAATGCAATTAATAATTTAAGCAGCGAATGCGCGTGCTCTCGGAGAGCTAAACGCTTGTCACGGTGATGGATGCATGCTCCACCACCAATGCATCCACCACCAATGCATTCCGTCTGGAGAGCAGAGGGGCTTTTGCAGACTGGCGTTGACCTTGGGCTGGCGGGCAGAGGAGGCAGATTGCAAAGGCAGGCCTGCTGAAGGAGGGGCTGGGTGCCAGCTCCCACCGACGGCCCTTTCCCCAATTAAAGGACTGTAAAAACATTAAAATTAATGCCGTCTTAACTCCTGGAGCAGGCCCTACTTCCTTAATGAGTGCATAATTATTCAGTTTTTGATATCCCGGAAAATTATCACATGGAAATTATTTTAGGCAGAGTAACAATAGCAAAAACTCCCTCCCCTAACTCCATTAACATGTGGAGGTAATTAACACTTTATTACAGTGAAAATACTATTACTGCTAATGTTTAATGTCTTTTGCCTTTGCATCCGAAGCAGGAAAGTCAGAAGGCGATGGAGTGAGGACTTCCTATAAATACATTACAAATGACTGGCAGAGATTACGATGGCTCGGAACAGCTGCATTGAAAATCGGGGCCATCGCAACCCCGCTGCTGAAAGCTTAGTGGACAGCCCGGCTCCACGTGGCAGAGCTCCATGGAAGAGCTGGAGTGGGAGCTGGGCAGACCAGGCACATGCCAGCTGGGGCTACTGCCCACTCGACAGGACCACGGGCCCTGACACTTGTAACGGGACATCCAAACTGTTCTCAGTCCAAGACCCTGGGGAAAATATGGGGAGGGGATCACAAGCCCCAGAGGGACCAGCCAGAAATGAGAGCAGGGTTTGTTGGCTTGTTTTTAATAATCAGTAGCACTGATGCTGTTCAATTCTATTTCAACTCAGTGATCTCATGGTGGCCTTAGAAGACACAGCAAAACTGCTCCCTACGGTTTCTGAGAGACACGTCTTTACAGGAGCAGAGAGCCTCTTCTTTCTTTTGCAAAGCAGCTGGGGGCCCTGAACCATGGCCCTCAGCCACAGCACCCCCTCTTTGCCCTCCATTAACTGGCTTTGCAACGCCCGATTCCTTTGGTGAAAGGGTCCACATCACACCACCACCATCACCTCAAGCCCCTCATCCAGCATCCAGGCTTGAGAGTTGTCACCGTTCATTTGGTCTCACCTAGGCAATCCGTAAGCTCCTCTATTGTCTCTGGGCAATTGTTTCAGGGGCCCAACCTCCATGATCAACCAACTTCCTCCTTTGCCACGAGACCAGAAGAACTGGACGGTGTCCGGCTACCATAACTGGACATGATGGTTCAAGAGTCTATGGCATGATCCTGATCCAGAGTAGGGACAAATACCGAGTGGAATTTAAAATCCTCGCTGGAATAGACGTATTCATTCTTTATGGCTCTAGTGTCAAGGATCCCTTTAACAGGGCCCGTGGTTGCCAACAGCTGTCAGAGTCTATAGCTGTGAGCTATTTGGTGCCCACCCGCCTCAGACTGAGTAGGCTGAGAAAGAAATAAATGTTCATTGTGCTCAACCGCTGACGGCCTGGGTCTCTCTGTTACCACGGAGAGCCAGGTTTGCCCTGACATAAACACTTTCTCTCCTTGTGTAGAACTGGCCCGGAAGACAAACAGCGGGCCTGCTGGGGATGAGCTAAGGTGCTCAGGACTACAATTGCGCGTCATTTGTCATCAATAAGGAAAATGTTCCGTTTCCCACCCTGCTTTAAATGGCTGGAAAGCTGCCCTGCCTGCCCTTCAGTGGCCAACACAAGGAAGGATTTCATTCTGCTTCTGGCCCACGGTTTTGTCCCGGCATCTCCCTGGAAGTGCGAACCCAGCAGCCACTGGGCCTCCCGATGGCCTCACACCCACCCAGGACCATGACAGTGGTGCAGGGCCAGGCACCCGCTGTCCTCTGCTGGTCTGCAAGAGTCGGGACCACTCACTGGGAACTGGCAACAGCCACTAAGCATGAAAAGGCACCCCTCCCCTTCCAGCCCCCACCCCCAGCTCACCTTGTGACTACAGCCTCTGCAGGAACATCACCCCAACACAGGATGTATCCCTAAGTGTGTGAGCCCCACTTGGTTCATGGTACGGAGTTGTCTCCCCAAAGAACGGGCAGGTGGAATGTGGTTCTCAATGGTTTACTGGTAAAATAGATCCCAGTTGTGTTAGTTCCAAAGGCCAGTGATACACCCAGTCACAGAAACGAACAAGCGATTGAAAACGGATAGTGATGAAGGAACCTCCTACACTGGCCAACTGCTTTGACTGCTTAATTCAATAAAACCGGAATAATTGACATGAAGCACATTAGGCAATGATCGCACTGACATTTGGTCTCTGTGGAGACACAGCCCTTTTACGGCATTGATCATCTGCGGAATCATTTAACTCAACCGGAGCCGTGGGCCCATCGTAAAGAGTTCATGTCAACTTGAAGCAATCCCAAACCTTGGGAGACAACAGTAGTTGTGCCAATGGTGCACACGTTAGAGCCAGGGTTTTACACTTTTTCATCTCTCTTAACCCTTTGGGCTATCAAGATAGAGGTGTGGAAGATGTCCCCCACCCCCCGCTCCCTGATTCAACATTTTAAATGAATAAGTCAGCAACAAAATTGTGCTTTTCTGAGTGTGTACCAATGTAATGGTGGGTTCCCAGTCAGAAGAATCCAGACTTTATATTCTCTTTCCCAAAATACACACAAACCCAACAGGGGTGTCTGGTTGATTGGTGAGAGTTTAGGCTACATTTCCATCAACCATGTCATCGGAGGTATTAACAGGGACCCACGGAAGTCTCTTCCCCCCCGCCCCCATGATGGAGTCAGGCTTTCCCTCATATAATGCATAGTTTCCGCGCCCACAGAAGAACCAGTAATACGTGCAGCACACACCCTGTGTGTCTTCCTTGCCATCCAAGCGATATGAGAAGTTCATTTGGGTCCAAAATGATAGGCCAATCTGGGCTCCTCCTGGGAGGCCAGCCACAAGGCCTGCAAGTGCCCAGCTGGCTAATGGGAAGGGCTGTGGGAGGCAGCCTGGCTGGGGTGGGGGTGGGGGGTGGAGAGCCCATGAGTTTGTCTGAGAGACTTCCCATGGAAGGTTCTCCAGCCTCGAGAAAAGTTCCAATGGTTAGAAAACGTCTTTGAGTTAGATGAACTCTTTTTACGTAGACGATGCTCCCGGTCTTCCATGTTCCAAGGCCACATCAGCGTGGTCAGAAATAAGAGAGGAGATGTGGTCGAGCAAAAACTCTGGGGAAATGTGTCTTATGATCTTAAAAATCTCAATCCACAAATAAAAGCTCAGTGCCATCGAATCGAGTCCGGCTCATAGTGGCTTTCCAGGACCGGGCAGAGCTGCCCCTGCGACGTTCTGCGCCTGTAACTCTTTACAAGAGTGGAAGCCTCACCTGTCTCTCTTGGAGCAGCTTAAGGTTCCAAACTGCTGACCTTGTGGTTAGCAGCCCAACGAGTAACCACGAAGCCACCAGGACTCCTCGCGGTTTGCAATAGTTGGTCTACGTATCAGATCCAATTAATCTCTTAATGCATCTTGCAGTACTTGAAAGTTACTTAATACTTCCGATTTAGTTCTGACTTGATAAATGATCTTGATGAACTAACAGATTGGTTCAGATTCAAAAAGCTTAAAAATCTTGATTTTAAAAGAAAGAAACGGCTTGGGCTCCTGGCCAATGATTTCAGAACAAAATCACACCTGGTGCCAGCTTCCCAAATGACTACAATCAACCCAGACAAAGGGAGGGGCCACCATTCGGTGAGCTGCCAGTTATCCACCAGTGGGATTCCTGTGCCCCCTCCCAGCACCCCCCCTCCACACACACCTCGGTCAGGCCTCGGAGCCCGGCCAAGAGCTCAGCTCCTACGCCTCTGGCTCTTGGAATGGCTGGTGGTTCTCTGCTCCTGCCGCCAGCTGCTCTGGGAGCTCACCAGCCTGTGTTTTGGAGCCAAGAGTTCACGCATGCCTTGCAGTATCTCAAGCCGTCCTGATGCAATTAGCGTGAGCACGCGACCTGGGAGAGGCCCAGGATGCACCCTTACTCACCCAGGACGCCCAGAGGATCTGAAGCACTCGGTGATCAGGACCAACAAGGACTGTCTTCCAGGTGGATTGCCCTGCAACACAGAGAGCAGGCCCATAAGCAACGCCGTGATAGACACAGGAGGTGGAGCTCATCAAGGGCCCCCTTTTCCTTGGATCTGAGTCGACACTCGCAGAAGCAGCCAGTCAAGAAAGCCAATGGCGCCTGCCAGGCCATGCAGCAAATTGGCTGCCCAAGACCTCCGTAAAGTACTCAAGAGCAAAGGTGCCACTGTGAGGTCTAAGGGGCGCCTCACCCAGGCCTTGGCATTTCCAATCGCCGTCTCTGCAGCTGAAAGGTGAACGGTGAGGGAGGAAGCACCATCGCAGAGAGGGGATGTATCTGAGTGACTGTGCAGGCGGAGAACAGGGACA
Source organism: Echinops telfairi (assembly GCF_000313985.2). Classification (NCBI taxonomy): domain Eukaryota; kingdom Metazoa; phylum Chordata; class Mammalia; order Afrosoricida; family Tenrecidae; genus Echinops; species Echinops telfairi. The sequence goes on along the minus strand of NW_022103968.1, from coordinate 2,727,871 downwards.
GTGCCGCAGCCTGCCCGAAGCACCGTCCATCTATCTCAGAGGAAGTACAGCGAACGCTCCTTAGAAATGAGCGCAGGGAGGCCGGCCTCCCACACGTTGTTCCTTTATCAGGAGGGACCGGTCCTTGGGAAAGGGCACCACGCTGAATAAGGAAAATGACCGTCAAGAAAGAGGAAAAAACTGTCGATGAGATGGGCTGGCCCAGTAGCTGGCACAGTGGGCTACCACACGAAGCGGAGGGCACAGAGCGGGGCGCTGTTGGGTTCCGTTGTGCAAAGGGTCACTGTGGGTCGGAACCAACTAGACAGCACCTACCAACGCCGATCACAGCAGAGTAAGGGAAGTGAGAAGAGAGGGTAACGTTCAGTCGCATCAGGAATGGGGGGTGGGGGGGCTGCCAGAGGAGCAGGGCCCTCTGGGCACAGGTTACCTTCCTGGGCCAAAGGAGGGATCTGCTTCTGCCCCAGGGACAGCATTTCCTGGGTGAAGCCTCAACCAGCCAGACTAGTGGCTCTCAAGTGGGCGAGGCTGCCCCATCAGGGGACACTGGCCAATGTCTAGCAACGATTTTGTTGTTACCCTTCGGGGGAGAGATCCTGGCGTTGAGTGGGCACTGGCCCGGGAAGCTAGCCTGTTCAGCATCCCACGGCCCACAGGAAGCCCCGCCCAAGAATGTCAATAGTTCCAAAGCCCAGAAACCCGGAGCCCAACGATTGATTTTCAACAACTGCACATTTGGAAGATCGAATTTCACGAAAATTTAATTTCCTAAACTAAAACTGTTTAATAGAGCCTCAGAATGCATTACAAATTCACAATCCCTGTCACTTTCTAGAGCCGGTGACAACAAAAATTAATCAAAAAGTGAGATGTCGTCTCCAGTTTCAGAACAAAAGAGTGCCTCTGGCTCCCGTTGAAGATGGTTTCAGCGTCGAGACAGCCGTGCCCCCTGACTTTAATACCCGCTACCATCATTTGACCAAAGGAGAAGCACCCGGGACAGGCAGGGCTTACACTTTCTGTTCTTTTGAGGTCTTCGACTCAGAAACCCCAAGATTAAGAAACCCTGCTTTATAAATGCTCTTCTCACGGGCATTTTTCTTGGGAGTGACATAACATGTCTATCCTGTGGACAACAGCAAGCTCTCAAAGAACAGTGCTGTTTAAACACACGCCGTCGTTTAAAACTGCTAATCCATATCGCATCATTTACGTTATATGTAATTGCGGGCATGATTCAAATTGGTGCGAGCAAGCCGAGGGGCAGCAGTTCGTGTGGAGGAGCTGAGCCCAGTTCTGGTGGGCACTAAAATGCCCCCAGCAGGACACATGGTAACACCTGGTGAGGCCCGTGCCAGGGGTCCACCCCAGAGACGAGTCCAGCCCTAACTGCAGCTGCTGACCTCCTCAACACGAGAATCCTTCTAAATCATCTTGAAAAATATGTTGGTCTTTCAGGTTCGGATATTTGGTTGCTGAAATCGTATTATCGCCATCAACAACAGTTTGTTAATATAATTTCTTTCCGTTCCCCCTCTTACACTGTCATCTGGAGTCATCTGTTACGTTGTCATGGGGAATCCCAAAGGGAACCGGCCGGCTTCCGGCTTTTTCTTTATCTCGCTGCTGCCTTTAAGAACTACAACCCCTATCTTTAAAAACATGAGTTCTCTTATCGGGCTCCAGCTGACAGCGGCCCGTCTACTTTCCTACCCTCAGCTCCAGCAGGCTCGATGGGCAGACGCGACGGTGTTTATTTAGACAAAACAAGCGCTGGGTTCTGCTGTCTTGAATTTTTTTTTTAATGTAAAGACCTGGACCCCTTGCTTTATTCTCTCCCTGTTCCCTGTGGAAAGAAAGCACTACCTGGTTGTTGCTGTTTCTCACGAACATTGCAGACTTGCGGGTCAACTAAGAGCAGCCCCGTCAAGGGCTCCCACCACTATGGGAATTGCTGATGACTGGGGTTCCTGTGCTCCCCCATTTGTCAGTGTGATTTTTTCTCTGGGCTCCCCCATTTGCTTCTGTGACGGCAAGTGGGGAGCACATTTATAATGTGATGTCTTCATGACAACTCATCGGCCACACTGGTCAAGCATTTCATTAACTCACCTCTGATGTGCAGGCCGGAACAATGCTTCTCTTTGGCGAGGTGTGTGATGTCCGCTGGCGTTAATGATTTCATGGGCCTTATGTGGCCCTCGGCCCAGACAGTCCCCACTCCTGCTCTAAGACACCATCAAGCCTGCCTCCAGCACACGGCAGCAAAGGGGTGTGGGGGGGGAGAAGAGGAGCATGTATCTTGCACCTGCTGCCTGGGGAAGAAGGGTGGACTCTCTGGTGATGGGTTTTCTAGAGCCGATGGGAGCCCGAGCGGTGACAATGGCTCCTGGCGCAGCTGCTAACTGAGAGGGCAGTGGCTCCCTCCCGCCGGCTCAGAGGAAATCTAAAGAAAGGCTTGCTGACCTACTTCCCCAAGATCAGTCCTGGAACTGGAAATCCCGGGGGAGCCCAGTGCTAGTCTGCCACACATGATGCCATCCTGCGTCCAACGTGACACTAGGGGACACTGTTTTCTGATCTATCAGGTAATGCTCGGTGGTCACTCTGTACATCCTCAACCCATAACGACCCCACCTGTGCACAGTACAAGGAAACCTCGCACGATGGTTGGGAGGCCGGAGGCCGTGGTTGCACCCACTGTCAGCCCACCTCAGAAAGGGTCTTTTTCTCTTCCGGTGCCCCTCTGTTTACCAAGCATGATGTCCTTCTCCAGGGACTGGCCTCTCCTAATAACAGGTCCCAAGTGAGTGAGGTGAAGCCTCGCCATGGTTGTTTCTAAGGAGCTCTCAGGCTGTACTTCTTCCAAGTTAGATTGGTGTGTCTTCCAAGAAGTCCACGGTACTTTCCGTCTTTTCCAGCAGCACCAACGTTCAAGGGCGTCCATGCAGAGGCCTTTTGTGTTCATTGTGCAGCTTTTGAATGCACATGGGACCATTGAAAACACCAAGCCTTGGGTCAGGAGCACCTTAGTCCTCAAAATGACAAAACAGACCTATTGTGATGGTCTGTGAATTTCAAATGGCTCCTGGTGGGCGGGCCTAATGGATCTGTCACTAACCTGCTTTGAAACGGTTCAATCCCCGGAGACGGGCGCACACAGAGTGCCCGGTGAACACTGTCTACACAGAAGAATGAGCCCTCAGACTGCACATCCAAAGGGAGTCACTTAAACACTGCGCAGCACCACGGACAATTCAACCGATTTAGAGCTTAACGGTGGAGCCTTAGAACAACCTCCCCGAATGGCAAGGCAACAGGCCCGATTTTTAAAACCCACCACCAGGACCCTTTGTCCAGATGCTGCCTCATGACAGAGCCAAGCTGTGGCCCCTGAAAGCAAGATGACCTGCACGGAGGGTGGGACACTGAGACAGCCAGCCTTGCGTCCTCCTCGAGTAGACTTGTGTGCAAAAGGGGAGATAATTGTTTCATATCAAGGGAAAGACAGGAATCCACAGAAAATGAGCAGGGTGGGGGGCTGTTGGGGTCCACCACATCCAGATATATACAACTGAGGCACAGAGGTAAGAAGAAGGCAGGGGAGGCACAAGCTCTCAGCTTAGCAAACCGGACAGGAGATTCCCTTCTGAGATATTCTAACCAGGTGACAAAGTCTCAGGGCCTACAAAACCGGAATGTGGCTGTGTTAGATCACTCGTTCACTCACTCACTGTCACTAAGCCAACGCTGACTCCCTCACAGCCGCCGCCTCTGGGATTCGAACATGGCGACCGTTTACGGGAGTAGAAAACCCCGTCTTTCTCCCGAGGAGCTGCGGGTGGTTTTGAACTGCCGGTCATGTAGATCTCAGCTCAACTCAGAACCACTACACTAGCGGGGTTTACCTGTTCAAGAAGGTAAGTCCAAATTCAGCTTGTCAGCAGGCCCAAGCGAGTGACCTAAACCTCCTCTAAACGTCCCACATTAGCGACCCTGGGTCTGTGTCTTCCACCCACCCCGGGGAATCCGGTCTGTTCGTCAACAGGAGCTCTGAACCAAGGCCCACTCCAACCCAGGCACTCCGGAGGGCCGTGAAGTGGACAGGCCTCCAGAGGTCATTTCTCTATCACAGAATTTCAGAAGTTGGGGGATCAAATTAAAACATTCACTCAATTAGTAAAATACGTGAGTGGAAATCATGGATCGTATTTGGGTTTTCCCAACGTCCCTGATCCCTTTGGAATTCAATTCATCCTCTTTGCCAATGTCAAAGCTACATGTCAGACCCGAACATCTATGTTAATGATATTTCAACTTGAGAATTTGGGGGAAATGTGAAATTCATAAAAGAAACTTCATAATTATGCCAAGTCTATCTAGATTTGTCAGAACTGCCTACACTCTGGAATGAGAAACATGTAATCGTTAGCAGATAAGTTAATTAGGCGAACAGGCTGAGCATTGGCCAGAGAGTCAGCACCTGCAGCCCAGTGCCTTCCCCCAAAGGTCTGATACCACCAGAATCTAAGGGCCACCTGCTGGCCCCGCCGGCCTGAGCAAGGAACCCAGCAGGCGAGCGAAGAGGAACAGCAAGGTGCTGCGTTTGTTCTCAGACAGCGTTGCTCCCTCTGGAGAGGGGTGTCCCTGTCAAAGCCGCTGGAGGGGTGGGTTTGTAATGCTGCCAAATCCAGGTGGCAGCAAGGAGCATGGTGGTTGGTAATGTAAGGGACCCACCACGCGTGGGGTTGGCACTATAGAGGCAACGGTAGACCAAAGCCTATCAGCTAAGGTGGCGTGGGATCAGTCGACATTTTGTTCCGTTAGACAGGTGGCTGTCGCTGGACAGAGTCCACTCCATGACAGCTTATGACCCCAACTAAATGGTGGAAGATAACAGCGCTTTTGGGGGGGGAAAACTGGTTCTAAATGAAACACACCGAACAGAAACAAGGCGGGTCTTCTCACAGTGTGACCCACGCCACCCACGTCACTGAGCAATGTGCAGAAACCACCGCCGAAAATGCAATAAGGTACCGTGCGACCAAAACGCCCTGTACTCTGTAGATTGGGATTTCAAATAAGATCCCTGCTGCTGGGAAAATAAACTCTTCCAGCTCCTCTCCTGAAAGCCACGGCAGGCAGGGCCTCCCAACCTCCATCCCCAAACCCGTCTCACCGTGTGAGCAAGCCTGCACGGTGCACCTCCACAGACTGCCGTGGGCAGAGATGTCAGAGAGGATGGGGGGTGGCAGTATGGAGGGTCTCCCCCAGCAGGATCTCCCTTCTCATCTTGATAGGGCCGCCGATGCCCTGGGAGCGGAGCGGTTGCACATTGGCCTGCTAAGCACAAGGTCAGAAGTTTGAAACCATCAGCCGTGCCTCAAGAGAAGGGCAGGACTTTCTCCTCCCATCAAGAGTGTCTGAAACCCATGGGGCGATTCACTCCTGTTCTATAGAGTGACTGTGAGTCCCTGTGTGTTGGCCTTGACTCCGCACGGCATGGAGTCACTGTTTGTTTGTTTGTTACCTGATGCCTACCTCATCCAGGGCCCAGGTGCTGTCAGACCCGCTTTCAGAAGGAAGACCATGGTTGTGGTCCGGTGGTGGATCTTGCTGGAGTTGTCAGTGCTTGCCTCGGGTCATCTGGGGCAGTGGGTGGTGACCGAGTATGCTTCCAAAGCCCTGGGTGTTCTTCAGATGTCAGGAGAGCTGGCCCGTAGGGTCCTTTATTGTTGCGCTCGAGGCCTGGGAAGCTCCGGGCTCAAATGAAAAGTCTCGTCTCGGTTCATGCCCTCCTCCCTCCTCTTTGCCTCTCTCTGTCCCTGGCTAGGGGCACTCTTGTCTTGGTTTCCAGACACACCACCGCGACCTGTGTCCACCTCTTGTTTTCCTGGACTCTCGCCTCCAAACTCCTCGTGACTGCTTCCATCTGAAAAGCGGCCCCTTCGCAACTCTGCCTCCTTCTCTTGGCTGCTTGATTTGTGTCCCCGACGCCTCAAGTGGTGCTGGCGATTTGGAGGTTCAGATTCCTAATCTTCATCTGTCCCCTGAGAAGCTTCAGCCCCCCTCGGCTTTCACTTAGGACATACGTTCCTCAGGGTGACTGTGTCTCGGCTCTCAGTAAGGTGCACACATGTGAATGAAAGGCCCTGGTTGACAAACCGGGCCTCAGGGCAGGGCAGGAAGACAAAGGAAGAGACAGCCCAGCCCAGCAGCCCAAGGCTGGTGGGATCTGCACTAGAAGCCGCCCAAGAGGGCCTCGCTAGCTGATGCACGGCGGGCCCTCTCAGATCGCATCTGTGAACATTCGGTCAGTTCTCACACGAAGCAAAGGCATTTCTCTGTGTTCCCATTAATTTCTGTGCACATCTGCACATTCACCTAATCCCTACCCACATCCCACTTCAATTAAAATTAACGGGAGTCAAATCCTTGAGTGGTTTTAATTGCAATATGTAGATTATAAATGGCGCCCATCTTGAACCACGCAAAAATTATTATTTTTTTCCCTCCCTGGGCTTTTCTCTCAGGGATAATATTTCAGCCGAGGGTCGGTTATTGTGGAGGAATTTTTCATTTAGTGTGCTGCCACTCCAGATGATCCTGGGAGAGCTCGCCGGTGGGCACGAGGCCAATCCAAATTAATGCAAAAGTACAATTGAGGAGTGTTTTAAAGAAACGCCTTTTCATTCCATCCAAGGGCATACGGGGAGCTGTGTTGCCAAGAGCGGGGCGATAGTGGGCACGCGTTAACGAGGCAGGCAGCACGGCATGTCAGCTCTGTAAATGATGCGACAGAGGGTCTTTCCTCTGAAGTGGGTTGACCATGTCCCTCGCATCTGGTTTACAGTGTTAACCAAAGAGCGTCTCCTCCCCGGCTCTTCAAAGCTACACCTGAAACCGGGCTGTGCCCCCATTTTCTGTGCTGGTACACCAGAGACAGGAGCTCTCACATGATCTCTTCCTTCACCGGGAAGCCTGGTGGCACTGGGAGGGGCTTGCTTTTAATGTCATCGAAATGTGCTCACCCCACGTGCACCACAATCTGCCACGCATTCTCAGCCTCCTCTCGGTCAACCGTATGGCCAGCGTGTCTGTGGTCAAGTGACAATGACAGACCTAAGCCCCCATTCCATGTGGAAGGCCTGTCTGTTGGCTCCGTGGAAGGCATCACAGAAGCCTCTTCCGTGCCCACGCCCAGATCCAAGCAACGGGTCACTTGCTCTTAGTCAATGAAGACCAGAGCCTGTGGTGTACCTGTGGCGCTGTACACCTCCACAAAGACGCCCAACGTCTCTGCGAGCCGCAGAGGTGAGTAGGGTCTGTCACCGGCACAGCAAGCAGCGCTGGAGGAAAAGGTGAGGGCGGCACAGGACACGCGCGGCAGGCTCATCCCACGTCAGGACCGAGGACAACTGTCCTGTTAAGAAGGCCGTTCAGCTGGGGAAGGCACATCCGCTTTTATTCCGCTACTTCATGCCCTGCTTCCCAACGGCTGGGACAAACACAAAACAAGAATTACAGTGCACCATAAGTTATTTTAATATCCTGTAGTGGTGCATACTTCCAATGAAATCCCAAGACGATTATTACGGCTCTGAGTTTGTGAGAAAATGTCAAGTTGTTTGGGGTGACTCCATCCTCTAAATTATATATAACTGTTACTTGATAGCTAATAGGCACTAAAATTACTTTAAAACAGAAATGTAAAGTTATATTTTCATCCTTTTTGACAGATAATAAAGCAGATTTATGAGACACAATTTTTCAAGTATTAAAACATCTCATGTTTACAAAAACAGTTTTTTAAAAATATATAGAGAGAGATATTACTACACGCTGTTTGAAGGCAGGGAAACGCAGGATCATTATGAAAACATTTGTCCAGGTCAGAACTTAGATGCTTTAGCAAAACCCGGTCACTTCGTGGGTGGGAGTGACTGGTTTAACGAGCTTCAAAATTGAAAAGGCCGGTGGGAAGCATCGGTGACTTGAGGTCTGTCCACCTCTGTCATCTGTGTGTCAGCCCTCTGCTACGTGTTTTGGACAAGACGGTGGCCAGGATATACGACCCCTGCTGACTTCCGTCTGGGTTCCGTGAGATGCCTTACTTAATTGTCCTACTGCTGCCTCCGGGGCTGGAGATGGAACGATATCAGTGTGTTTTGCGGCATAAGAAGTTCTGCTCTGCTGGGAGTGGCTGCCTCGAGAATATCTCAGGTGCCTGCTTCTCCCGTCCACAGCCTCCTCATGGCCACGCGCTGGGAAGCCACTGGACGCGGTTAAATGCAGGGGTGCCTCTGAGTATGCAGATGCACTCACACCTGCCCCCCCACACAACCCCTTTCTGTGGGACTCAGAAGACCCCAGAAAGACAGCCCCTTCCAGAGGGCACTGAAACAAAGCATTTGAAGGAGCCTGGCTGCCATCTTCCTCATCCGCGTGCCCTGGAGCAAGCACCCCCCTGTGGACAAGGTGAAGACCTCTGCCCAGGACTGCAGGCGCGGAGCCCTCTGAAGGCTGCTTGGCCCGTCCCCACCGGTTATTCCCATTGCAGGTTGAGTCCTGAGCCCTTCCGACCCCCCACCGCCATGCCACCGCCATGCCACCTTCTGTGAAGCGGGTCAGGAGCTGCCTCCCCCCAGAACCCCCAGCCACAGGGTCAGTTAGGTGCTCCGTGCCTGACATCACCTTGGGGACAGAGCTTGGTGTCCCTCACCTGTAACTGCAGGAACGGTGGCTGAGTGTCCCTGAGAAAGGAGAGCTGGACTGGCTGGTGGCCTTGGATCAGCGGATGACCCGGCTCTCCAGACCCTCCACTTTGCTTCTGATTCAGTGACCCTCATCAGTGGGCTACAAGACCCCTCCCTCTCAGACTCAGGAGGTCTCCTTCCAGAGAACCAACTCACTCCCAGTGCCCTTCAGCCTCCCCAGAGCCTGGTAGGACTTCCCTACGGGTCTGCAGCAGAGGGTGAGCGCCACAGCTCCCATGGGTCAGCAGAAGCACCAGCCCTGTCCTCTGGCCACCAGCCACCTCCCTCTGTGGCCAGGGCTCGAGGGGCTGGTGGGCCTGAGTGCTCTCTGTGAGGGCCCAGCGGGGGACCAGCACTCAGCCAAACCAAGAACAAAATGCTGAGCTGCCTTTTCAAGGACTAACCTCTGATTGCGCCTTGGACGTTGTGCCCCCTACAAGCCTTCCTTCATGGTGAGTCTGGCCCGGGGCTCAGAGGCTCTGGGAAGGAGAAACACACCCTGCCTGTGCAGAGG
>NW_022103968.1:2705243-2718501 GCF_000313985.2 Echinops telfairi | reverse complement strand
AGGCAGAGTTCTGAAACCGGCCTGCTCGCCAAAGCAAGTAAGCATGGACTCATCTATTTAGAGTGTCTTCGAAATCAGCACACCGCTGGGGCTGTGTGGACCAGCCTTCTGCAGGAGGGTTGAAGGGGGCACTAGAAACCAAGAAAACCCACTGTCGTCACTCTAAATCCTTTGATTCGATATTGCATTCGTATCCGATTAACCTGAGCAGGAGGGAGGTTTACCTGCTGGGTTAACTCAACATGACCAATCTGTGAGGGCAGATGCATCAAAGCCACACCCCAAGGGTTCAGAGGGGAGAGTGGCCTTCTCTGGGCGCGGTGGACCGAGGGATGCTATTGACCAACCAAACGAAAAGCTGGCCAGCGAGTGGAAACACTAGTCAACATCCAGCGCAGGATCGTGCAACGCAGCATCCTCAGGTGTCCTGGGCAGAAAGGTGCGCACCCAGGCCACCCGGGCCAGTTGCTGTTGTGGATGTTGTCGGCAGGTGTGTCACGTCATAGCCACCTGATGTCCAACAGAAGGAAACTCTGCCCAGTCCCTCCCCCAAACTCACTGCCATCCCAGCGGGTCTGTGCTGACTCGTCGTCGTCCCCCACCCCGTGGGTTTCCGAGTCTATTGACGGGAGTAGAGAGCCCAGTCTTTCTCCGAGGAGCTGCTGGGGGGTTCGAACTGCCGACCCTGCGGATTGCAGCCCAGCGTGGAACCATGATGCCTGCAGGGCTCCTATTTTTGAGCCCACCGTGGCAGCCGTGTGCCAATTCACCTTCTCGGGGGTCTTAGAGAAGGAAGAGCCACATCACCAGCGTTGCAGGGGCAGCAGGGGCGCCCGGGGGAAGAGCCTGGAGAACAACCTCTCCATCGACGCCCAAGAGCCAGCCAAGGAAAGCCCGGGCCACAGGCAGCCACTGTCGGCCTGGTTGCCACGGACACAGCAACAGGAAGGGGGACGTCATGTTCAGAGAAGAGGGCCCAGCGTGGGCCAGGAGGCCCTCAGTGACACAGATTGTCATGGTGACCAGACAAACTGGCTACTGTGGGGATGACACCGGACCAGGTGACGCTTCTGCGTGTTGAACAACACCACTCTCTCTCTGTCACTGGACCATCGTGGGAGCAGTTACAATTTCTGTTCATGGAGGAAATTCCTTTTAGGAGAAACCAGGACCGAAGACAATGGAGCCCAGAGGTGAGGGACCAGTGAGACTAAGGATGACACAAATTAAATCTCCGTGCCAGGCCGGAGAGTTAGCCAGTTCTATTCAGTTCCTACTTCATTTGGTGCAAGGTTTGGGGCCCATGTGCTTCCCCACACAAACCCTTCTCTTTCTCCGGTCAGCTTCCCGCTTGCCCACAGACTTCTCATGAAGCCGACAGCTAAGCCCCTGCCTTTGTTGAAGCCGAGCCGAAAGCATATTTCTTTTTTAAGTAGGGGAGGGGAGAGAACTGTAAATAACAACGGTGTTGCTTTTCAGGAGAGCTTGTCAAATTCTTGTTCCATAAAAATTTAAAAGCAAATCAAGTTTAGCATGACCAACGTGGTGAGAGACTTATGTTGACAGAGCGCTTGAACTACCCTGCACCCGGAGAACGTGAGCGGGCAGGACACGGCTGAACTGAGGCTGCAGTAGGGCTATGAGGGAGCAGCCTCGCTCCCTAGCCTCAGGTCAGGACACGGAGGTGTAGCTCCTGTCCCAGGACCCAGGACCCACCACACACCCACACTGTCTTCCACACCACAAACAAGCACTAGCGGCCACTGGCAGAGTTCACGGCAGACAGAGGACGCCAGGTGACACCATGACAGGAGGCCACCAAGGGGTCAGAAGGTACAGAGTTCAGGTGAGACAGGTGAGTGGGACAGGTGAACAGGATGTGCCTCACTCATTCCCTCCTCAGGTGAGATCCCAGTGCTGGGCGTTCCCAAGGACAAACGTGGATGGGAAAGCAGAGGGCCAGCAACCCAGCATCAGATCCAACAATGATCTGAGACCACAAAGCCTCCTGGGCTAGGGGCGGAGACAGAGCCAGGGCTTGAGAGAGAATGGTACCAAGAGGCAGGTCACTCTTCCGAATGGCATTCCTGACCAATGCCCTGCAATGGTACCAGGGACTTGGGCACCATCCAGAAGTGGACCAGGATGCAGGAGGGGTGTTTATTGGTGTGCCACACATGGCATCACATGACGGTGGGCTATATATGTATTGGATGTGCCAGTACATCTATTTACCTGTGTGTCTGTGTGAGTGTGAGTGCCTATAAGTGTGTGTACACATACATATACAAACCCATACAACATGCACATGCACATGCAAAATCCACACCCGCACACATGTGCTCACAGAAACATGCATCCACACACAAGTACTCATGCATGCACATAAACACAAGCACACATCCATTTGGAAATACACCTGTGTGTACATACACACATGCACATATACACACATGTACATGTCCCAAACAAGCACTCAAGGCTATGGAGTAGATTATTACTCAGAGTGACCCTGCATGTCCACAGAGCCATGCCTGCAGACATATGTACATGCATGTAGAAAACACACACACTGGTGCATGGGCACATATGCATACTTGCATGCACTTAGAAACACACATTCACATTCAATGTGTACACGTGCACACACATACACCTGTCCAATGTGTACATATACACACATGGATATCGACATACACACATGCATACACATGCATACAAACTCACACACACATATATACAATGCATAGCCACCCACACATGCACACGTGCACAGACGTGCACACATGTCCTCCCTGTGTCCTCCATGCTGCCTCTTGGAGGCTGCATCTCAATGTTTCTCCCTGAGGGCCAGGCAGGCCCATCTGTTCGGCCTCCGTTTGAGCCCCACACCACCTGTCCTACCTGCCTTGCTGCGTCCGATGTGGCTACTCCCCAACATGTCCCTTGATGGCCTGGCCCAGCCCCTGCTGAGATCCGTCCCAGTCAGGGTCCCCAGCATGGGCGAGGCAAATGTGAGGCAGCAGCTTCTGGTCAGTTCTAAACCCCATGCTGGCACCTCTATGCAGTGGTGACCAAGTTGATGACCAGCTGTTCCCTCCCTGGTGACCTGTGGGATGGGCTCCCTGGCCTCACATGCCAGAGGACACTCACATGTGGACCCTTCCTAAAATAAGAGTGGGCTCAGGCTTCAGGTCCATCTCTCTGCCCCCAACTGCCCAACAAGTCATCCTTAGATGGTGGGTCATCCTTAGAGGACCCTCCTGAGGCCACAGCTGTATAAATCCAGGTGGCCAAGGGACCATGGACAATGGCCTAGATGTTTCTGGATGGTCTGTCCTGCAGGAGACATAGCTGACAGCCTGCCCTGAGATAGCAGACCCTTCAGGCAGCTGGGCGCTCCTCGTGAGAGCTGGCCCCCTCTTTGTGCCCACGCCCCCGCAGAATCTCTTGGCGTGCTCGCTTGGCACCTGTAGAGGCTACAACCTTGCTGGGAGATGCTAGCAGCGAACAGGAGTTTGTGCTGGGGGAGGTCGACCCAAATCCCCTCCCCTTTAAGGAGCACAGAGACAGACTCACAGAGCAGACAGACAGAGCTACAGTGGCGGCAGAGATGGAGCGACCCACAACTTCTCCTTCAAGTCCCCCAAAGGAGGTCATTCAGACACAGCCTGGCTCCCGATCCCAGTATCCAACACTCCAACACAGTGAGGCTGTCGTATCAGAAGCTGCCCAGCCTGAAACTGGAAACTGAACTCAAGTCCCTGAGTTGAAGGAAGGACCTGGTCATCCATCCCTACGCAGCTGGCCACGAAGCCGGAAAAGTGGTGAATTGTTAGATTGAGTTAAATCTCCACCTTGATGGGGAAGCCTTGGGTTGGCTGGTTAACAGAGACCTTCCCTTCCAAGTTGCATCCACGAGTGTCTCTGAGAGACAGCGATTCCCTTGAGCCATTTGCAGACTTTTCCAGAGCCGAAGGTACCATGGGTCACATGCAGGACTGCCAACTTCAAGGTCAGTTGTTGGAAACCCCCAGCCACTTCCCAGCAGAAAAAAAATGGCTTTCTGCTCCCGGAAACCCACAGGGGCAGTAGACTATACACTAGCTGTGAGCAAACACCGGCTTAATGGCAGTGATTGGGGTCTGGTGTTTCGTTCCAGACTTCTCAGAAACCAAGGCACCCCACAACGAGCAGATGACCCTTCCTGGGAAGTCCACAACCAGACATAATCTTCCCTTAGCTGAGCCTGACCAAGACTCAAACTTGACCTGGTATAGGCATGCATCACGGGGCTGCTCTGTGACTCAGAGCCCCATCTCGTGGGTCCTCTCCACACTGCAGACCAGTCACCTTGTGGGTGCGTCTCCTCCCCTCCACCGGGTCTTGGCCTCCAAACCTTAAATGCAGGCTCCTTGAGGCCCAGCCCGGTTCCTGATGAAAGATGAGGGAGGGCCAGCCCTGGCAGGGTGGGCCCCAGTCAATCGGAAGGACAAGTGAGCGAGGGAAGGCTAGCAACCCTGGGCACGTCACCAAGCGTTCAGAAAGCTGTTAGTTACAAATACCTTCCGGTGAGACAATCGACACTGTGCATGTTGGAAACGCTGTGTTGAAACGTCAAACACGAGAGCCCCCCCAGGGGGGAGACTGGGGGCAGCTGCTGTGTCTTCAGGTGTTTCTGTAATCTGGGGTTCTCTACCAATCATCTCTGTAAGCAGAAAATGAGTCTTAAAATGAGCTGCTCACTGCCATGCGTTACAAACGGCGAAGAAGCTTAGACTCTTCATTGGAGGCAATGGGGAGGTGACAAGCCTGCCACCCCTCGCTCCCCTCCCCATTCCCGCCCCACCCTCACCCCCCACCCACCCCCATGACCCACAGCATAGTGATCCTTGTATCTGCAGACGGAATCTGGTCCGTTTCAGAACAGGCTTCCTTTCCCCAGACCCACTTGCCCGAGGCGAGAGCGCCGTTCTCTCCAGAAGCCCTGCTCCTAGTGCCACTTTGGGGGCGCTGCTCCAGACTAAGAGTATTGGCCGCCTCTGGAACCCCCGTGTTTCACTTGCACGTGGCGCACACCTGTGAAGGCAGCTCTTGCTCTGCCCTTGGCGGAGGTGCCCGCTGTGATGAGCCAGACCGGCGGAGTAGTAAAGAAAGATGGTAGGAATCAGAGGGGCCCAGCCTGAGCTCATCAGTTAGCCCCGCTGGGTGCTTGAGAGCTTGCTTGCTGCCGATGTAAGAAGGTGTGGGCCTCTTGAAAGGAGGCCCTGGTGTCATTGTGGATGCGAGATAGACTGCTCATCTCAAGGACAGCAGTTCAAAGCCACCAGAGGGAAGGTGGGGGCTTTCTCGTCCTGTAATGAGTTACAGTCTTAGAAACGGGTCCCATAGGCTAGCTATGAGTCGGCATTGACGGTGCCAGTGAGGTTTCATTTTTTATTTTAGTGCAACTTAACACACATTCCTTCTCATGTACGAGTCACAATGACACAGCACACTGACTACTCTCCTCTCAGAAGTTTGAGCCACAAGACTGGGGACAGCATGTGTTCTTTGAGCCCTGGAGGAGAAGAGGGCTTTGCATGCTCCTGTGGGACAGAATTGGCCTTATAGCTGCAAATTCCCAGGAACTTTGGAAACAGACATTGCCTACCAAACAACTCACTCCCTGGAGTTGAAGCCAGCTCAGAGTGACCTTGTAGGACAGGGTAGAACTGCCCCTGTGGGTTTCCAAGAGAGTAACTCAATTCATAGTAACCATATCAGACAGGGCTACAGTCTGAGCTGTAACTCTATGGAGTAGAAAGCCTCATCCTTATCCCAAGGAGCAGCTGGTGGTTTCGAACTGCTGTCCTGATGGTTATCAGCTGAATGCATAAACACCAGGGGTCCTATAGCCAGGAGAAATCAGGTTCTGGATCAGCAGGGGCATTCAGGTGGCATCACCAGGGATATTTTTCCTAGATGGACTCTCTGCCATCCTCTTGAACGATTCCATATGGAGTAAACCAAGAGACCCCAGTGAGCGTGGCTGTGGGGACACTTCTTGGAGACCTCCCAGTGTGAGCAGGTCTGTCCCTACAGGTTGGTTAAACTTTCCAGGGAACATTCCGCGGGAAGCAAAGGAGCTGTGTGGAAGCTAACTTCCCAGCTCAACAAAATGAGTTCCAATGCTCAGTGCCTAGGCCCCGCCCATCCGCAGCAGGTTGCCTGGCCCTGTGAGGCTGGGAGCGCTAGCACAGTCACCCATGGTGGGCACATTTCAGAAGAGCTTCTAGACTAAGGCAGACTAGGAAGAAAGACCCAATGGTCTACTCATAAAAGTCATCCAATGACGACCCCGTGGCTCACAAGAGAACAGGGCCTGATGTCGTGCTGGGAGATGTACCCCTGGGCTAGAAGGCACTGGAACTCAGTGGCCATGACAATGGGCTTGACCATCGGAGAGTAGTGAAGATGGTGTCTACTGCACGGACCAGAACGCCAGATGCCTCGGGACACAGACAATGTCCACGTTTCCAGAAAGCCCATATTTGCTTCTGCGGTTTGATTTTCTTTGGCTCTTGTCCTTAATGAACAGTCTGCTAAGAAGCAGTTCCTCTTCTGAACCCAACCAGAACTTCTGGCAGCTCCAGTCGGAGCACTCCTGCCACTGCTGTTGGATGGTCTTCAGCAAAATTATCATGTGCATGAGATATCAATGGTATTCTCCAATAATTTGAGCGTTCTGTAGGGTCACCTTTCTTTGGAAGGGGCACAAATAGGGATCTCCTCCAGTCAGCTGGACAAGCAGCTGTCTTCCACATGTCCTGGCGTACACAAGTGAGTTCTTCCAGTGCTTCTTCAGCTTATCGAAACATTTCAGTTGGTAACCCACCAATTCCTGGAGCCTTGCTTTTGGTTAATGCTTTCAGTGGTAGCAGGGAGCTGACGCCGTGCTTGCCTCCCACTAACGTGAGATCTTCTACATTACCACAGAGGTGGGCCCAGGCTGCTGGGTGGGGCTCCCAGGAAGCCAACATCCCAACAGCACCCACCAGAGACCCTCTGCTCTGGACACCACCACCCGCCTCACCACCCAGCCGTGGCAGAACCAATGTTCAAGCCAGCCTTTCTTCCCTCCCTGGTCAGCGGGCATCTGGGCTTCCCAGGAACAAGGACTAGAGGAATTAGCCAGGCATCTGAGAACCCAAAGAGTAGCAATTCATTTCCAGACACAAACCTTTCAGTTGGAAACACGACAATGCCAGGGAAACCCATTTAAAATAACTCCATTGAACAAGAGTATTTAAGTGTTGTTTTTTTTCCCCCAGCAGCAGAAGCATCTTGAACTGCCTACTGCAAAACCTGCATTCTGGAGGCATCTGTGTCTCCCCAGGTGGGGCTCCTGGAGCAGGAGTTAACTCTTTATGAGAGTTGACAGCCTCCTCTGTCTCCCAAGGAGCAGCTGGTGGCTCGAAACCACTGAACTCACGGTTAGCCGCTCAGTGCATAGCTCCTCACTGGGAACCTGGTGGCTTGTTGGGTTATGAGTTGGGGGGCTAGCTGCAAAGTCTGAGGTTCACATCCACCAGCCTTCCTTTGGATATAGAGGCATTCTCCCCCAACAAAGGGTTATAGTCTCAGAAACTCACAGGAGGAGTCTCTTCTGGGGATCAGAATCAACTGGGTGGCAGTGAGCTATCTGTGTTGCGTGGTTTGGATTTGTTGTGTTACAAATGCTAGGCTTGAGCTTGCCTAGGCAGGGATCCGTGTGGCACCATTTTTCAAAATTACAGCTGGAATCACATGCCATGGCCCTTGCGAGCGCTTCCTCGGTGGTGAGCACAGAGCAGAGATGGGGACTGAGGAGACGATGGCAGGGAGGGCCTATTCCAGGGAGGAGGCAGAGGAGGGTTGCTATCCACAGGAGGCCCGTGGAGAAGGTAGAGGTGAGGCTCTTCTAGACGTGGAGGTGGAGGCTGTGCAGTAGGCAGGTGAAGAGGACCATCCCTTCCACCTAGCCAGCGAGCACGTCCCAGGCGCTCCTCCAAGGGAACCGACCCGCAGATTCCAGTCAACCCCCCTGCCCGAAAGAAAACAAGCCTCCGACCTGGGTCAACCGGCCACGTCCTGAAAGGTGGAGAAGGGCTGAGGCGGTCCAGGGCTGCATGGAGCTCGGATCCACGAGCAACGCCCATGGAAGCAGCAGTGAGCAGATCAAGGACAAATTGCGGCGGGCCAATGTGTTGTCAAATGCCTCTGTAAAGTGCCCGGAAACGAAGCTCTCACTTTGAGGACGAAGGGGCGCCTCGCCCAGCCACGGTGCTGTCCACGGACTCCTGTGCACGAAAGCAGGAGAGTGAATGTGGGAGGCTCAAGAGTGGCGGTGCCTTTGAAGGATGGTCCTGGGAAGGAGAGTGGATGTAAGATGGACTGCCAGAATGATGGGCAAATCTAGCCCAGGAAGAAACGTAGCCGCCGTGCCCCTTAGCAGAAAGAGGATGATGAGACTTTGCCTTCTGTGTGCCAGCATGCTCTCCGCAGGGACTCGTCCCTGGACAAGGGCTGTGCACTTGGTAAATTGCAAGGTCGGTGAAGAAGAGCAAGACCTCCCAGGAGATGGGTTGACACAGTGGCTGCAACAACGGGCTCAAACGACAACAGGCGTGAACCTGGTGCAGGGCCCGGATGTGTCTCCTGTCGTCCAGGAGCTCACTGTGAGTGGGAACCAACTGCACAGCACTCGACAGCGGCAGCAGCAACAACAATCACAACAGCAGCAGCCGCGACAATAACACAACAATAACTACAATGGTGAGAGTTAAAGCACGCATTCGACCAGGAGATCTGTCAGATCACAGAACAACCTTCTGGAGAAGGGGGGCGGCTCTCCCTGGAGATCTTTCCGGCAGAAGCAGAAACCCACCTGAGGAAGCCTCCCGAGAAGACCGCTCCACCTCCAGGGCCCTTGACGTGGGGCCCCTTGGCCCTGCTGAAACCGGCCCTGGTGGGAAGGAAAGCCCGAGTCCCGGGCAGGGTAGTCTTGACGGAGGGAGGGCGGTGGCTCCTGCTGGAACCATCACTAGCCTGGGAAATAGGGAACCTTCCGCTGACACACTCACTGGCCAGCGCAGCCAACTCGGGATGTCTCTGCGGCCGAGTGACAAAGGACAGGGACCCTGTGGCAGCACACCTGGCATCTGCTGCCGACACGCCAAGAGGGTCCTGCAACCCCCCATCAGCAAGTAAATAAGCCTCATCCACACGGCTTCCCCACCCACACAGCACAGCAGTGGGGTGCCTTCACGGTGGTGGCCCCGACCCAGGGAGATGCCGTGCTCAAGGGAACTAAATGTTGCCCGGGCTTGGGCCACCCCTGACTGTTGTGATCCCAGAGTTTTCAGGTTGACTTTTGGAAGTAAGCAGCCTGGTCTTTCCTCCTCCTCCTCATCTGTTTTAATATAGAAACCACCACCCCCACCTGAACCCTACTCAGAAAGCTAATCAAGTACAACACCCCCACCCCAGCAGCCAGGTCATTGCTGCACACCAGGGGCCTGCCTTGGCTGGAAGCGTGAGAGTCCCGCCACCCATGGGTCTGGATGCCCCCTTAGAATAGACTAGCTCACAGGACCCATGTCCCAGGGAAGCCTTCCTGTAACCAGTCATGCAAACATTGTGGGTGGGAAACTTCCAGACCTCGTTTGTCTAGTGTATAAACACTAATGACGTCCCTTGCTGCACTTTTCCACTTGGGAGGGGGCAGGGCAAGAGAAAAACATGCAGAATTGGTTTCCAATGAGTGTCTAATAAGGGCTCCCTCTTAAGTCTAGATAGATGGATAGATATGGATATGTATAAAATAAAGAATTGCCCTTTTCACAGCTGATAAAATACAAATTAATCCTCAGAGGGCTCAATATGTGCCTATTTATTGCAGTGAGAGCAGAAAGCACCACACAATTAATATGCTGCCTTCCACCGGCCTGTGCGAAAACGGGCAACTCTGGTCTGGTTCGCTGCGCCTCTCGCCTGCATGCTGGCTCTCAGAGGCACCCGAGAGGTGGGGCTGGGTGCCCTTCAGAAACGGGCTCCTCTGTAGTCACTGCCCGGCTTTAGGGGCCCTTCAGAGGCTCCGAAGCTTGAAGCAACAGTGTCTTCAGGTGAGGGGTCATGTTGCTTTGCTTGAGACTGCAAGTTGGGTTTATGATGATAAATGAAAACATTTTACAAATTAAAGAAACGATTTTTTTCCTGTGTGTTCGCCGTGCATTGTGTTATTGTGACCTCCGCACTTAACCTCAGAGGCTCGTTCTAGAAAGGAGCCGAGCGTGTGTTTTTGCAGGCGCGTGGGCTTAACCCTAGCTCACCCTGCTGTGTTGAGCCTGCCGGCTGAGGCTTGCAAGCTGAGGTGAGCCAGTGGGCATGCCTTCCAGCCTGGAGGTGCATGGTCCCCAGACTGCGGGGTTCATCTTTCCATTGGCGGGAACTGGGGTTCCCCAAGCTTCTTATCTGGGCCCCTCTGTGGAAAGTTGTCCAGCTGTGGGAACCTTGGCTTGGTCTGTGTGTCTGTTTTCTCACCTGGACTCAAAGCGTTGGCGGACGCCCAACTTGAAACTCACGCCGTCCTAAGGTTTCCGCCCGTGCCACTAGCAGAGAGAGAAATGTCCAGCCTGAGGGAATGTCCATTCCCCACGTGTGTCGCTTTGTAACAGGACCCCCGGCTTCCCTTCCCTCCACGCCAACATCGTCGTCTGAAAATCAAAGATGATGGGATCATTTCATTTTCTCCAAAGGCAGATTTCTCCATGGCTCCCACACTTGCTCCTGAAACCCCCAGACCCCGGGTAGGTGTTCTTCCTGTTTTCTTAAGTCAGAGAGATGCCCTGGACAATGTGCCCTGGTGTACCATCAGCCAAAGTCTATCCGCTCAGGAGTCTCCCCTGTTTGTGGAGGGGAGCAGGGCACCTCAGTGGCGTCGGGGGAACCAGTCCTCTTTGGGGGATGCTTCTGCGGCTCCCCCGCCCCGCTGCAGTCCACACAGTGCTCTTGACAGTCATTGCGCCCACACCTGCATAAGGAAGCGTCCCTGAGAGCCGGGGTCAGATCTCTGTGTTGGACGACATGCCAGTTACACATTCTGAATTGTTGAATATGAGTCTGCGGCCGACAACCCTCCCAGCGCAGGCTCCACGCATCATACCCAACAACCAGGAAACTGACACGTAATTACACACTTGCTGATGGTATCGCAGGGTGCTGATAATTAAAACTGCCACCCGAGGGCCGCGGCCGCGCGTCTGCCATGGGGACGTTGTCAGGAGGCAGCACCCCGGCAGCTGCGCGCCAGCTCCCGGCCTGCGGACCCAGGCCCAGCACTGAGGCAGGCACCGGCCACACTCATCATTCTCGGTGTCTGGCACAAGCGCAGAGAATCTGTTAACAATCCCGTAAGTGAGATGCAAACGCCGTGGCCTGGGGTTAAACTGTCTGCATGGATGCGGGCGTGGGGTCCGTGTGCTATTGTTCTTTTCCTTTTCCCTCCGCCTCCATCTCCCTTGGCTCCCACGTCTCAGCCTGTGGACGCAAGTTCATCTGAGGGGTCAGCGATGGCTCTGAGGACGCAGACTTGGGAATGGCTCAGACCACATCAGGCCGGGTTGCAGAAATGGGGACCGCTCTAGTTTAGCCTTTACCCACTTATTAACTCAAAATCATTTTTGCATTGCTCAAGAGGCCCTGAGGCTGGGGAGGAGGAGTCGTGGTGGCAATGGGTGGATTTCCCTAAGCCCCTGTCATCTGTCTGCCCACACAGGGGTCTTCTGAGTGTCATCCTAGGGGCCATGTTAGCTGCCATCCACGTGAGGACACTCAGAGAGGGGACAGAAAACAGAAGAGCTGACCTAAGCTGCAGTCAAGCAGACAGAGTCTCCAGCGGAGCCAGGGAGACAGGGGCTGACCCGAGGGGGGTTACAAGGAGGAGCCCAGCAACTGATGCTGCCCCAGACCATGACCATGACCCTGACCACCCAGGCCCCTCGTCTGCCCGCCTCAGACCCCAAGGACATGCCAGCCAGCATCTCGCCCTGTGCCTGGACTCCTTCCTGGGCTCTGTCTGTAGAATGCTGCATCGGCAGGGGCTCCCAGGGGACAGGGGTAGACTCCAGATGTAACCATGTCCTACTCCTAGGTCCACCTGGCCAGGCCCTGGGGACAGATGGGACACAGCACAAGTGCAATCCACAGCCCGAGTATGCTGCGGGGCCATCTGAACCCTGCGACCTGACTTGTGGTTTTCAGGGGATGAGCCTTCCAGGTGCCCTGTGGTTTTCAGGGAAATCTCCTGAAGGTGGGGGTGCTGGAGGACTCCCAGGTGAGCTCCCAGCCATCGAGGGAAGGAGTGTGCATGCCTCTTGAGGGCCTGTCACCATCCGTGTGCTTGTCCTAATAATGCACCCGGGTCCTTCTCACGGTGGCTATACAGAGGAGGTGTCTCCCCAGCCCCCAGTTTGGCCCCACGGGGCATCTCCATGGGGAATGGCCAGCACAGTCACATGGTACAAGGCATGTCAGAGACAGGCAGCCTCTCCCAGCTGGCAGGAAAGGGGAGGGGGTGCCATGACAGGTACCTGCCCAGCCACACAGCCAGTGCCCGGTGACTGAGATGACACCTGCTCAGAAGGGGACAGCAAGCATTGAGGGCCTCTTTCAAGTGCTCGGGGGCAGAGATGTGACTCTGAGGACCAAGATGCGGCTGACATGGCCGTGGGACTTTCCACTACCTCCTATGCATGGGAAGCTGGACAGTGACTCAGGTGGTCTGTCCTTCTGCTGGACACGGCGCCCCTGTGAGTCAGACCCCACTGAAGGACACCTAAGAACAGCAGCATGCCACTCAGGCCAGGGTGGGCTTTCAAAGCCTTGGCCCGATGGCCAACCTCAGGGAACAGTCCAGCTTTCAAATACCCCGAGCCCACCAACGTAGGGCTAAAAGATCACATATTGTAGATGGACGGTGGGAAGCAAGTTAAACTAGGTCCACAAGACCACATTACATGGAAAACAACTTAGATGTTTTCAGGTTTGAGTTTTCCTCAACCTGAGAGGCTTTGTTTCACACGCAGTCCAGGAGAGAAATCAATGATGGCAGCATTTTATGGGAACGGGAGTATATTTTCAAATCACATCTAAATACAGAACCGAAACAAACAAACAGACAAAAAAACACAGAAAATGTTGAAAACCAGATCAGTGCATCTGGGGTGGGACGAGGGGG
>NW_022103968.1:2691287-2704666 GCF_000313985.2 Echinops telfairi | reverse complement strand
GGGCTTCCCCAAGCTCAACAGGAAAACACTGCCCACGGCACAAACGTCCCGGAGACCCTGGTATGTGTAGAAGAAAAGCCACACAGAATGAAGGCACAGGCAGATCAAGGAGTAGCCACAGACTCACGTGCACAGTTGAGTGAGTGCTGCATGCACGTCCACATATTTACCACAGCACACCGGGGCCACAGTCACGGAGAAGGACTGGACATGACTAGAGAACTCACAGGATGGGGTGAAAGGCTTGGCACCATAGGCTTAGGGGACCAGAGGTCATGAACGGGACAGAATTCAAGAAGATAAGGCTCTGCATCTTGGATTATTGAGTAGCATCTGGAGTCCCCGAAGCTTGCGAGGTAAGATGCAACATTGGTCCACGCCTGTTTGGAGCTAGGAGTCCTGGTCAGGGAGTGGTTACAAGTTGGGCGGAGATCTGCAGGGTTGGCAGTTTGAAGCCAGCAGCAGCTCCACGGGAGACAGACTGGGCTTTCCGCTCCCATGAAAAGTTGCAATCTCGGGAACCCACGGGGCTGCTAGGAGGCAGCAGTGACGCGATTGCAGCCGAGGAAGTCAAAGACTCCAAAACTCCGTTGTTCCATAGGCCTAAGAGCCCACACGAGCCCCAGCCTCTTCTACTCCGAGGCCAGAAGAACTAGGTGGTGCCCAGCTATCACTGTGTCCTGAACCGGGACACAATAGAGGGTCCCAGAGAGAAAAGAAGAAAAACGTAGACCAAGACTCAGATCCGTTAAGAAGGCCAGACCTGTTGAACTCACAGAGACTAGAGAACTCCCCAATACTTATCACCCTCAGATGTCCTTTGTACGTGGAGTTGAAACTATTTCTATAGGACCCTTTTCAGCCAAGTAATAAATTGACTTAAAAAATAAACTATATCCTCGTGAAAGATGTTCTCCTTTAAACAATTAACTGTATCACACCAAGCAGTCAACATTTACCCAAAGGTGAAGTGGGAGGCAGGGGAGGGATGGGAAGGTTGACCTTTGGGCACAGAACAAGCAGGAACGTTCCACGGAACGTGGAAACAGGACAAGGTGTAGAATATCATTCATGAGAAACCTAATCTTCTGTGTAAACTTTTAACTTAAAACACAAGTTTTAAAAATTTAATTACAAATTAGGGGGAAACAAAGTATGTAAAGCTTGGCCCAAACAAATGTCCAGTTAATGTGGAAACAACTCCGGCGTCCATTAAGGAAGCTGGTCCGTGCCCAGGCTAGCGTATGGTTCAGCCGTAATGAGAAATGGCCTTCTCGCCCATGTGAGCGCATGGATGAGCCTGGGAACACGCTCAGGGAAGAGAGTCAGACACGCGGGGACACCTGTTGTGGGAATTATGTGAAATGACAAGAGGAGCACACATAGAGACAAAACTTTGTGGGTAGCCCCCAGGCTTTAGAATGCAGCGGGGATGGGGAGAGATTGAGAAAGGGCTCCGCAAGTCTCCTTTGGGGTGGTACATTCATATTTGGACGTTGAGGGGGGATTGCTGTACAACATGGTGACTGTCATCTCTGTCACCAGAGGGTACACTTAAAATGCTCAGGGTGGAAGTGCGATTGCTGAAGGGAGAGAAGCGGTTTACCTCTCAGGTGGCCTGTTGTCTCTGTGAAAGGATGTAAAACCATCGCACGGATGCGGAATATCTGGGCTGCTTTTAAAAAATGGTTTCAGAATCAAATCGGGGTGTGCTCTTTTCATAAAACCAGTCCCCAGCCCCCTTGTACCGCACACACGGAACTGGGGACATTTGAGGTCCTGAACGTTCAGGCATGTCTGATATCACCAACACTAAGAAGACAAGTGGCCCCAGGGCCACATTTAAGATGCTCCCGGGAAGCAGCGGAGCAGACTCCCCACGTGTGACTGCGCATTTGTGAACTTTATGGACGTTTCCTTCTTGAATTAGCCAAGTCCCCATCCAGCCAAGCAGTCGGACCTCGAGGAGAGAGTGCATGGCCACAGCACAGGCAGGCATGTAGAGCCACAAACCCAGAGGGCTCCGGCACCCCACCCACGAGCCTTCCTCAGTACTGGTGCCCCACAGCGGGGCCTGCACCTGGCTCAGCCACACAGCCTCCAGTGTAGAAACCTAACCTGCATAGCCCCAGGGGGCAGATGGGGGGGGGCTGGGGAATAGTGGGAGTGGGGGGTATAGAGGGCAGGGGCAGACAAGGGACTGGAACACCTTCCACCTCTTGCGTCCACCAATATATTGGCAGAGAGGGATTTCGTGGTGTGAGCTGGGGCCTTACCAGGGTGCAGGTGCGAGCTGGGTCTGTACAGGAATACAGGTGTGTGGTGTGAGTTGTGACGTTGCCAAGGCACAGGTGTGAGGTGGAGTTTACAGGGGTGCAGGTGTGACCTAGGTCTTTAGGAGGGTATAGATGTTAGCTGGAATTTAACTGGGATGCAGGTGTGAGCCAGGGCTCTCCTGGGCATGGGTGTGAGTTGTGGGTTCTTTTCTGTTCCGACCATGATCGGGGCTCTGATTGGGGGCAGGGGACCTGGGAATCCTCTGAGGACCCTGTGTAACAGGCACCTCACTGCCCTCCCAGTCTCCCACGGCTCCTAGACTGCTGTGTTCTCATTGAGGTGGTTCCTCTGTGTTTGGATGTTAATAAATGCCAAGAAGTGCCAAGAAAACCTCTCGGCGGTTCCCACCGCTCAGAGATTAGTTGGGGCCATCGCGCCCTCACCTCCCCGGCCAGGTTGGACACGGAGAAGTCATGCTTCACCAAAGTGGTAAAAAAGAGCTTTGGTTTTGGAGCTCCTCTGTGTGACAGACACGAGGGCTGAACATCCTCCGTGGCCGACTGAAAGGTGGCAGCTGCAGGTCCTCACAGGTGCCTGGGAAGAACGACCGGGCCCTCATTCTCCAGGCCAGCAGGCCCTGGACACCTCCTGAAGCCTTGGTGGGGCCTGGAGCCCCTGCGGGTTGATGTGGCCTCTGCTTTCACAGGCAATCTACAGCTTGGGTTCTGGCAAAAGTGACCAGGTCCACAGGGACAGAGTGGTGCCCACTGGTTGGTGGACACGGAGCACTTGTGAATACCGCCCCTCCTGTCTGACAAGTGTTCCTTCACCATCGGCTGGGTTCACAGCCGGTCATCTGCAGGAGGGGACAACTCGGACTGGGCAGAGGTGAGCCCGAGCAGAGCTCCCATCCGCACCTTGACTGGATTGCTCTCCAGGAATACTGACGTCTGCTTAAGCTGCAAGAGTCGTGGTGGATGGGAGGCGCTCCCGGGAGCTAATGTGTCTGGGAGATATGCTAATGAGCAGAGGGAGCTGTCCGCAGGCATACAATCTCAGAGTTTGGGGATTCCATGCAGAGAGGCCCAAAGCTCTGGAAACTCAAATCCAGGTGAGAACTTTTCAAGCAGAAGCAGAGACGCCTCAGCACTAGCAGGGTGTTTAGAGCGGCTGCCTGTCTCCCCTTGGGAGGATCCTGCAACACTACTACCCCAGGCCATGGTATTTTCAACCACCTCCTACACCCGTGGTCACTGGGCGCTGAATAGGGAGACCACAGAGGAACAGAGGCATTGGGACGATGGTGATGGTGAAGATGGACTGGCAGGAGAGCCCACAGATCTATCTTTGCAAAGGTCTAGCCGCGCTGCTCCTCAGAGGCCAGCAAGGCAAGCCTTTATCTCACATGCTTTGACATGTCCTCAGGAGAGACCAGTCCCTGGAGAAGGACATCAGGCAGCAGCAAAGAGGAAGGCTTTAGAGAAGATGGACTGACACCTTGACACCGTGACTCCAACCGAAGAACAACCGTGAGGGTGGGGGAGGCCAGGTGACCACACAGGTGTTTCCTTCTGTGGTGCATGAGGTCACTCTGAGTGGGCACTAACAACAGCAACCCCACCATGACTGTGGAGCCTGCAGCTGCACGATGCTCCCTTTAGGGGTTCAGCACTGAGAGGGGGCTCCTGGGACACTCACACAGGGGATGTCTTGTCCTCAGCCGCCATGCCATCTGCATGGGCAGAAGAGGTCTCACACCTTCACGGGTCAACTAAAGGTGAGCCCCTCCTGTAACCTCATCCCAAGGAGTCACAATAAAACATAGCTTAGATAAACCGATTACACGTTTTCCCCCCTAAACTATGACACAGTATGAAATTGGTGCTGTCAATTCTTTATGTGTTAAAATCAATTATGTACCACCCACGACAAGCATTAAGGAACTTATCCTATTACATACCCAAATACGCATAGTTCCTGAGCAAGGTTGTGGTCGTTACATCATTTCCTGTCAGCTTGAAAATAAGCAAAAGGGTAGGGGTGCAGTCTAGCCTATCAATCAGGTCACAGCTTGATGGTGCCTCTCATACGGAAGGTCCGGGAAACGCCCCCCTCTTCCCACCACCACCCCACCCCTGCCTCTCTGCCTTCACCTTCCTGGTGGCCACCCCTGGTTGCTGCCAGAGCCCTGGAGATGTGTCCCCCGCTATTGGATCCACAGGAGCTTGCTTCCACTGGCTGACGCTCTTCCTGCATTTCCCATCACTGCCTGTGACTTCCTGGGTCTGGAGAGGGGCTTCTGGACCAGTACCAGACCGGGGGCTTTAGATGGACTGGGCTGGGATGGTTTCTTGATATGTAATGACTTCTTGATATAAATCGTCATCGCACACATATGGGTGTCACTGGATTTGTTTCTCTGGTCCAGTCAAGGAAACTACCTGGGTGACCCACAGCAAGGGCACGAGGAGAGGATGAATGGAGCTCAAGAGAAGAAACCCTGTTGGAGCCAACCTAATCTATAGAAGAATCCAGTGGGCCCAGGCTCACGTGATAGCCAAGTATTTGAAACCCGCACTCCTCGACACCATCCACACGATAAATCCCAAAGAAGAGAAGATGAGTGGATGGACGGATGGAGGGAAGAAGGATGCCTGGGCAGACAGATGGAAAGAAGACAGGTAAGAGGGTGAATGGGTGGATGGAGAGTTGAATGAACAGGTGGAGAGGCAGACATGGAAGGAGATGCATGAATGGTTCAACTCTGTAGGAGCTACGGTGAGGACCAGGTCGAGAAATTAATCGTGTTTTATGATATTTATTATGCTGTACACATATGCATTAGATATTTATTTATCGGATATTTATCCACTGATTTTTTTTCTTTCTCCCTTTGTTTCATTTGAAGCTTTGAATGATGGGAGCTGGTTTGTGACAACTTCCACAGATGGCTCGATTGAGCCCTGCACACCTGGCTAAGCAGAGGACCTAGAAGAAAAGTAGGCCCGGAAGAGCCCGGATGGGCTACTAACCTAAGGTGACCGGACGTCCCACTTTTGGTGGGACAGTCCCGATTTTTAACAATTTTCCCCATGCCCTGTGGCATTTTTTAAAAGTCCCGATTTTTGGAAAGAATGCACAACAAGCTAGGGTATACGGTTTTCGGCTGCCATGTGGCTCTTTCGCCAGGATATGAGTTTTATCAATGGTGTCCCGCTTTACCAGTGTTAAAATCTGGTCACCTTATACTAACCGCAAGGCTATCGGTTCAAACTTCAACAGCTCCAGGGGAGGAAGACAAGGTTTCCTGCTCCTGTCAAGACTGACAGCCCCAGAAACCTTAGTGAGCAGCTGACTGCTCCCCAAGAGTTGCCACGAGTCTGTGTCTCTCGCTGGGAGAGGCTTCTGGTTGAGGGGAGAGGAACTGCCAACCCTTTGCAGAGATCACTCGGCACCTGGGGCTTACGAGGTGCCAGGCATGTTCCAAAGAGCTTCACATGTGCTGACTCACTGAATCCACAAGCCGTCCTCAGAGGAGGGTCCTCGTGTACACGTTGACCCAGGAGTCTAAGAAGGGACTCATCCAAAGCCATGCATTTAGCAAACAACAGAGCAGGTACAGCCCAAGCTATCTGGCTACTGAGAGCCACATGCTATGTCATGCAGTTCAGGGTGGGGACACCAGATGCGTGGCACACTAGTCACCCAGCCTTATTCAGATGCTAAGTGTTGCTCTCTTCTAACATGGCATAGCAATAGTATCGATTCTGTAGTTTTAAGGGTTATATTAAATGACATGTAACTTGATTAGCACTTCACTTTGGCATAGCAAGGACTCAATGTTTTCTTAATCTGATGTCTTTTCAGTATTTATAGCAGACTGCTTGGAATCCACTAACTGGCAGCCCAGACAAACCTGCAGAAGCAACATCCATCCGCCCCGTGCGTCTCCTAAGAGATGGAGCACTGGGAAGCTGCCGGTACTCCATGTGTGTGCACACATGTGTGGGGGTTTATACGCATGTGTGAGAGCGTGCATGAGAGTGTCAGTGTGAGTGTGCCCCTCTGTGTAAACTGATGTGTGATGCTACATATGTGTTTGGACATGTGCCTGGGCATGCACATGTGAGTGTGTTCACATGTGTGAATGTGTACATGTGTGCACGTGAATCGAGTGTGTCACATGTGTTTGCATGTGTGTGCACATGAGTGCACATGTGTACATGTACACATGCCTGTGAGCACGTGTAGTTGTGTGCATGAGTGTGGCTAGGTGTGTCTGGAGTGCTTGTAAATTGTGTAGGTGCATGCAGATGAGTGTGTGTGCAAATGTGAGATTTTAGACGTGTGTGTGCTTGTGTGCCACATGTGCATATTTGCACTGTGTGGATGTCTGCACACATGCACACTGTGAATGTGTGTGTACACATGCAAGGGTGTGCTTGTGCTGATGCATGTGTGCTCACATTTGTGTGCACATAGGCATGTGCACATGTGTCTGTGCATGCATGCATGCCTGCTTCTGCATGTGCTTTTGCACTTGCTTCCTGCTGGGCTGTGTCATTAGTAGGTGGTCAAGAATAAACTCTGAAAGCCAAGCAAAATATGCTAAGAGGCTTCCCGCAGCCACGTGAGGAATGCCAATGGCGTGCCTGCACTTTAAAACGCCTGCTGCCTAGTCTCCAGTGAAGAACCATGGAACGTCTTCTGAGTCCTTATCAAGTCCCTGCTTTTCAAACCCGCCCCCCGGCCCCCAGCTCGTCAGAGATTTTCCTGGAGACTAAACGGTCTCCAATTGAGCTCCCTGACTTGTCTCCCTGCTCCTTAACAAGGGCTGGCAGCTTCCCTAACGAGGAGAAGCGACTGCTGCCACCCCGCCCACCTCTCACAACAGGTGGGATAACTAACAAGGCCAGCTTCCAGGTGAGAGCCCAGGAAGCCTCTCACGACGAAGGCGGACACAGAGAAGTTTCAACCAATCTCATCCTAGCCAGGGGGGTGCGTATGAAGCGGGGGGGGGGGTCGGGGAGGTGCAATCCAGCGTTTTCACGCCCGGTGCTCACTTATGCAGGGCTATAAAAACAACTGCACGTTTTAATGACTGAAAACAAGAGCATTTGTTCTTGTGCAACCCCCTGTGTCAAAGGCCGACATGGCTGTCTCCAGGTGGGTCTGCCCTCTTTCTAGGGCTGCAACAGAGAGCCTGTGGCCTGGCCATTCAGTGCCGGCAGTTGACCGGTTGACCGTGTCCTCGGGCTTGTGGCCCTCCCTCCCTCCTCAAAGTCAGCAATGGTGTGGCCTTCCCCACACTGCATCACTCGGACCCGCTCTGTCCCCTGTGGGGACCCTGTGGTGACAGGGGACCTGCCTGCACAATTAGGTGGGCTCCTGGTGACTGTCCCCAGAAGGCCACTAGAAGCCTCACTCCCGCTCTGCCATGGAAGTGACACAAGAGGGGCTCTGTCAACTGGCCGTCTGCACTGACATGAGTGTCACAGAGCCTGCTGAGTTTCCAGCCAACGACTCCCGCGCTTTGGGCTTTGTGACTCTGTGTCTGTCCCCACCGTGCCGTGCACCCCTCCTACTCCCTCCCTGCGGCCCCCACCCCTCCTTGCCTTCTCATCTCTGTGGTTGATGGCCCTGTGGAGTATGTCCCCCGCGGCTGTTACTGTTCACCGCATCTGCCCGATGAGGACGGGGAGGAAATCAGAGTCCGTGGGCAGGGGTGGCCGTGGGTGGAGCTCGGCCTGAAGTTCAGCTCCAGACTTGACTGATGGCTGACGGACGGAGTTTGGGGGCAGTCTCCACCAGCCTCTATCTGATCAGCAAGCCTGGTCTTTCATATACATACTTTTTCAAAGTTGATCCATTATTCTCTCACTCTCCCCAGGACCATTTATCATGACCCCCTTCAGACTGGCCAGCAGGGGCCGATGATCATGGGTGCACGCTGAAAGAAAATACAGCCTCCAGCACAGCGCAAGGACCGCACAGGCGCAAGAGGACACATGCCAGTCCTGTGAAGAGTTAGTCTCTGAACCCACAATTCTACCTGTGCTACAGGAGGCAGAGTTGACTCAAGCAGGAGCCCTTCCCAAGAGCAAACACAACACTTTCTAGTGGCGAGGTTTGGAAAGGGGGCGACGAGCCCCACTAAAGAAATGAGCATGAGCGGTGAGAAAGGAGCATGGGGCATTGTGATAGGTGGGTTATTGTGCCAACCTGGCCAATGAACACACAGTGGGATCAATTGAAGGGCGGAGAGACAATGGCTCAGCGAGCCTCGCCTTTTTTGCCTCTTGCTCTTTGATGATCAGACCGGTGTGCGGCAGCCTTAGCTGGTTCTCTACCTCAGCCTACGAGCTATGCTACCTGTGGGACACCCAACCCGTGGACTGTGTCACTGTAGTTTGAGGTTCCTTCAAGACCTGCTTCACCACACTACTGGAGTATACATCACTTGAGCTGGGGACTGTCGGACCCTGTCATCTGGCTGACCTGCCTTGCTGTTTGCTGCCTGGGGCCAGATTGCCTGAACTGCTCTACAGAGGACTCAGCTGTCTGCTTCCTTGACTTGCCCAAGTGTCCCTGGTGACCTGAAGGACTGCCAGTGTATTAGCTATCTCACGGAAGTGAGTGGCACTGAGCCCTCTGTACTGCTAGCCAATTCTGCCTCCTAGCAATCCTATAGCACAGGGTAGAATTGTGGGGTTCAGAGACTCTAATTCTTGACAGACTAACTATAATTCTTTACAAACTAACTCTAATTCTTTACAGCTAAGTATAGACGAATTAGCTGTTCATTTCTTGAGTCGTATATCTACCTAGCTATATAAATATGTATAAAGTTGTAAGTGTCCTGGTTTTGTTTCTCTAGAGAACCCTGTCTCACACAGGTACGGTGGCATATAGGCTCTCAAGAGGCAGCGCCTCTAAAGACCACGGGGCCAAGCAGAACCCAGACACTGTTTTAAGCGAATGACAACCATGTTAGGTTCGCAAAATAATAAAAATCAAGAGACACGGAGTGGAGGGAGCGTGTGAAGTCACATATTTTTCCACTTTTCACAGGTTGGGGAAGATCAATGCGACTTCTCACACTCACTCACTGCCACTGAGTGGATGCTGACTTGTGGTGACCGCACAGAACAGAGTGGAACTGGCCCCGTGGGCATAGAAAGCCCCCCTTTTCACCCAAGGAGAGGCTGGTAGTTTTACAATGCTACTTAAGGCTGGCCACATCCACAGTTCTTCTCGGTGAAAACAAAGAACCTTGGGGAGATGACAAGAGCCCACGTGCGGGCACACAGGCAGAATGAACGCTCGCACACCGAGCCCAAGCGGGGACCTTTTGGACCCTCCTGACTGTCTCTTTGCTTTTTCCTAAGAGAACCGACCTAGCTGGTCGTTCTGCACAATGGCTGACGACAGGAATCTTGGGCCTCGCTCGATCCTGGAGGAGGAGACAGATTCAGGCGAATAACTGGGGCCCAGTCCACTAATAGACACAGGGTGCTTATTGATAATCCATTGAGCAGGAACGAAAAGCAAGCACCGGCAACCAAACAGCAGGCAAGGGGTGAGAGCCAAGAGAGCCAAGGAAGCAGCCATGATAAATAACGGCTCTGTCCGACTCGCCGTGGCTTCCTCTCCCGTCCCCACAGAATTCAGACCACGTGGAAAGCACAGAACTTGGAAGTCGACCCTCTTAAGCAGAGCCTGGAGCTCAGAGAGAAGGAAACAGAAGCTGGCTGGGTCCTCCCCTCCCCACCTCTAGGACAAGACCCAAAGGCCATCTCGGCAGAAACCCCTGCAGGAGAGGGACGGCCGGAGGACAATGCAGATTAGGGAAACAGCTGGCCCAGCCACCCAAAGATGGACAGCCCAGAAGAGGCTCCACAGTATGAAAACCACTCAGGAATCTTGTTGTTTGTGAAACCAGTGCTCAGAGGCCAGGGACGTCTGTCTAGAAAACCCTGCTTCAAGTTCCGCAGGGAGCACCTTCCGCACCCACGATGAGGAGACCCACAGGGGGCCTGAGGGTCTGTAGTTGGGGATGTGCAGGGGCCACCGAGGGGGGCGGGACATCCAAGAAGTCCTGAATAAACAGCATGACACACCTCATCCATTCTCCCCATCCAGCGGGGAGAGAAAGTGAAATCAGGAATTTCTCTTTCTGGAATTTGACAAGGTTACTCCACAAGGTTCCCACGGAGGAGTTGCTGAGGATGTATGCATACGAGTCGGCTCGACCAACCAGGACCAGGTAGTTACAGCAGCCTGGTCTCAGCTAAAGCAAACGTGTCTGTGTATGCCTGTGTGGTGTGCGTGTGTGTGTCTGTACGTCTCTGTATGTGTCTGTCTGTGAGTGTGTCTCTGTGTGTCTGTGTGGTGTGCGTGTGTGTGTCTATATGTCTCTGTATGTGTCTGTCTGTGAGTGTGTGTCTGTGTGTCTGTGTGTGTGTCTGTGAGTGTGTGTCTGTGTGTGTCTGTGTGGTGTGCGTGTGTGTCTGTGTCTGTGTGCTGTGTGTGTCTGTATGTCTCTGTGTGTCTGTGTGGTGTGCGTGTGTGTGTCTGTGTGTGTCTGTGAGTCTCTGTGTATCTGTGTGGTGTGTGTATGTGTGTCTGTGACTGTGTGTCTGTGTGTGTATCTGTGTGGTATGTGTCTCTGTGTGTGTCTATGTGTCTGTGATATGTGTGTCTCTGTATGTCTGTGTGTGTCTGTGTGTCTGTGTGTGTGTGTCTGTGTGTGTCTATGTGTCTGTGTGAGTGTGTGTCTGTGTGTCTGTGTGTCTCTGTGTGTGTCTATGTGTCTGTGGTGTGTGTGTCTCTGTATGTCTGTGTGTCTGTATGTGTCTCTGTGTCTGTGGTTACCATGTATAGAACCGTACAGTAAGAGTAAAAATCAAGCAATTTTCCTCCATGATCATTTATTTAAAACCCCAAACAACAAGGCACTGCTGTAGAATCTATTCCAAGTCACAGGGACCCTACAAGCTCGAGGACCAGCCCGCAGACTTCTAGAAGCATGTGTCTCTTCTTTCCCCCTTGGAGCTGCTGGTGGGTTTGAACTGCCCATCTCTGGATCAGCACCTGAGGCATCAAGAAGGTTCCATAGCATAGAAAGTCACTTTAAACACCAATCAGACGCAGGCATAGGCATGGTTAGGTCAATAAATGCAGCAGTAATAAGCCTTCAGAAATTCATAACGTACACATAGGGATGTATCTAGTTGCCAGCCAAGCCCGGGCAAGAAGGATGCTTCAATCAATTGTGAGCCGATTAGGAGACTAGGTGAGCTTGGGGGGTCTGGGGGGTGGCGAGGGGGGAACCACTCAGGGGATAAGCAAGGAACACCTGTGTTGTTTGCACCCAAACAAATGTTTTAAAATGAAGGCCTGATTCTTTTCAAGGAAACATGGATTTCCTAATAAACTGGAGGCGCAAAAGGCAGGTAACGCCAAGACTGATAGCCCCGACGAAGTCGAACCTGCGAGCACCTGTAACGCCGAGGCCCACCTGCTCAAGTGGTAACAGATAAGCTCTTCGGGAGAAACGCTTATCACTGCCCGGAGATAAAGACAAGTGTCCTTGCAGCTGCCGCTTCAGCTCCGCCAGCGCGGGAGACACAGGCAGGCAGGAAAGAGCATGCAGGACGAAGCAGCTGCAGCCTGCACCATGGCGCCCTCCCCGTCAACGGGGGGCAGAGTTGCGCCAGTGTGAGCCCCCACTTCTGACAGTCCCGAGGGTCTGTAGCATCCTGCCTTCCTCCTGGTGGTAGGACGTGCTGCGTCTGGGAGCAGGAGGCTCTGGCTCTGTGTCCCAGTGTCCCTACACTTCAGTGCAGCCTGTTCACCTGGGAGACTTGACCTTAGACATGCACTTGCAAAATCGTACCAAGATTCTCCCGCTCTCCCACTCGCTGTGATGCGTGTTCCTTTTCCTGCTGGTTGACACCTGGAAGCCGCTTCCCACGGGAAGGTGCCCTTGGTGAGTAGGACGCTGGGATTTGAACCGAGGTCCTTGAGGTCAGAGCTTATAGTCTCTGCCACCCCTCTTCTTGACTCCCTTCTGTGGGTGCTAATGGGGACCTAGGGAGTTTGGTGGCGCAGGGGTGACACGTCGGACCGCTCCCCACATGGTCAGCGGTTTGGAACCTTCAGCCGCTCCTTGGGAAGAACACAGGCTTTCTACTCAGGTGGAGAGTTACAGTCTCAGAAACCCACGGGCACAACTTCTGCTCCGTGGGGCAGGGGCACCGTCAGTGGGACTGGAATCGGCGGCCGTGGGTATGCGTGGGGGGCACAGCAGCAGCATGTGGTGGGTGAAGGGTCAGTTAAAAGAGCTGCAATCCTCAGGTAGGTCCGTTCTCATCGGTCTGCAAAGGCAATGGCCCGAGGCTCTGGGCGCGGACAGGGGTCCCTGGGAAAGTGCTGGAGGGCCTTGCTTGAGGGAGGCAGTGGCTTACGTGCGCCAGCCGCCAGGCAAGGTGCTGGCAGACCGTGCTGGGGAGCGGCCCTGGTGGCAGCGGATCAGTGTCTAACTTCCCGCTGTTGTGCAATTTGCTCTCTGTAATAATGAGCGGCCTGCCTTTTATAATTCAGAAAAGGCTAATTTTGAAATGCAGAATAAACATTTCCTGGACACTTCCCCAGGATATGAATCGGCTCTGAGAAGCCCACACCCAGCTAGGGACGGGGAGGGTTTTGGGGTGGGAGGGCAACATTCTAACAATGCGATTTCTAGAAAGAGAGGGAAAAAATGACTTCCAGATGTGCTGCTTCCTCGCAAACAGGCCGGGCCCTGGCCAGCAGTGACTGTCCCCCTGCTTTTCTGCTCCGCAGACCAGGTTTTGAGGAATTCCTGCCTGCCAGGCTGCAGCTGGGAGCTCAGGTCCTATTTTTACAGGGTGTGCTGGGGGCCCCTTCCCCAGCCTTCCCACCCCGAAGGCAGTCCCCACAGTTCAGGGAACAGAAGGAAAGGTCACCTTTGTGTAATGGGACAAGGTTTCCTGCCCCAGAAATTCTCCAGGACCCGGGAGACATGCCACAGATTCCAAGAGAAGAGGGCAGCCTGTTTACGCCCTTAAAGTGATGGGGGC
>NW_022103968.1:2687624-2691187 GCF_000313985.2 Echinops telfairi | reverse complement strand
CCCCCCCCGCAGGAGAGAAGCCTGGTGCTCTGATCTCCCGGCAGATCACAGCGTCTCAAGCCCATTCTGCTCTGACCCACGAGGGCCCCCCAGGAGTCCACGGTGGCCGGTGGCAGTTGATGGTCAGGGAAGCTTTGTGGGGGGTCAGAGGGAAAGAGATGCTTGGGGACCTGAGACACTGGTGCTCGGCCACCCTTCTTGGGAAAACACCCTCCATCAGCATCGCCAGAAATCACTTGGAGGTGACAGGGTAGTGCCGCCTACCAGTAGCCACGAGAATGCCACCTGGCCTGGGGGCGTTTTGGCAAAGGAAATCTGAATTCCAGCACAAGGGAGCTGGTGGTCTGCTCAGCCGCCTTGCAGACCCCTCCCAGATGTGGCCGGCGGCCTGTTGAAAATCCCCATTACAGACAATTGAAGAACAAAACCCGCTTCACTGAGGGAAGACGAAGGCTCCTTATCAGGGGGTTGGGGGTCTTCTTCCCGCGTTCCGACACGGAGATTAAATTTCAGAGAGAGATTTATTTTGTGCCATTGTCCTGCTATTCGCCCGAGACTTGTGCAATGCAAGTAAACTGATCAAAATAATGCATAGGGACATATTTCAGAAAACCAATAATTGCAGCGGCGGTGAGCTCTGCGAGGTGCTGGCGGCGTCCAACATCCCCGCACCCTCCCCCAGCCTTTAATCACGGCTCCAGCGACGACGCCTCTCCGTCCCTTCCAGCCGCAGACTGGGAGCCTCAGCCATCGGACCTTCCGAGATTTATGGAAATTTTAAATCTGCGGCCCTTCTTGAGACCCCAAATCAAAATGATATTTTATAGACGGACCGGGAGGGATTGTGGAGCTCCTGCCCCTCACAGAGACTTACCCTGGGCAGGTCCGACAGCGGCTGTTGCTTGGTTTTGTTTTAGCTTTTGGGGGTGTGTGTGTGTGTGTGTGTGTGTGTGTGTGTGTGTGTTTTATGACAGAATGCAGTTAAGCCAAACAATGGAGCCATTACTAAACCTGGCTGTGTATTTAAATTCTGTGTACTTCTTTAACCTTTGGCTTACCTACATAAAAGGTAATTTTTCAAAGACGGCCCCTAACAG
Source organism: Echinops telfairi (assembly GCF_000313985.2). Classification (NCBI taxonomy): domain Eukaryota; kingdom Metazoa; phylum Chordata; class Mammalia; order Afrosoricida; family Tenrecidae; genus Echinops; species Echinops telfairi. The sequence continues at coordinate 2,690,090 of NW_022103968.1, read as the reverse complement.
AATCATTACCTCGGCGCCTTCCCCAAATCCTCACGGAATAAACAGAATCTGTAACAAGATCCGGGGACCATTTTTTATCCAGCCCCCATTTGCGGCGATTGGATAATGGACGGGCAGCTCACCCCTCTGGGATGATGACAATCAGTGCCCCCTGGGAAGGAAAACCATTTAGGGCCCAACTCTTAAACCCAGCCCGGCACAGCAGTGTCGTGGGCATAAGATGCATGGCCCAGGTTTTACTGTGGCGTGCTTTATAGGCCCGGCCAACGCCGAGGGCGGCGGGCCAGCCACCATGGGAAGTGGTATGGGAGGGGACGCTAGGGGTGATAGGGAAGGAAACGCATGGGAGCTCGATGGCCACTGTTCCCGCTTAATCAGGAAATGCTCACGCAGCAGATACCTCTCCGGGGACCGTTCCAGGGGAAATTTTCTTTACAAACATGGACTGGTGTCTAAATGGCTCAAGAAAAAAATAGCTTGAGGACCCAAGCAATGGAATAATCATCCTAGACACGTCATCGTCGAGGAAGGCGGCAAGCCAGGCGGGAGTCTGTCCAGCCGCCTGTGCATGGATGCGAGGGGGAGGGCCGGCACCTGGGGGACCTGGCCTGAGGGCATACCTCTCCCTGTGAATGGACATAACTGGGATGAAACAGGGACAGTCAGTGCGTCCACTCCACACCTCCCCGCAGGACCCCAGGCAGGACATCGGATGAAGGTAGTGGGGTCAGTCCTATCTGCTCCAGGGGACCCGGGAACAAAGTAGAACCCACACTCAAAGGTGAGCTAGACTTGGGTGCTGAGGTGAGCGGGAACCGCAGGATAGGACCAGGTGATATTTTATGATGGGTATCCCCTGGGTATCTGCAGGTGGTCCTGGAAGATGGGACGTGGGTCGTTCTTAGAAGCGATGCCCTCTGACCTTCCCTTGTGAAGTCTTTCTTATTTTTTTATCCCTTTATTAGGGGCTCATACAGCTCCTATCACAATCCATACATACATCAATTGTGCAAAGCACATTTGTGCATTCATTGCCCTCATCATTCTCAAAACACTTGCTCTGCACTTAAGCTCCTGGCATCAGCTCCTCATTTTTCTCCTCCCTCCCTGCTCCCCCCTCCCTCATGAAACCCTGATAATTTATAAATTATTATTTTGTCACATCTTGCCCTGTCCAACGTCTTCCTTCACCCACTTTTCGGTTGTCCGTCCCCCAGGAAGGGGGTCAATGAAGAAGTACTTCCATCCATCTCTGATGCACAGAACGAGTCCGCCTGACCCAAGAGCCCTCTCCCCGTCTGGCTCGGAGCATGTAAACCAGGTAGGCAGTTGTTAGGAGGGGGAAGCAGTTGAGGAAGAGGTCAGTATCTCCTGCCTGCGGGGATGCTTCAGATGGCCCAGAGCCTCCCTGTGCAGGCCCCAGCAGGACAGAATGACACGCCACTCCCCAGGAACGTCAAAAACTTGCAAGTCCTATGATGATGTGTCTAGAACCCCTTAGAACGCAGAGGGGTGATAAGTAGCCAGAAACAAGAGTAATCCTTCCCCCAAACACGAATCCCTAACTTGTTGGAGGCCGAAGCGGGGAGATTACCTTCGCCGAGCCAACTAAGATCCAAAGCACAGGGATTAATCCTCACAGAGCACACCGCGTTACGGCAGGAAAACTGCAAAAATCCTTTCCTGAAACACCAGCAGGGCTTCGAAAAGCTCATGGGAAAATGGAGTTAAAAGATGGGGGAAATGTGCCGTGGACTTTTGGAAACCTCCCTCACAGCAATGAATTTGTCCCCAAGTCAAGTGAAGGGTGAATGCAGGCCAGGTCACGAGCCTGGGAGGTCAAGGGTGTGGGTGCATGGGTCAGATCACTGTGAACCTGACTCCTAGCTGAGGCCTGGCCGGGACAGCCTAAAAGGGGAAACAGTCCAGGTGCCCCTCAACAGGTAACGTTGCGAGGATGGGGCGAACCCGTACCAGGAACAGGACTGAGCCATAAAGAGGCTCGGCTGAACCCAAAAAACCTGCTACCCAGTGGGACGAGGAAGACGCCCAGGGACAGGCACGGTGTGAGTCCTTTTGTGTGGAGCCTCTAGAGCAGACAAAAGTACAGGGACCAGGCTTGTCTGTGGTGACCGGGACGGGAGGAGGGGGCCTGGGGGAGGGATGCTTTAAGAGACATCTACTCCTGTGTGGGGAAGAAGACCTTCTGGGGTGGACAGTGAAGGTGGGGCCAGCGGCGGTTGGGGCGGTCGCCGTGGTAACACTGGGTGATGTCTGTCTCACACAGCACAATGTTCAAAGAACATAAGCAGGGAAGGGCAGGGAAGAACTCACCAGGGGGCAGAAAAGGAGACTGGGGGGTCATATGTTCTGCCCCAAATATCCTCTGATCATCGACCACTTGTCCACATGTCCATGTAAAAGGAAGAACAGTATCCAGGAGAAATAGGGTCTATGTGATGGCCA
>NW_022103968.1:2659650-2687351 GCF_000313985.2 Echinops telfairi | reverse complement strand
GCAGTGAGCGGAGCACTTAAAACGCCACCAGGAGGCTTAGGCACAGCTCGCACAATACAATGAATGAAATTTCAAGTGGGGAACACAGTCAACTATGTAAATTAAACGTGAAAACATTGCAACCTAAGGCCTTATTTCTTTATAGGTGAGGCTATCCATTTCTCCATTTCATGAGGGAAGACTTGTGTGTTCTTGTTTTTAACTCCCAGGGAATCTGCAAAAAAATGAATGCATGAATGAGTGAATGAATGAATCGGAAACACCACCACCTCCCGGAAGTGATGGGAGAAATCATTAACATAATGCGATTTCATTGGCAGATATGAACCAGATAGACACATTTTTAAATAAGCGGCGCAGAAACCTGGAGCGAGCCAGTAAATCATTCATTCCATCGAGCATGCATCTCCTCGTCGGCAGGGATTTGTTCACAGGCAAAGAAAAGACGGGTTGAGCGAGGCAGAGAGCTGACCAACTCGCCGGCAGGTGCAGGCTCCTGAGCGTGCCCATGGCAGAGGGCCGGCTCTAGGCCGGCTGACACTTCTGTGTGTGCCTACAGCCAGGCCAGTGACAGGAAATGACAATTCATTGTCACCTTGTCGGCAGCCCTAGAAAGAAGCCCCAATGTCCATACTCCCTGCTCTCTATCGTTCACCAGCGGGGCCTGGCTGAACAAGACAGACTTCTGGCCACTGCTTGCCCAGCTGAGGTTGGCCAGAAATGATTTTCTCAACAACGAGACAGGAGTTCTTGCTGACTCGGCTCCCAAGTAAACCGGAGTGGCTTTGGCTTTGTCCTGTGACAGGAACCCGCGAGCCCTGTGCATCAGTCACGGTACAAGGAGCTGCGCAAGAAGGGCGAAGCCTGATTCTAGTGTCTGATTTGTAGGTTAGGCTCGGAGAAAAATGATTCTATCTGAAAATGTCCACACACACACACACACACACACACACACACACCAGGACAGAGGTCAAAACCCTGAGCCCCGTCCCTGAGTGTTCAGTACCTTCATTGATGAACTGGTCCAGGGAAGATGATGCCGAGGCAGGGTCGGGGACACTGAAGTGGGAGGGGACAGAAAACAATAAAAACCGAACTGTGACTGGCAGAGCGGATGTAGGGGTAGAGAAACTCCTCCAAGAGAGGATGCAAATACAAACGTTCGTCTGTTTCCTTTCAAAGGAAAACAACAGCGTGACCCAAAGTGTAAGGACAGCCCTGCCTTTGACGCTGGCCCTCCCTGGCTACTGACAAACAATAGATGCGCTATAAAATTCTGGAAACCCAGAACACAGGAGCTCGGTTACTATGGCTGCATAACATAAACAAAGTGCTCTCCGGGAAGACACATGGCAGGCAGCCTGGTCAAGTGGGAAGCCAAGGGGTCCCGGAGTCGCCTCTAGGCGGCTCTGTGAAGAACACAACAGGAGAGGCAAAGATGGCGAGACTTCATCTCACGCCGTACTTTGGACACGTTGTCAGGAGAGACCAGTCCCTGGAGAAGGACATCGTGCTTGGTAACGCAGAGGGGCGGTGAAATAGAGGAAGGCTCCCAACAAGATGGGTTGAGACCATGGCTGCACCCGTGGGCTCCAACGTGATGTAGACGGTACAGCTGGGGGCCTGTGCAGGACCGGGCAGGGTTTGGTTCTGCGGCACACTAACTAACTCGATGGCACCGAAGAACAACAAACGTGGACTGAGACACTCGAGGTGCCGATAAGCCAGACCGTCTTGGCATGAAATTCGGAATGTCTCCCAACTGACAAGAGAAATGTGAAATCCCCAGGCCCCGATAAACTAGGAAGGCACAGAAAAAGGAACCCCACCTCCAACCCAGGCCTCACACCATCAGAGTTCGACAGCGCTAGGGTTGTTTCAACGGTAGGGGGGTAGGACCAAATGGGGGGCAGGAGGGAGAGGCCTTCCCATCGCTTGTCAGAGAGTGCAAACCTGGCTCATTCCTCCCAGGTTCTTCAGTGGTCTGGTAAATGGGTGTGTCCCCACGAGTATTGGTCCCGCTGACCCTTGCCCTGCCCTCAGCTGTACCCCACAAGTACCCTATGTGATTTCCTTCTTGTAATGTCAGCATTTCCCCCAGTTCCCCAGGGGCCCTGACGCTGCAGCTGTTCCACGGACCGTGTCTGGTCTGCTTTGCTGTGCGTTCTCTCGTTTCCCAGGTGGAGGTGTGTCTTGGTTGCCGCTGTTGCCGGTTGCTGGGTAGTTGGAGGAGGAGGCTGCATTATTGATGGCGTTCAGTTGGTTGCAGTGTTCTTGACTGCCGAATACGTGGCTCTCTTTCTGCCCCGTAAAGCGTTCCAGTCTCAGGGCCGCAGGGGCAGGTCCACTGTCCTATCGGGCCGATATGAATGGCACTGGCTGATGGCAGTGAGTTTGGTTGGGGTTTTTGTTTGGGGGGCAATGGGCACTTGCACAAAAGTTCACTTCCTATTAGAGGGGTACGTGGCCTGCCTTCGACTCAATTCTGACCCACAGCAACCCCACAGGACAGAGCAGATAGACCTGCCCAACCGGATGTCCCGGCCATCATCCTGAGGGGAGCAGATTCTCTGTCAGAGTCTGGTGGCTTTGAACCATCCACCTTTCAGTTGGCAGCCCAACGTTTAACCCAATGCGTCAGCAGGGCTCCCTAGTGGCGGGACACAGCATTCAAAAGCTATCTGCAAGACTCACCTTATTCACTAGCGGTTCAAGATGGCCTACATAATGAACAAGGGACTGTCCGTACGAATTCATCCCTCCACACCTACATCTGCCTAGGATTCACTCACTCACTCGCTCCTTGCCATGGAATCTATTCCAACTCTCAACAGCCCGATTGGACAGGGTAGAACTGCCTCTTGTGGATTTCCATGACTGTTAGTCTTTAAGGAACTCGGAAGCCCCATCTTCCTCCCTCCAGGTGGCTGGTAGTTTAAACTGCTGACCCAGCAACAGCCCAGATGCCACCCAAACCAAAAACCAAACTCACTGCCACCGAGTCGATGCCTGGTCATGTGCCAGTTCAGAGCGACAGCAGGACAGGTAGACTTGTCCCTGTGAGTCTCCGAGATCGTGACTCTTGATGGGAGCAAAAAGCCTCATCTTCCACCCTTGGAGAGTCTGGTGGTCTTGAACTGCTGACCTGGCAGTTAGCTGCTCAACGTGTAACCAGTGTGCCGATTATCATGTTTGTAAGCCCACCCACTCTACTCAGCCACCTCTACTGGATTCTGCTGTCCCCTCTCTCCTGTGCATTTCTGCACCCTCACTGGGGACTGGGGACCCTAGCAAAATAACCCAGCCTTTTCACCTGGCCCTCAGCCCTGAACTCACTTGAGCTTGTCTGCCACCCAAAATACAATGCCAGGTTTCCTTCCATTTGCGTGTCTAACTGCACCCGCCGGGGGTCACCGACTCTGTTCCTCTGACCCAGCTCTCGGCCCTGCGGTTTGCTGTTCCGCTAGAGCCGAGTTGCCGCTCCTTTAGGCCCATGACGCCTAACCTCTTCCACGTGCACCACAGTGACAAGCTGTTGTTGCGGCTGTCCCGCATGGCTTCAAGTGATTCCTCTGTTCACACACACAGAGGAGACGGCTTCAAAGAGATCATGGAAAACTTAAACGATGCCGAGTTTTCCCCTGAATTTCTCAAAACCCTTTGTGTGTCATGAAACACATGCATGTACCAAGTCTTTCGCGGTGACTCTTCCCCCTTTGTGTTTCTAAATCGTGATGTCAGGGAAGCTTATATCGTCCTCCTAGGGCTTCACGAACCGCTCCTATCTTTGTATGCTCACCTCTGCCCTCTCTTCCTTTAACTCGGGGGTGGGGATCTTTCTTTCTGCCAAGGGCCATTTGGTTATTTATAACATCATTTGCCGGCCATTCTGGGTCAGTGTTTAAGGAACTCACCCTTAACGTGATCACTGGACCTGCTTCTCTTTGGTGAGGGGTGGGGCTAGCCAGTGTTGATGATTTTGAGGGGCTTACGCAGCCCAAGGCTGGACGCTCCTCACCCCTGCTTAATCGATGTGCAGGCAGCAGGCTTAAGGCTGAGCGACACAAGGCAGCTATTTTACCCAACGGAATGGCCTCTCTCGTATGCATCCGGGATGGGACGTAAACAGTGCCCACCCGCAGGAAGGTGAAGAAACAAGGCCATCTTGTGTGCGTTCACGCTTCTCTCTGAAGCCGGGAAGAGAAAGGTTCTCAGTTATGAAAACGGACACCACCTCCCTCATTACTTGTGACTTTGTCCTTTTCTCCTGTCTCTTCTCCACCATTGCCTCCGCGCAGCACACACACACACACACACACACACACACACACACACACACGCCCGCCCTCCCCCAGCAGCCAGAAACTCAAGCCAGGTTCAGGGGAGGATGTGGAACGTGAGAGCTCACTGGCGATGTCAGATGGCTCTTGACTACCAGCAGAGGAAGGAAACAAACGTTTACCTGTGTTTCATTGACTGGGGAGAGGCATCCGACTGTGCGGATCGTAACAAATTATGGATAGCGTTGCAAAGAATGGGAATTCCAGAACACTCCATTGTGCTCATGCTGAAGCTGTGTGCACAGCATAGATCAAGTGGCAGCCATTCAGACAGAAACAAGAAGATATTGAGGAGTCTGCACTGGTGAAAGGCGCCCGTCAGGACTGTTGCCCGTCACCATTCTTACTCCGTCTGGATGCTGAGCAGATTGTCTGGGACGCTGGGCGATACAAAGACAGCAAGGTCTCGGGGTCGGAGAGAGGCGCATGAGCAGCCTGTGATCCTCAGATGCTGGCTAAAGCGAGGGGGCTTGATGCCCTAGCTGATAGAGAGCCAAGAAGGAAGCCATCACCACAGATTGCAACTCAACGTAACGGGAACGGAAGCCCTCACAAGTGGACGGAGAAGCAACATGAATGGGCGACATGCTGACGAAATCGAAGATGTCACAACCACTGCCCCATGAAGCAGAAGTCCAGAACCGATTGCACTGGGCAGCTGTGCTACTTAAAGACGGCCGTCGAGTTTTAAAGAGCAGAGATGTCACTTTGAGGGCGAAGGTGTGCCTGGCCCAAGCCACGGTATTGTCAATGCCATGCTAACGTTGAACGGTGACGAAGGAAGACCAGCGAAGAATAGATGCCCCCAGACTGCGGGGTTGTCAAAGAATAACGCATAGACCGCGGACGACGGCATCATGAGCAGCTCAGTCCTGGGAGAAGTACACCCCTGTATTAGTCTGGGTACTTTGGAGAAACAAATCCACAGCAACTCACGTATAAGAGAGAGTTTTATGCAAAGAAAAGGTGCATCACGAAAACATCCGAACCCAATGCTGCCCAAGCCCACAAGTCCAACATTAACCCATTCACCCAACACCAGTCCACAAAGTCCTCCACCTCACAAAACAGAGGCAATGATGCCGACTGTAGGAGGAAAGCTGAGTCCGTGAACGTGTAAGCATCTCAGCACTGGCAAGGGTCTCCACACGGCTGCTCCAGCACCCAGGGCTGCATCGGGATAGATCCATGCGGCTTCTCCTTGGGGATGTCTTGTAGGAAGTCAATCTTGCAAGCTGAAGCAGGGAACTGCTAAGGCAGCTGCACCCGATGCAACCATCACAAAACAAGAGACCCGAGAACTAGAAAGGCGAGGCTCACCACCCATTTATCCCTCCGCCTTTCAATTAGCCCCACATGTGATTATCGGCCAGGCTGGACTTGTGGGCTTGGGCAGCATTGGGTTGGGATGTTTTCGTAATGCACGTTTTCTTTACATAAAACTCTCTCTTATACGTGAGTTGCTGTGGATTTGTTTCTCCAAAGTACCCGGACTAATACAACCCCGAATACTCTTTGGAAGCAGGGATGGTGAGACTTTGTCTCGTATGCTTTGCACAGGCCGTGAGCAGGGAGCAGCCCTGGGAGAGGAGGTAATGCGTGGGGGAAAGGAAAAGGACCCGGCACAAGATGGACTGACCCAGAGCCCAAAAGGGGCTCAGTCGTGGCAAAGACGGTGGGCATGGCACGGTCCCAGGCAGGGCTTACTGCTGGACATGAGGTCACTGTGAGCCAGAACCAACTGGATATCAAGAGATGAGCATCTAGAGCCCAACAACTCCGTCGCCGCGTCGGGGCTGACTGGCCAGCGATGAACAGCCACAGAAACCGGCAGTGCCTGGCTTGGTCCTTCTACCCCTCGGAGACCCCACTTGGTGGCTCATCACCTGTAAGTGGTCTCCTTTACACTTGGGTAACAGCTGGGGGACCTTGAGTCATTGTGTTGCCTCCCTTCCTTTTACTCTCCCCATTCCCTTTTTTTAACCCGTCCCAATCATTCAAAATGCTTGCAAATTTTTACCATTTAAACAATGAGCTTGTAAGTATCCTCAGAGGTTACTGTTGTCTCCTGGACTATTTCTACACCACAAAGTTCTAGAAGTCGGGTTCCCGGATCAAAAAAGCAAGGGGCCAAGAGCACGTCTACCCCCCTTTGCAACTTTGAGATATTGCATTAAACCTGCAGGTGAATTTCAGGAAAGTTGGTTATTTATTTATATGTTGATATCACACATGTATGTATGCATTGTGTATAGATATACACACATATATATTCCATTCAGCCACATTATGGTCTCAATAACCCAAACCCAATTCACTGCTATCAAGTCTATTGCAATTCATGGCAACCCTATAGAGCAGAGTAAACCTGCCCCTGGGGGGTTCCAGGACTGCTCTGGTGGGGTAGTGGGCTGGGAACCACCAGGCCAGCAGTTCAAATTCACCAGCCGACCCAAGGAAAAAGAACAGGCTTTCTACTCCTGTAGAGAGAATGTTTTCAATCAAAAGTCTATATATAGATAGTGAGATTTTCTCTTCCCAACATAATGTGTCTCTTTACTGGCTGGAAACTTGCCGGTCCTCCCTCTGGCTCTACATTGGTGCTCCTACTTAGCTCACATGCACTTCGGCAAGGACTCTCCTTGTCACCATGCTTAACAAGGACGCTGGAGGCATAGCGGTTACATGCTGTGCTGCTAACTACAAGGTCAACAGTTCGAAACTGCCATCTGCTCCGAGGTAGGCAGCGTGGGGTTTCTACTCCGGTAATGGACTATAGTCTCGGGAGCCCACAGGGGCAGCCGGGTGCCTGTGAGTCAGCAAAGACTCCACCACAGTGAGTTTTGAAGACATGCGTACTGTGATTGGCATGTAAGCTTGCAGTGCTGTTAAAAATATTTGTTTTAGGAGAAGCCCACTTTTGTTTTCTAGTTTCTTGACTGGAAAAGGCAAAAGGTAAAGCACTTAACATAAAGAACGGGGAAGCCTATTTTCCTCTTGTAATTAAATACCAGTGGGGATTCAAAGGTACATAAATGAGTTTAATAATCAATTTTTAAATCAACATGTAATTTTCTTAATTGTATAGTGTATATCTCTAATCTACAGATAAAACACAGCTGATTGCGTCAGGGGGGGTTTAATCAGGAGAATCGTGTGAGGATTTGAGCCACTGACCTGAGAGCTCCTTTGAAAGGACAGGCGTCTTTGGGCAAACACATTCCTCGCCCGCCGAGTGAGATCTTGTAAATGGCCCCACTGGAGATGTTCTCAGAAACCGTGTCTGTTTATAATCTGGTATTGGAATGCGAACAAAAGTTTGCATGTTCAAGAAAAGAGATGCTTTGGAAAATCCATTCTGCATAGCTTTGAGGATTAAAAAAAAAGTGTAAAAAATCGTGAATCGGGTAATAGAAAACACACGGCTCTGGACCCTCTGAGCCATCCCCGTGCCATGGCCCAGCCGACAGGATTGAAAGAAGACCGAGGGAGGCCCTAACAACTGCCTGCCCTGAGAGGCCTCAGGGAATAAAGCAGTCATCTACTATCTGGCTCAGCGTCCTCAACCTCCCGAATGTCGCGACCCTTTAAAACAGTTCCTCATGTGGTGGTGACCCCCCAACCATCAAATTATTTTCATTGTTACTTCACCGCTGTAATTTTGCTACTGTTATGAACTTGGCAACCCTTGTGAAAGGGTTATTCGACCCCCAAAGGGGTCGAGACCCACAGGTTGAGAACCGCCGGTCCAACGTGTCCTCTTCAAGTGCATGGTGGCCCGAGAAGAGGTGGTCTCCGGGGAACAGGGGCGAGAGGAAGCAAAGCCAAGTGCAGGAGATAAGAGGAGAGACCGCAGGCTGCAGTAAGCCCCAAGATCATGACCAAGCCAGGGAGGCACAGAATAAGCCATCTCCAGCAGGGAAGCGTTGAGTCACAGGACACTACTGACCCCCGCCCTCTCCCAGTCCCTCTCTGGGTCTGGTTGTCAGGCTCATCCGGAACCCAGAAGCACCTGCAGCTCCTGCCCAGCATGGAAAACATGGTCGACGACACCCGAAATCCGAGCCCCACTGAACCACGAGGTGCAGTCTCCTCCCCAAAACACAGCCTTTGGAACCCACTGTTCCGCCGTTCCAGAGACTTCTGAAACCTCTCTAGGAGGTTCATGCATCCAATCCATTGATTCCACAGATGGAGAGCAGACCTACACCGTGGCAGGATGAACCCCTGTGGACGGTTCACTCAAGGGAGGAGGGCACCCAAGGGCTCGCGTGGTGAAAGCGCCCGGTAAGCAGGCTCCCTCTGCGTCCGCCTGTGAACCTGGCTTCGGTGGTGAGTCCATTTCTCCACGCCCACTGGTTTGGCAACAGGTGGACCCATCCTCCTACCCCGTCTCCTGCAGCCTCACATCCGCAGAGGCGTGGATGACCCTGTAACTCTGAGAACAGCCACCTGGACTTCAGCGAGGGTGAACTTGGGAGTTCCAGCCATTCGACTTCCATAGAGCTGCTTAAAGGGGGGGTTGGGGGAGGGGCAGGTTAGAAGGGGGTGACAGACACCCCTGGAGTGACTACAGGCCCACAGACTCTGGGGAAGTGCAAGAACTGGGTGCCTGTCTTTCTCTTAGCCACTTTCTTCTTCCTCTCCTCGAGGCGAGGCCCGCGGGGCTCCCTACTGGCAAAATAAGAGCGGACTTCGGTTTCGGGCGGCCCGTCCGGGGTCTGGCAGGCATCCAGCGGCGTGGCCAAGTCCAGCGGCAAGTACTTCCCGTCCCCACCCCCTAGGACACCACCACGAGAAGGCTCGCCTTTGAGGGCCGGTGAGGAGGAGAATCCTAAAGTGGATACTAATGACAATGTTTGCAATTATTTCCAATTCTGATTTTCACAATAGCTCTTCCTCGTCTGTTGGCCAGAGGGAGACAGCATTCCCCACGCGCCCATGTCAAATTCTGTCAAATTCACCATGATCTTCCCGCAAAGAAAGAGCCAGGGGGAGGAAGAGAAAAAAACCAAATGAAAAGGCTTTTAAAAAGAGATAAAGTTCACTCATTGGAAATGAGAAATGAATATTTATTGTCAGATCTCCATCCTGATTAAAACCTTTTATTTCACACCAGTTGAAAGTGTAAATTATTCACGTGTTTACATTTCAATGACTTCTGTTCTCTAATGACTCCATTTTTCGGGAGCGTATTAGTGATGAGATAATGAAAAGCCTCATCAGCTTAGAGTACTAAGCAAACAACCAACTTCAACTTTTCCCGGCAGAGAATAGCAAACATTCGGGTCCCGGGGTTCTCCGGGACGTACACCCGTGGATTTGGTGGCATATCTCATCCATGGAGGGGTGCCAGACCAGAACGGATATGGCTAGAGCCTCCCACCAGACCGCAGAGGGGCCCGGAGGGCCCACTGGGACGCTTGGCCCACCTGGCAGCTGTCCAGGAGGAGGGGGATGGGAAGGAAGAGCATTCTGTTGGCCGGCCAGCAGAGGCGAGTATCAGAGGTTCCCACAACGTGACTCAAGTGTGTTTTCACCCACCCACACCCACCCCCTGCTGGGTTAGTGTAATGGCAATTATTAACCACAATCTCCTGTCGGATGAAACACGTGCCCATATCCCGCTGGTCTCGAATGTTGGGGGGCGGGGTGTTATCTATTTATTTATAGATCAATTAGCATACATATTGAGATTCAAGGCTGTTATCAAATCAATCTGTTCCCCTCAAGATTTCTACAAGAATGCTTTATATTCTCTTTCACAAACCTAGTGGCTCTGGAGGGGCAGTCAGGTAAGCTGACTGCTAACCACAGGATCAGAGGTTCAAATCCACCAACCTCTCTGGAGGAAAAAGATGAGGCTGTCTGCTCCCATAAAGATTTTCAGCAAGATCGCTGAGTTGGAACCAGATGGCAGTGGGTTTTTGAGTTTTCCTATGGTGCTAAGTCACCTCACACCCATACACCTCAGGACTAGCCCCTGTCTCATGGAAGTGACAGGGAGATGCTTAAGTGTTTTATGCCCAGTTTAACGGGTGCCCTTGAATAAGCCCCAAACTGCATAGGTTGGACTCTTAGTAGGCACTGCAGTTAAAGGGTTAGGGTATAACCTCTATCTTCAAGCTGCAGGCTGTCTACCTGGAAGAGCAAGTGGCCCTAAGATGAAAGGAAGCCAGCAGGTCGCGAGCAAGCAGGGATCCCAGAGGTGGAAGGCGAAGAGGTGCTGCAGGCATCCCAGTGAGGAGCAGGAGGGAGGGAGTGCTGGGGGTCAGTTCTGGCTCCCCAAGGACAGAAGAGGGGCAGTGGGGAGCTCCTGAGGGCATCTTTCTTCTCAGGGAGAGGAGGTGCCCAGTGCTGCAGATGCAGGTCACAAAGGGAGTTCCCAGCCCCATCTGCCATTGAGTCCACCCCAACCCATGGCGGCCCCAGGTGTCCCCAAGTGGGATTCCGCTCCACCGTGTGTCCAGGGTCTGAAGGGGGAAGCACTAGGCCGTTCTTCCCAGACTCCCCTGAGCAGACTTGAACCGCCCACCTTGTGGGTAGGAGCCAAGGACAGATGGTGTCCACCACTAGGCACTCTGAGCAAGGCCGGTGGAGGAGGAGGTGATAGTGGTGATGGGGCCCATTCACTCGCTGGGCTGCAATGTGAAATGTTAGGGCTTGAATTGAATGGGGAATGACTTCGAGAAGAATCAAATGGTGAGAAACTAGGAGGGCCTTCTAGTAACTTCCCTGCAAGTGACTGAGTCCTGCACCGAGCAAGGACAGGGACAGACGACAGTGTTCCAACCAGAGCCGCCCTGGCAGGACTGCCAGCATGGCCCAGCAGCAGCAGGAGTGGTAGGCCAGTCCTAGGGAGGATCCCACACCAGCTGCCTGCTGCCAGTGGGAGAGGGGGGCTAGCTTAGGAGGAGCAACTGGTCCAGCGGGTGACGGACAAAGCACAGGCCGGCGGGGCTGAAGTTGCTGCCTAGAGGGGGACCTAGTCCCAGGGGAGCACTTCAGTGAGGTGCTGGTGGAGTCCACTCAGGCGAGCTTCCTGTGAACGGGCAGCGTGTGTGGAGAGGTGGGACTTGATCTCAGAGCCCTGGGGATTGCTGAGCCATCTGAGCTGTTGGCTTGCTCTACAGAGAGGAGGACACGGACTTCCCCTCTCAGCCGAAAGTGCCCCTGGGCATGTTTCAGTCAGGCCAGCCTGGGGTGCTGGGTGCGGGAGCCTGGCTCGGCTGCCCAGCGCCAGCCCCCCTCATCTCGTCGGCTTCACGAGGCTGGCTGGAGCTCTCCTTTGACCTCTGTGCTGCTACGGTTGGTCTGTGAGTCCTCACTTGCCTCTTGGCCGCTCTGGTGCTTGTCCTGGCCCCTTGGCATAGACGGCCCTGCCCTGGCCCCACTCTGTCCCTTCAGGATAGGGCAGAGATCTTCCACCCGGAGCCAATGTGGCAAGTCACTGGCTCCGACGCCCCCAACCCCATCATCACTGCGACCTTCTCCCCCAGGAGACGAGGGTAGACACAGAATCCAGACCAAGCTGACTTCTCTGTGTGCTCTCTGGAGAACTGTGGAGACCCTGTGTGTCCCCAGACCCCTCCTTACCAGCTGGCCCAGAATACCTGGGCAGGTGGACCTCAGATGTTGGATTGCGGGGCGGGGCGCTCCAGCTGTGTGTTTCCTGCCTCTATAGCGGTCATGGGCACATGTGGCCACACTGTGCACAAGAGCTAGTGCATAGGTCCGCTCTCCAGAGGAGGCTCCAGAGGCCAGGGCTGGGTGTGGCTGGACCAGGGACATGAGGCCAGCTGCCCTCTGGGCACGCTGTCTGAAAGCCACTGGCTGGCAGTTTAGAAAGGCCCGGAGGGGCCTGAGCAGCCGTGGCCAGGGGTCACATGTAATTTGCAGAGGAATGCTTTATTTTGGGAGCGGAGTGATCTCTAAAGATGGAGTGGGTCCGTGGGGAGCGGTCCTGCCACTTCCTGCCACTGACCTCTCCCATTGGTCGAGGTTGCTTGGGAAAAGGGGGCGGGGTCTTCCTCCACTGAGGTTCTCCCATCGCCCTCAGCGGCTGGCCCACACTTCCTGCCTGACCCCCCATTCCTCTGCCTCTGCTTCTCTCCCTCAAGAAACTTGCCTTGGGAGCTGGCAGACTCCGGTTGGGCACGTCTGGGGAAGTCTTGGCTTGTATCACTGGTTCCAGCTTGATGGCCTTTCCCTCGCTGCCCAAAGGGGCTCGTGCAGACCATGAATCACATGAACCCTGCAAGGAGCTCATCCCTGGGCCCTGTGCATGATCAACACGCTCAGCTGCTAACCACGGGTCGGAGGTTTGAGTCTACCCAGAGGTCCCCTCGGAACAAAAGCCCAGTCATCTACTGTCCCCAAAACCCGCCATCGAAACTTCACAAAGCAAGTTCTACCCCAGTCCATTTGAGGCCGTGATGACATCATCTGGTGGAACTGACAGCCGAGATGTCCCCATAGAAACCCAAAAGGAAGCCCGTGGCCTGACAGGTGATGGCCACGTAGGCTGACTCTGTCGGAGAGAGTAGAACTGACCCATCGGGTTTCCAGGCTGTACTCTTTACCAATCGCTAGGGAACGTGTGCTTCTGAGTGATGGTACTGGCCAGGAAGGTTGCAAGTACCACACACGGACTGCCCAACAGACAAACAGATCTGTCCTGGAAGAGGTAGTGCCAGCGCGCTCCCTAGAGAGCAAGGATGGCGAGACTTCATCTCACATATTCGGACATGTTCACAGGAGGGACAAGTCCCAGGAGAGGGATGTGAGGCTCAGAGAGTCAGAAGAAAGGAGGATGGCAGTCAACAAGATGGACTGAAGCAGTGGTCGCTGTGGAATGCTGCCTGGCCCCATGCTGAAGGAGGGCACGGTCCAGGTCGTGTTTTGACCTCGTGCACACAGGACTCTGATGAGGTGGAACCCTGTCTGAGGCCCCTTAGCAACAAGGATCTTCACAGACACAGAGGATCATGCCTTTCTCCCACAGACATTCAACTTGAACCACTGCACGGCCAGGACTCCTTCACGCAGCCTGTCGGGAAAGGCCTTTTGGACCACGTGGCCAATAAACCTCTCCGGGACATAGCTTCTGCCACATCACCAAGCTCCCTCGCACTTCTCATGGGAAGCCTGGTGGAGCCACATGGGGGGGGGCATGGCTGAGCCAGAAACTGCCCTCTTCCCCAGGCCCAGGGAGGGGACTGTCCACTAGAGAATGCCAGCTGGCAGGCCAGGCCTGTGCTGACCCACAGCTCCGACCCTTGTCAGCTCCAGCAGACGCCCAGTTGGGAACAGAGCCTGCTAACTCTGGGGCGGGGACTGTCTGCACACAGCATTCTGATGCCTGCCCTTCACGGGCCTCACTCTCGGGGTCCAAAGGGGCCTACCCTCTCTATGGCAATAGGTCCAGATCCCCATGTGGAAACCCGACGCCTAGCACTGCCTGTGTGGCACCTGGATGCACAGCCCTTGGTGTGGTGTGGTGTGTGTGTGTGTGTGTGTGTGTGTGTGTCTTTTCTTAAGTTGGAAGACAGCAGTCCCCACCCTTTCACTTCTCAGTTGAACTAGAACTCATGAACCACAAAATCCCCATTTCGACTTCATGATCGGATGGCTTCCAGGACAGTCATAGACTTGTGCCACGCACATCCCCGCACTGAAGGCATTGTCATTGCCCGGAAAAGATGTGCCTAGCTCTCCAGGAGTCACTGCCCCGTGCCTTCTCGCCAGTCCTTGAGGAGTTCAGGTGCTGGCCTCCTGGACTCAGGCCCACTGAGCTGGGGTGCAAGCCTGCATCGCAGGGAGGCAGCTCACTGGGGGTCCAGGGTGGACACCTCGCTGATTCTACCTCGAACGTTATGAATCAGGCTACTGTGAAGGTCGTGTGCATGGCTGGAGTCAGCGTCAACTCCTTTTTCTCCTGGGAGGCTGGCAGCCGTTTTCACAAGGAAAGGTTTAGGGTTTGATCTGGAGCACGGAGGGCAGGACAGGGAGACCCCTTTGCAAGGCACTTGCTGTCTGTACTCATCCCTTCTCTGCCCTGAGTGTCCCTCTGCTCGGCATCCTCCCCTCTGCAGACTGCGCCGCCCACTGGTTCTTCAGGTAGGACAGCGATGATGGCCCTTGCTGAGCTCTGTCATGTCTCTGGGTTCTGCCCGTCCCACCGAGTGGCAGAATATCTGCAGCATCCTCAGTAAGTCAAGGTGACTTGTCCTCACAGTGGGGTGTGTGCGAGAGAGAGGTGGCATGGACTGCTTTCAATGGGAGTTGGGATTTTCTCTAAGAAAAATATGACACACGGATGGAGACCACAGCTTCCACAGCTGAGCAGAAGCAGCCTGCATGGAATGGACAGTTCCTTGGCCACCCCATGCCGCCGCCAGGCCTGGGAAGAAACACGGGGACGGTAACAAAGCCAGAGGCAGGGGCTCACTCTCCCGCGCACTGTAGGAAGGATCGCTTTAACGTGGAAGGATCGTGGTGGACACGAAGCAGTGAGTCTTGGCAGGCGCTTCAGAAAGCACACACATAAATCTTTCTCAGCAAGTCTCCAAGGAGTGGAGGCAAAACTTGGTGGACGCCAGCGCAGAGCTAAAAACAATTCTGGGTTTGTTTGTCGAGCCAAGAGAGTGGACATCGTGTCCCAAGCACAATTTAAAGCATGTCTTTAGGAATTTAGCAACGTGCGTTTCCAACTCAAGAATCAGTTTGTCCAGCTCCCCAGGCAAACAGTGGAGTGTTTAACTCTTGACAGCGGGGTCCACCAGCACAGGCTCGGAGACAGATGTCAGCGTGGGAGCCACTTGGCCGAAGAGATGGACCAGAACTTGTGTGGAAACAATTCCACACCACAAACACAACTGCCTTCCTCCAAATCCCCACCCGCCCAAGATGCATCGCCCCGAGCACAGCACATGAGACACGCTCCCTACATGCTTCTCCAATGAAGAAATGCGGGAACAGAGAGGCACAGCCTGGCTGGTGCTGTCCTTTTATAAGCACTCTGTTTATCGTCTTTATCAAAGCTATAAAAAATAGATCATGATAATGTGGAAAGGAGGAGGGAAGGGAATAGAACTTCCCAGTATCCTCTGGCCCCTAAGAAGCACTCTGCCTCCTTGTCTTCTGAGATCTTTGGACTTTCTGTGTGGCTCTGGAACATTCTAGCCAGCCTCCCTTCTGGTGCACACTGGGCAGCTCCCTGCCAAGAACGAGGTTCCCAGTTCAATGCCTCTTACCAGAAAGGCACTCGGTAAAGGTCTGCTGAGTCAGTAGTCCATGGCCCAAGGTACCCATCTGTAGGGGTCAACACTGTAGGTAAAAAGGCTTAGACTCTAGCCTTCTGTGCTTCTGGAACGCTGGAGGTATTTCTGCAAACACGCTACATTTCCCAAGGCTATTTCTAAATGCTGTGGAAGCTTGACCTAGCCTCTCAGTGCCACGCACACTGTCCGTGCGTGTCCTCTAGTCTGGATTTGAACTCTGGATCTGCTGCCAGCCTCCCTGGGGCTAGAGGGACTCACTGCCATCAAGTCATTCTGGACTGGTTATGACCATTTAGGACAGCATAGAACTGCCCCTGTGGGTTTCTGAGACTATAACTCTTTACGGGATTGCATACACCCCATCTTTCTCCTGCAGAGCGGCTGGTGGTTTTGAACTGCTGACCTTGTTGTTAGCAGCCCAACTCATAACCGCTACACTGCCAGGGTTCCTTAGAAACCTGGACACCACAGCTGGCTTTCTACGCTTCCCTACTTGTTCCCCCTTAGGGAAATAGATAAGAATGTAAGACAAGTGGGCAAGGACCCTTAGAGCCAGGCCTCTGAACATTCACGTCAGCCCCACGGTCATCACAGCAAGGTTCGATGTTTGGAGGAGAAATAAACCACGCCACAAAGACCCCAGGCTGCCTCTCTAGTGCACTAGTGTTTGCTCAAGTCCAGGCTACCTCTGTGGGCCCACATCCTCTGACCCCGGGTGCCCCCTGACCCCTGATCCCCTGCTCTCTGTCGCTGTGGCCAGCCACACAGGAAGCATCAACCTCCAGCAGGCCTCCTGGCTGTCTGAGTGCTTGGCCATGGCCTCCCAGGACCAGAGCCACTTCCCTGCCCGACCGGCCCGCGGCCCCCTCAAGGTCACGCTCCCTCCTGGCACAGCCTCGCAGAACTGGTCGTGTTGCTAATGCGCAGCACTTGAGTTTTGGCCTCTGACCAGGCCCCTTTTCCTGGGGCTGCTGGACCAATGTTCCTCTTCCCTTGGACTTCAGGGGGCCACCGGTGTCGTTCGGGATTGCCAGAAGTCAGCACCTATCTGGAATGAAGGAGACCGGTCTCCTCCGCGTTGAGATGGCAAGGGATGAGGAAGAAACAGGTAGACAAAGAGACCCCTGCCTCCCAGGTCTGCCAGGAGGCCTGCTTCCTCCTTCCCTTCATCTCATCACAGTCCACCCCTTCCTTCCCTTCCGCCTTCATGCTTCTGATGTGTCCCCACCTGGGGACCCCCTGCCTCAGGGAGGACACAGGGCCATGCTCTCAGATCCCATCACCAAACCCATAGACCAGTGTGCATTTCCTCCCACCTCTTTCACACAAATGGAGTCACCGGGGAAAAAGAGTAGCCAAATGGCAGGCCTACTCCAATTGAAGAGCCAACATTGAACGTGACGTATAAATGCTTCACCTCAAAGGCACAAACGTAGGCTGAGGGGGAGGAGGAAACAGCACTGCGACCTGATTGCACATCATCTATCAACATGAGCCCCCAATACTTCAGGTGAAAGAACGCTTCAGGGACACAGGAGCTGTTTAAAAAACAAAAAGCACGCAATAAAACCCCAGCTGTGATGATGCCCCTCAGGCAGCATTTACAAACTTTCCACTATATGCCGTAGGGCCCCTGCTTGTATAGGACTCACTGCTGGGCCCCGAACTGCCAGGTCAGCAGGCTGAGACCACCAGCGGCTCTGTGGGAGAAAGAGGAGGCTTTTACTCTTGTAAAGAGTTACAGCTTTGGAAGCTCACAGGGGCTGTGCTACCCTGACCTGTAGGGTCATCCACACTGACTCAATGACAGCAAGTCAGTGTGCTGAGCTTGCCATAAGCTCTGTGGTAGTCTACAGCCCCGGGATGCTAGACGGCTGCTCAGCTCCGTCCTCCTGGGCCACGTGAGGCAAACCGACACCCTGGCCATGAGAGGTTGGAGGTAGAATCAGATGAAGGTGCCTTGACAGCACAGTGTTGGAAGAGCTCAACTGGGAGGTGGGAGGTTGGCGGTTCAAACAAATCAGCTGATCCACTGGGGACTAGATCTCATGATCTTCTCCCGTAAAGACTTTAAAAAACCCACTGCCCTTTAGGTCGAATCTGACTCATACAGACCCTACAGGACAGGGCAGAACTGCCCCTGTGGCTTTCTGAGACTGTGCCTCTTTAAGGGAGTAGAGAATCTCATCTGTCTCCTAGGAAACTGCTGGCGAACAGTCCAAGGGATAACCAGTAATCTACCAGGATAACGACGTAGGAAGCCCCATGGAGCCATTATAGTCCACTACATGCAACCAGAATGAATGGGTTAGATGTCAGATGGCTACCACAGGTGGGTAGTTCAAATCTGCCAGCCACTCATCTGTAGAAAGATGAGGCTGTCTGGTCCCACAAAGTGCTACAGTCTCAGAAACCTTAAGGAGCAATTCAATGCTGTCCCACGCGGTCACTATGAGTCTGAATGGACTTGACCATGGTGGGTGGCCGTGGGCATGCTCCCAACAATTGAGCTTCAAAACAATGAAGGAAACAACAGAACAAAAGAAAAACAGGCCTCTCTTCAGCCTCCTACCAGCGATCCATAGAACAGCTATGCAGACCGTCAGCAGGGCTTTCCACGTGTGGATAATGGACGTACGTTCCTAGAACCGTGTCCCCAAGGGCAACAGGAACATTCAACCAAGAGAGACCATGGACCAGGGGGTAAGGCACAACACACCTAATAAATACGGAAAGATCGAAATGACACGTAAATGCTTTCTGACCAAAATAGAATGAACTTTAAACCCATAACAAGAAGATACATTTTAAAAGCCACAGATGTTTGGAAATTGAACAACGTGCATCTGCAATACTCCTGAATGAAAGAGTAAGTCCCAGAAGATGTTACTAGACAATATCTCAAACTAAACAGGAGAGAAACACCGTACATTTCCTTTGTGACATGTAGCTAGAGCCGCAATGGGAAGAAGATCCAGAGGTTTAAATGTTAGCCTCAGGGAGGAAGGGGTTTTGAAGTGCACAGTGGCCGTTGGTTTTGAACTGCTGACCTTGCAGTTAGCAACTGAAAGCATAACCACTATGCCCCGAGCCCCTTTCCAGGAGTGGATACAATTTAAAAGAATGAGCACACCAACTGTTAGCCACGCCCACGGAGTGGTTGGGACGCTCCTGCCCTGCTGCCGGGATGTGAGATGCTGCAAACCTCTTGGAAAGCAAGTTGACGCTTCTTTGAAACGTCCACCTTGCTTTTATTTGGTGCCATCACGGGCAGTCAGCTCCGATCCAGCGCGACCCCAGGTCCAACAGAAGGAGACACTGCCTGGTCCTGCAACATGCTCACCACTGTGACGTTTGAGACCATTGTAGTAGCCACTCTGTCCATCCATCTCGTCCGGGCCTTCTTCTTGTTCACTGACCCTCTGCGTTACCAAGCCTGATGTCCTTTCCCAGGGACTAGTCTCTCCTGACAGCATGTCCAAAGGATGTGAGAAGTCTTACCATCCTTGCCTCGAAAGAGCAGTCTGTCCTTCGACCCTAGCTTCCTGATTCTTCCCCAGCACTGGCATTCAAGTGCGCCGGTTCTTCTTCAGTTCCTTACTCAACGCCCAACTTGGACATTGAATACGAATGCCCACCATGGACCTCCTAGATGCCCAAGACATTCTACTCCTATGCATTTAACTGACAAAGAGAGAGAGCATCTATCCAATGAGCATTCTACATAAATGCCCAGAGGAGGGCAATGTATAAAAACCAAAAGCTAGAAGCCACCCAAGTGCCTATCAACCAGAGACCTGACACAGACTCCGTGCTCCACCCATCCCATGAAGTCTTACACAGCCATCTAAAGGAGCAAGCCGTTGGTGCACAGAATAATAAGGCAGAATCTCGAAATAAGTCTGCTGAGTCATAGCCACCAGACAGCGTCCGGGCATGCAGTGGTCCTTCCAGGTACATGAGCTAGCACACAGTCACAGTCAGTGTACCAACGGTCGCCTAAGGACAGGAGGAATCAGAGTGTGTAAAGGCACAGAAGGGACAGGCGTTTCCACAAGTGTGCAAGTTCATCTGCAGCAGAGTAATAAATGAAGCAGTGTGTTACGCAGGTTCTCTAGAGAAACTAAACCAAAACACTTATGATTATATATATATATATGAGGATAGGTTTATACAACGAGAAGGATTATAACAGCTAATTAGTCCACACCGCAGTACAGAGGGGTCAGTTCAACTCACTGTGTGGAACAGTTAATATGCTGGAAGTACTGCAACACACATGGGCTGCTGGGTCCAAGATCAAAGAGGCAGACAGGGGAGTCCTCCCTTGGGCAAAGCAAGCAGAGTCTGCCCACAAGCAGCAAGCAGCAAGGTGGGCCACCAGCTTAGCCCAGATCGGATATCAAAAGCAAGCAATGCAAGACAACAGGAGCCACCAGCCTCAAGCTCTAGCAGTGCACGCACCAGCAGCGTGGCAAAGCAGGCTTCAAAGGAGCCTCAAGCTCTAGCGATGGGAGCCACGGGTTGGCTTGACTCACAGATAGTGTAGCTCACAGGTTGAGGCAGAGAACTAGCTAAAGCAGCCAGCCTGCTCTGAGCACCAGAGAGCGAGAGAGAGGAGGCAGGCCTTGCAGAGCCATCTATCTCTTTGCCCTCCAATCAAACTGCGACCTGTTTAATCCCACATGTCCCTATTGCTCAGGTTGGCACAATAAACCTAACTATTCAAAGTAGTTAGGAATACATTTTACAGAAGAGATAGCAATGGCCCCATTTAAAACTACAATTATTTTGTTGTGTGGAATGTCTGGGGGTCCAAGTATTTGAAGAGCTCCATCACGTTCAGTGGAGTAGGAGGTTTAGTTTGGTTAAGATGTTTATCCTCTGAAGATTTGGCTCTAGATTCAATGACTATATTCTCTGCGGTCTTTTAAAATAGAAATTGATAAGTTGATTCCAAAATGTACGTGAATCGCAAAGGGCTTTGAAACGCCTAAACGGTGTTGAAACATCATAGCAAAGCTGAGGGTCTCACGCCTGACTTGCAGCTGCACTCTAAACCTCCGTCACCCGGAGAGAGTGCTGCTGGAGCAGGGAAAGACGAGTGGAGGAGACGAAGATGGAACTGATAGAGCACAGGCCTAAGCTTCTGATTTTTAACAGGCATCAAACAATGCAGATGGGACATGAAACACAATGAACAGTACTAGAACAACTGGCGTCACATGGTAACACAAAGCTCTACCATCTACTTCACCAAGCCAAGGGCCCTTAAACGGCCATCAATCCATTCTGACTCATGGCAGTGCACCAGAGCAAGGCAGGCAGCCTGTATTGGACAGGGCCAGAAGCAATCCCCATCAAAGAAAAACACCCCCACCTTGCCCAGCAACATTCAGATGCAGGTGCCATATGTAAGGACCACAGAGAGCTGCTCTCCAACTCCCCTCACCTCTCTCAGCCCTCACCACAACTGCCACCGACGGTCATAGTTCTACCAACAGTTCCTCTGAGGCCATCTGGGCTTTTCCTACATTGCTAGGAGACGAGAAGCCTTGTGCGTCTGGTCTCACAGCCCCCTGGTGAAGGAAGCAGTGCTGAGTCCTGAGCCACCTTCACCACCTTCCTATCTGTGGCCAGTGGAGACCCCTCCCTTGAGGGTTTCCCTCTTTCTGCCTGACCCTCGACTCTCCCAAGGATGCTGGCCTTCTCCAGAGGCTTGCCTCTCCTGCGAAGATGCCCGATGCCCGGTGCCCGATGCGCTTGAGGGACGCCCTGTCATCCTCACTTCAAGCGAGCTTCTGTCTCCATTTCCTCTGAGGTCGACATCCCCTCTTCTGGCCGCTTATAGGATCTTCCGTATTCTTGACCAACCCCGTGATTCAAGACATCGACCCTTCGGCAGTGCCTCGGCCCCTCTTCACGCTCAGGAAGCAGGGCTGTGTCCTCTGCATGCCGTGGGCCACTGAGGAGCCTTCTCCCGGTCTCCTGGACACCTTGCTCTTCTGCAGCCAGCTTCACAGATCATTTGCCCAGAACCCAGGCTGAGTCATTACAGTGAAAGGATGGAACCCTGAGGCACACCTTTTCTGAGCTGAAACCACTCGATGTCCCCTCGTTCTGTTCAAAGGACTTCTCCTCACTCTGTGAGGGTTATCGCCATATGCCCACCAGGAAGACCAGTCCCGATGGCCATCATTCAAACGTGTGTGCTAACCACCAGAGCCAGTGATGAAGAAATTAAAGAATTCTACCAATGTCTGTAGTCCGACTTTGATCACATGCCATCAAGATGCACTGAAAAGCACTGGATTTGGAAAGAATGTTGGAAACAAAGTGGAAGGACCAGTAGTTGGAAAAATGGTCTCGGTGGTAGAAACATAGCCGGATATTGTATTACACCATCTTACAAGATCAATGACTTATTCATCACTGATAACTCTTTTCAACAGCAGAAATGGCAACTATACATGTAGAAGGAGCCCTGCTGGTGTGACTGCAAGGTTAGCAGTTCAAAACCATCAGCTGCTCCTCAAGAGAAAGATGGGGTGGCCTACTCCCACAAAGAGTGACAAGCTGGAACCCTCAGGGGGCAGTTCTACCCTGTCCTGCAGGGTCACTGTGACTCAGAATGGAGTCATTGGCAGTGAGTTTGGGTATGCATGGGCACCTCCCCAGATGGAATCTCTGGGAATCTGTGGCCTGTGTCCAGGTGAGTGTTGGACATTGAATACGGACGCTGGGAGAAGAATCAGTGCATTTGCACTGTGGCACTGGCGAAGAGTATTGAAGGTACCTGCAGAAAGAACAAACGGATCTGTCTTGGAAGAAGTAGAGCCAGGGTGTTCCTTAGAGGCTAGGATGGCGAGACTTTTTCTCTCGTGCTTTGGACCTGCCCTCGGGGAGATCAGCCCCTGGAAAAGGACACCGTGCTTGGCGAAGAAGAGGGGCAGGGACAAGAGGAAGACCTTCCACACGACGGACTGGCCTCAACCAGAAGAGCAATTGTGAGGATGGCGCAGGGCTGGGCGGGATTTAGTTCTCTGTGCGTAGGGTTGACATGCGTCGGCATGGACTGGCAGCACCTAAGGACCACCGCCACCACATCTGTGACAGAGATGACGAAGCAGGCTGCTGTGAGCACCCAGAACACGGCCCTGCGTCCACCATCCACCGCGGGCCTGGCCATCAACGGTGCCTAGGCAAGTCCAGGACGAGGGGGAAATGAAAAGAGCCAAATGGCAACCTTGACGTTCACTAGTAGCCACCTTAAAACTCCCCCTCATCTCGCCGTCACCCAGGGCCCTAACGCCGTCCACATGCTGGCTGTGCTCGAGGGGCATCGTCCTCTGGCATCGAAGTGCGTCTGGCATCGGCGCGGCTAGCACAGAAATACACAAGCAAGTGGCTGCAACCCACACAAACGGACTTTCTCACGGTGTGGGGGTGAGAGGTGCACATTCAGGGTGGAGGCACTGGGCCAGTGCTTCTCAATGGGAGCCATGCCGCCCCCGGGGAGGGCCGCCCGGGTGAGTCCGGGGTGGGGGAGGCCTTCAAAAGCAGGTGTCTACATTTATCCAGGATGACGGGCTAGAGTACACGTTTCTCCTTGCCAGGGACACCGAGCCATTTTGCTCCCGAAGGGTCTGCGAGAGGGGAAGGTTTTCTCAGTCTGCCGGCTCTGGACGAACGGCCTCTTCGGAGCATGCCTGTTCCTGAGCGAGCTTAGTGGCTTCCTGTCTGTCTCCTGTCACCTTCCTCTGGCCACCTGTCTCATCTCTTTTTATATCTCACAAGAGACAGGCTCAAGACCCCCCTGCACTGACCCTGCCTCATCAGCAGGACAAGAGCACCCCATTCCAAAATGGGGTGATGGGCACAGGCTGGGAGGTCAGGATGGGCGGCCCATATTTGGGGAGGGGTGTGTGTCATCATTTGATGCCTAGCAGGGGATAAGGGCGTGGGTGTGAGTTCAAGTCTCTGCTCTGCCACCTGCCCCGGGCGGCTTGTTCTCCCTCCCCTTGTCCATAACATGAGGGGAGAAAGGAGAGCGCCCACCACACATCATCGTTAGGAAATTGAAGGGCGACCATCCCTGGGGAGCCATTGCACATGTTGATGGAGACTCAAGGTGATGAACCAGCAACTGTGGCTGATTGTAAAGCTCTCCTGGAAGCAAAGGCTCATAGAGCAAAGGACAGGAAGTCTCCTGGAGGGCGGGCGTGGGGACACGCACCTGCTCCTGCTCCGGGCTTGAAAAGAAGGCTCAGAGGTGACTAAGGAGAATTCCAAGAACAGAGGACACCTTCGTCCTTTGTTTTTGTCTAAAGAGACTTTTAAGCAATCAGACTCCAGTTCATTGCCGAAATTCCTGCAGGAGAAATGGGTGCAAATCTCGCCCTAGACTCCTGACATCTTCATTCAAGGAGCCGGATGTCGGTGGGCTGCAATGGGAAAGCAGGTCAGCCTGGCATCGCAGCAGAGGGTAACCTACTGGAAATGACTTGAGAAGATGCCACGCGACCCCCCAGAAAACAAGTCTTCCACATAACTGACTCACCGTAAAAAACTTAAACCAAGCAAGTGGCGTGCAGTAGCCTGGTCCCAGCCGTCCTGGCGCCTGTGCCCCAGACAGAAGCGCACGATTCGCTGAGTTTGGGGTGTGTTCGCAGAGGACACCCTGGGTAGACACCTGGCAGCTCATCACACTGATGCAAGTTACCAGGATTCTGAGCATTTAGAGGGGGTCCTAAGGGCTGAGCGCTTGAAGAGTCCTTCTGGCCACTCGGGGCTGGGGAGTGTGCCCTCATCCCGTCACCCTGAGAATCATCAGGAAGAAGCCGGTATGGGTCTCTCCAGGGAAAGAGGCCCCGGGGGCCAAGAGCACCCAGCTTGTCCTCCCTGATAGACGGTAACGAGATCAGATACTCCCCAATTAAACAAGTTCAGCACTGGGCCTCAGGCTTGCAGCCAGGCCGGCCTAGGAAGCCACTTTCCAATCTAGCTTTAACAAGAAAAGAGATTTATAAATGGAGATGTCAAAACAATTGCGGAGGAAAATGTCAAACGGGAATTTAGATAATGCTGCTCTTTGGGTTGGAGTTCTAAGGCTACAGACAGCAGGACCAAAGCTGGCAGGGCTGCCGAGCACGCGAGGCCCTCACCCCGGTGAGTCATTACTGCAATTTCCAGATCTACCACTCACCCGGGCGGGCAGTGCGGGCGGGCAGCGGCCCTGGGGTCTGCTCTGTCCTCTCCCAGCAGTACATGCCGGGGTCTGAACTCCAGGATGTCTGTGCCGCCCTGGACAGCCGGCGTGAGAAGTGATCAAAGGTGCTGGCCGAGAGGAGAGAGCAGGCAGACACAGTGGAAGTGGCTCCTAGAGGCGCTGGGGTGGCAGTCACCCACTAATGAGAAGATCCGTGTGACGGGCAGTGATAAGCCAGCACGCTGCTCCAAGGAGAGCCCTGGACGGCCATGATTGCAGGCCGGCCGTGGAAGGGAGCACAAATAGGGAGCCCCCGCTATTTCAAGGGTGTCAACCGTGAGCCCATCACCAGCACCACGGGTGTTTTCACCCACCACTGGCAAGAGGGTCACTGTCATTCCGACCGGGGACACCAGTGGTTAGCATGCCATCTCTCGACAAGTTACTGTGGATGAGAAGTCTAGCTCCAAACACACTCCCAAACCTTCAGGCCAGACAGGCGGCAGAAGTTCCACAGGGTAACAGCCATGGGGTCTGGGAGCCTCAAAGGCGTGGCGGTGGAACAACATCTAATGTGAATGCCGACCATTGGGGCTGAGTGCACTCTGACCCTTGGGGATCTGGGCATGGGCTCCACAGGGCTTTCAATGGGTCCTCTGGGACGGACATCACGGGGCCTGGCTCCCCACATGGTGGGGAGAACTGGCTGGAACTGCCAAGCCCACCTTTCCGTTAGCCACCTGCCTCGCCCCGGGTGTCCACATGGAAGTGGAGTCAGGCTGCATGTGCCGTTCCTTCACTGACTTCCTGCCTTTGCCTCCTGCACATCCTGTGTCTCCAGGTGGGTCAGGTGGCTCCGTGATGACATGCATGCACTGCTGATACCTGGGCCACTCGGCCACTGACAGTCCCTCCTGAGCCCCTTCCTGGGGAGGGACACATGGAGCAGTGTGCCCGTCTTCAAGAGTCTCACCACCTAACGAGCCCTGGGGGCAGCTGGTCTGACTGTGAAGAAGCGTAGAAACGCTGGAGGAAAAGTTCTATTATCTTTTCATTCAACTTTTCCGTGAACGTTCTAAAGCTCTGTCCTGCAGCTCACAAGTAAGCCCAGTTTAAATTGTCAAACCCACAGCAGCTCAGGGCGCCCGGGAGTGGTCAAAGGAAGTGGGCTGTCACTTGGAGAAAGAGTGTGTTTCCAAAAGAAAGTCCCCACAAGCGGCTGAGGCTGGCCCCGCTCGCCCTGCCTTGAAAGCAGGAAGGGTTCTGGAAACCGCGACCGTCATCAACCCCCACAAGGCCACCAAGAGCAGTCCCAGTGCCGTCACCCTGAGAGTGGAGGGTGCAAAGAGAGACAGGCCCAGGGTCAGGGTAGCACACAGGCACCTGCACCCGTGGATTGGAGAGAAATGTCTACCTGGCTATACCAGTCAGCTTCAGAGGGCTGAAAGATCCCTAACAGGTATATAATCCCGCTTCCAAACATGAAGATTCATTGACAGTGAGATCGCACTATGTGCCGGAGGCAGGGTGGGGGGGTGTTAACCAGCTGGCTGGCTGCATTTTCCTACACAAGTCCAGTAACAGTGAAAGGGAAAAGCCAGGCTTCCCTTCAAAGGAAGGTCGGCCTACACATTGCTTAAAAAGTGGCCCAGCACTGCCCCTTGCTAAATTTAGTAAGCAAGACCTACATTTTTAAGCCAGAAGGCTCCAAGTCCTCTCTGTTTCTTTGCTTAAATTCCAAATATGTATAAAAATCTGTCCTATTATAAGACCTGCCTGTGCCCCTGAGAAAAAATTGGGCCATAGGTCAGCTGTGCCTTGCATGCCTTCTCAGTTTCCTAAGATGTTGTAGGTTTGCAAGGGTTGATATTTACCGAAGAACATCATCACTGCAACTAATGCACCTCGAAATTATCCAGTCTTTAATAGTTACACCGCTTACATATGCACACTGTATTTCCCCACATCCATAGCCACCACAAGGAGCCCTGGCAGCACCGTCAGGTCAGCACTGGACTGCCAACCACAAGGTCAGTGGTTCAAACCCGGCAACTGCTCCACTGGAGAAAGACGAGGCTGTCTGCCCCTGTAAAGACTGACAACCTTGGAAACCCAGCTACAGGATCACTACGTGTCGAAATCAACTTGATGGCGAAGGGTTTGTTTTTGCCTTTTTATAAACCCCCAGAGCAGGCTGGTTTTGATTGGGCGCAGGGTCGGTGGAGTCTATGGAAAGGGAGGAGAGCTGGAGTCAAGCGAGCACATCACTTACAGAACACCAGAGAGCACGAGCCAGGCAGGGAGAAATCCAAAGGGAGCAAGCCATGAGGAAAATAATCTAGGCAACAGCCCAGACCCACCACCACCAAGTCTGCTCCAACTCACAGGCGACCTGCAGAAAGGGCAGACCTGCCCCTATGGGGTTCCCAGACTGTAACTCTTTACGGGAGTGGAAAGCCTCCTCTTTCTCCCATGAGCCCAATTGAAAAGTGAATTCACAGCAATAAAAAGCCCAACAGGCAGTTAAACCTCCACCAACAACCAAGGGAAGGATGAAGACCTCCAGCCGGTGGAAGGAAAAGAGTGTGTGCATGACAAGGGGAGGGCACCAGGCTAAGCAGCCGTCACTGCACCATGAGAGGAGAGGACACATGCAAGACGGGGCTGATGGCCACCACCCGGAACAGAAGTCACGGTCAACCAAACCGCCAAGACTCAAATCATTCAGAGGGTGCCCCCTGATCAAACTAAATAAGCGAGGTCTCGATTATCTGAATATGACTCTTAAAACCCTCAAATAACTGGAAAGTCACAGTACACTTCTAAACAGCCCGTGGGTAACAGTAAGTTAAATTAGAATGGAAGTGATAA
>NW_022103968.1:2650427-2657261 GCF_000313985.2 Echinops telfairi | reverse complement strand
TGTCCACTTGCTCACCTGTACTGAACAGGTTCATGAGGGTTTCGCCACACATGGAACCAGAGCTGGGTGAAGAGTACCTCCCTTGGCCAGTTAGGGGCACAAAGGACAGCTGGGTTACACTGGTGGGCACAACCAGTCACAGGTGAGAAGCCCAGTGCACCAGGTGGAGAAGGAAGAGTGAGTTGGAGAAGGAGCACAGGTGGTCTGGCGGGGAGGCGAAGCTCTGCACAGAGGACAAGATTATGAACGGACGAAAAGAGATACATGCAGACGCAGGCATGTAAATGTTTGCATGCATACGTATGCATGGTATGCATGCATGCAGAAAAACATGTGCACAGGCTCGCCCCAGAGACACAGCAGGCTCGTTCCAGGCTGTCTCCAAAAAGCAAATGTCGAGGCAGAGAGAGTCGCGCCATTTTGGTGTCCCCGTGCCTACAAAAGTCATGTTTACGCTGTGCTGTGTGGTCTACTGAGAGAGCAGTTTCAAGATGAAACAGCTGGGACTCTTGTGAGTGGGACCAAAATATGGCACCGGGACACAGGGTGACACACTATTGGCACCAAGGGACTTGCTTGATGCTGGGTGGCCACAAGTCTTGCACATCCCATTGCAAAGACCAGGATCTGTGACTCATTAAGGCCAAGTGCAGTATGGCAAGGCCCGCCTGTCTACACCTGCAGATGCATTAGACCGCCAGGCCAGACCTCATGAGCTCCCACCAGACAGAGGAGGGCCAGTTTGAGCATTGAGATGACGAATAATGACAGCAAGAGACTGTGGTCCCCTGAGTGGAGTGGAAAACCATGCGTCCTTCTGGAAAGAGCCTGAGTCAGTGGTGGACAGCGTGACAGGAAGCAGGACACAGGAGCTTCACGTGCCTCCTCACAAAGCAGTTCATCCTTACAGTGGAGAAGTCAGCAGCTGTGCAGTGGACACGTGGCCAACAAGCTCACGGGACACAGAGTCAGCATTAAAAAGTCCATTACATTGCTCCATGCTATCAACAAAGGATTGCAAAGTAAAATCTGAATATCATTTACATCTTACTTACAATATCATCCCAAAGCGGAAAAACGTAGGTATAACTCTAACAAATAGGTGCAAGTTCTGCCCGTTGGACCCTAGAATTGCTATGGGCAGGAGAAGCCAGAGAAGCCCTCAATCCGTGGGAGATCAACCACGCTCCTGGCCTGGAGTCCCCAGTGCGGTTCAGATACGTGCTATCCCGATTCTGATCTACAGGGGCACAGCGATGCCAGTCAAAGTTCCAGCATTGTCAGTCATGTGCAAATGCCATTGGTAAAGCTATCCTCTCTGGCAGTGAGTGGTCTCTACACCTTTGCCAAAAGCCAGTTGACTATACACGTATGAGCCCCTTAATATCCATCCAGGCCAGACTGTGACCCATAGGGTTAGTATGTTTGTTCGCCCCCCACCCCAGATAAAGAGCCCTGGTAGGGTGGTGGGCCACACATCAGGCTGCTGTCTGCATGGACAGCAGTTCAAACCCAACAACTGCTCTTTGGGAGTAAAAGAAGAGGATTTCTGCTTCTGTAAAGATTTACAACCTCAAAAACCTACAGGGTCTCTCCCTCCAGGCCCAGGATAACCCCTGGCGCAGCTCCTCCTGCCCTGGGCACTGGTGCTTCCGGCCGGTCCCTGGGCATTTGGGGCTCCTGATTCTGGGCAGTGGTGTTGGCTGCATGTGGCCAGGAGGCAGCTACCCCACAGGGAGGTGGGAGCAAGGACCACTGTGAACCAAGCTCTTAGCTCCCACCTATTGCTCCCCACCAGTCCCTGCAGACACGTCTCCAAGTCCCCCAGCCTGCCCCACCCACTCGTGCCGCACCCACACTCGCACAAAGTCCCTATGTGACCATCAGTCCGTCTCCTCCTGGCACAGCCACACAGCCAGTGAGGCCAGCCTCCTGGACCCAGTGACCAGAGCTGGGGTGGGGGGGGTGTCTGTCCAGGGGACGCCATAAGGTTTGAATTTAATATACTTTACAAGGATTTAACTTCGGAGTGTAAAGGGACTATCTTTGTCTAAGAAGATGTTCTCACAACACCCAAATCGCAGGCGTCCTATTTCACAGAATGGGTGGCGAACACTAAACAGCACACACTTGTGTTGCACTGCCGTTGTTCCTGGCTCCTGGGCCCTCGTGTGCCACCCCGGGGGCCTCTTCTTTCACCACCTTGCCTTCACCGTAGCAAGCCTTGAGATTAAGCATCACATCATTGTCCCCTCCTCCAACATATTTGTTGTCTTTCTTCAAAGCGATGTTGGTGAGTCTACCCTCTCTGCCAGAATAAATCTGCAAAAGGAAAATAATCAGTTGGAAAACTCACAGGAGCTGGCAACAAAACCCCAGAGACGTCTGTGGAGTGCCAGCGACTGTACGGGATGGCCTGAGGACAAAATCCAGAGCACAGAGGCCAAGCCTCACACACAGGGCTGCCCTGCTCTTGACAAAAGGGCCCAGATAACCCACTGGGAGGGAAATGGAGGGCCACCTGTCCAAATGGGCAAAGTGACCCGTGCGTCTCATGCAGTGCCAGGAAAGAACAAGCTCAAACCACAGACCCAGATGCCAACCTTCTAGAAGGACGCACAGGAGAAGTCTCCCAACCGGAGACTGTGGGATGCTGGCTGTGGACAGGACACACGGCACAACAAAAAAATAAAACCAGTTCGGCACTATGAGTCGGAACTCACTCCCGAGCCGGGAGATGGGTTTTGAGAATTTTGAATAGATTCCATCACCACCCAAATTCATCTACTCGTCGAAAGGAGTCATTAACGAAATGAAGAGGCCAAAGGAATCGAAAATATTGGGGAGCCATATATTTCAGAAAGTCGGGTTTTATCAGGAATTCTTGGAACACAAGAATGGGAAAGCTAGCACTTTGTTTCAAAGGGACTTGAAGCGACCCTTCCTAAAACAAGATGTGTGCGGGGCTGACAGCACGCTTGCTCATCAGGGAGCCACAGATGAACATCTCAGGGAGCTTCCGTCAGATGGGACGAGACACACACGGGCCGTGCCCAGGGCCAGGACAGCCCGGAGCAGGTGGGCCCCGACACCCTGTCTGTGGGGGGGTGAGATGGAGCAGGCAGAGACAGGGTGTGTTCACCCTGGAATACCGCATATTGCGTGGCATGTTAATGGCAGCGAAAGATGTCAATGCCCTTTCTAACTCAGGGCGTTTGCTTATTCTTGACCCTGAGCCATTTTCTCTCAAACCCAGAAATGTGCTGCTTCATGGAATCTTCCTTGATGGTCAGGATGGGTTTGGCATCAGCCCTCCTTTGTGGTTGTCATCTCTTTGTGCTTTCTGCTTTCGCAAAGACATTTGGTTGTAGAACGCTGTGTTTTAAAGGTTCACCCCTCGGCCCCCACCCCCCTTAAAAGTGCTCCAGCACGACTCTAAGCTTTGCAATGCAGGTGCGTTCATTTCTGGGAAAGGGCTCAAGGGTCCTTCCGGGAGAGGCTGTGTGGATGGTCGTGCCTTTGCTGGAGGGTTCGGGCCGGGCTTCAAAGGCGGCACTCCCGTGCATGATTTGCCAAAGGAATGGGTGAGCTGCGTGGACATTCGTGCTGCACCCAAGTTCACCCTGAGTCTCTGTGCTGTGGAAAATGACCTCACCCTAGGTGTGGGTAGTAATGGGGATGGTAGGAGAGACCCCTGTTTTCAACAGCAGGAGTTCTCCAACTCACAGAAGGTGAAGCTGCCCCGCACCGGCTGGTCCTTACCCAACGGGAGCCAGGCCTGCAGCGTCCTCTAGCATGTGAGGCCACGACTCCACTCCGCATCAGCAAGAGGGGCTGCGAAAAGGTCCTGGGACATTCCCACTATCTCCCGATGGCGTGTCTCCCTGAACTGCTGCAGACATCTCTTACTGTTGGCGTCACGTGCCTCTCTCGCTCCGACCACCGAGGCCAGGCCGACTCACAGCGACCCTACACGACAGGGCAGAACCGCCCCTGCGGGGTTTTGAGACTGACTCTTTGTGGGAGTAGGAAGCCCTGTCTTTCTCCCTCAGGGTACCTGGTGCTTTCAAACTACTGGCCTTGCAGTCCCCAGCCCAGCGCATGACCCCTGCACCACCAGGGCCCCTGGTTCTGTGTCAAATCGTGATGGGGGGAGATTGTGGTAAAGCTGTGAATGTAAATCCCATGCACAGTTCAGTGTCCCGGCTGTAACCCTCCCCGGTCCTGTCGCTAGTACCCTTTCTTCTCGTCCCTAGGTGCTTAGTCTCTCCTGAGTCGCTGTGCTTCAACGGGCAACAGAACAAGACACTGCCTGGTCCTGCACCCTCCTCCCAACCTTTGCCCTGTTCGAGCCCATCAAGGCTGTTGCCGGGCCCATCCATCTCCTTAAGGGTCTTCCTCTGTTTTGCTGCCCCTCCACTTTACCAGGCGTGACGTCCTTCTCAGGGACTGGTCTCTCCTGACCACAGGTCTGGCCTCCCTCGATTCTAAGAAGCATCCTGGCTGTACTTCTTCTAAGACAGACCAGTTTGTGCTTCGGCCCGCCGCCCGTCCGCGGTCTTTCCCATCTTCCTTGCCAGCTCCGTCAAGGACGCATGCATTCTTCTTGGATCTCCATTACTACCGCCCACATCCGACTGGTTTCCCCAATAATTATGGTTTTGACAGAATTGCAAAGAACACTAACTGCTCCAAACCTGGTATTATTTAATGGTCGAGATCACTTCAACATTAATTTTTTTAACCACTCTTCAACCAGAGAAGTTTTTCTAGTGTGAAGTAGCTACCCACATGCGACCCACATCCAATTAACGGGAACAGGGCTTGAAGCTCGTCGAGGAAGAAAGCCTCCCCACCATAAATGTGAGCCAGAGCCAGAGTTTATATATCTCAGATGTTGGAAAGCTCCTGCCCCTGGCTCTTGCTCAAACCTCTAAGAAATCTGTGTGGGAACCAGTGGAGACCCGGCCTCTCCAGTGCTGCCTGGAACAAGCTGTGCCCATAAGACAAGGCTCCTGGGGGGCTTGCAGCGGGCCATCCCAGAGTGCTCTCCGGCCTGCCTCTAGGAGCTGACCCCAGGGCCATTCCTCCGCTGAACCGCTCAGAGAGAGTCGAGTGGCCATCACCCTGCAAGCCTGTGGCGGTGGTGGGCCACTCACAGAAGCCCCAGCACCAGGGAACCAGGCATAGCCCATCCCTCCACCCGCCCCAAGAGCAGCTGCTACCTACAGGTTTTCCCGGGGCTTGTTTTCAGTAGCAGAACACCAGGACTTTCTTCCTAGTCTGTTTCCATCTGGAATCTCAGTTGAACAACAGGACAGCCACACTCCAGCCTCTGGTGACAGAGGGACAATCACTGCACATGGAGTACATTGGCCAGGAATCAACCTGGGTGTCCTGAGTGGAGGGGAGAGGGCTCCTGCAGACCACCAATGCCCTGCTAA
Organism: Echinops telfairi; assembly: GCF_000313985.2. Taxonomy (NCBI): domain Eukaryota; kingdom Metazoa; phylum Chordata; class Mammalia; order Afrosoricida; family Tenrecidae; genus Echinops; species Echinops telfairi. The sequence goes on along the minus strand of NW_022103968.1, from coordinate 2,651,817 downwards.
GCCAGGAGAAGCTTCTTCTGTGGCAGTGGTTCTCAACCTGAAGGTCTCAACCCCCTTGGGGGTCGAACCATCCTTTCACAGGGGTCGCCCAATTCATAAGAGTAGCAAACTTACAGTTACAAAGTAGCAACAAACATACTTTTATGGTTGGGAGTCACTACAACATGAGGAACTGTATTAAAGGGTCACGGCATTAGGAAGGTTCAGAACCACTGCGCTATGGTGTCCTGCAGAATCTTTCCCGTCTGCCAGGCTCTGTCCGTGACCTCTCAGGGGTGGCAGTCCACAGCCAGGCCTCTTCGAAGGCAGTGCCTGCCACCAGGCTAGATGCTGGCATAAAGCAATGCAACCATGTTGCGGTTGTCTTATGCTATCAAGTCCACTTTGAATCACAGCGACCCTCCGGCCTGCCGGACAAAGCCCTGCCTGGTCCCTGCACCCTCCCTGACATTCTTTCCTACCTGCAACCCCATTGTTGCAGCACTGTATCAGTCCACCCTTTGAGGGTCTTCCTTTGTCCCACGTCCCCCTACTTTACCTAGCATGATGCTCTCCCCCACGGATGGTTCCTCCCTCCCGACAATATGCCCAAAGGATGGAAGACCAAGTCTCGTGACCTTGGCTTCTAAGGATCAGTCTGCCCTGCTTCACCATGGTTTCATCTTCATCCAGGGCATCCTTCAAAGGCATCCATCCTTCAGTCGCCCCGGCTCATTGTCTAGAGGCGATTACAACTGCCCTGGCTTGAGTCAGATACACTTCCATCCTGCTCTTGACACTGCCAAGGGGTCTTTGGTAGCAGATTTGGGAGGTGCAGGGCCCCTACTTCCGTGAGTGTGCACTGGGTTCAAGGGTTCAAGATCCGGGTTCAAGGAAACCCTTGACAGCATCCACCTTTGATCCGCTGATCATGAGGCTGCCCCCCAGTCAGACTGTGAAGATGTGCGTCCTCTATGCGCAGGTGCCTGCAAGCAAAAGGCTGCAGTCCTGGCTCTTCCTCCGGCCGACCCTTCCAGCTGGACAGCTCCCCTTTCATCCGCGTAGAGCAGCTTGTTAAGGAGTCTTCCCCAAGTCCTGCCACCCGGTCTTCCTCACAGAGTCCCGGCTGTCAGCTCAGCACACCAACGGAACCAGGATGATGAGGGATGCCACCCCGACACACACCTTCCCTGATTTCAAACCACCCAGCAGCCCCTTGTTCTATTTGAAAGAGGCCCTTGGGCTGGGTATGAATTCTACGGGAACACACAAGCTAGAGTTCTGGAGTTCCCAAGCTTTCCCGGGTTATCCATCCAGGGGTCCCGCTCGGTCCTGGGATGCTGGCACAGGGGGCACACTGTGCCTGGTTTCCTGCCTAATCCGGTCGAGAGAACATTTTCCAAGGACTCTC
>NW_022103968.1:2642927-2645427 GCF_000313985.2 Echinops telfairi | reverse complement strand
TCTCCTCGGAGATCCCGAGACAAAGTCGTGGGAACACACTGCGAACGTTCCCCCTGGCTTGGCTGCTGGGTTCACGCCACCAACCCCCCATGTAGCACCCCCCAAGCTTAACCCACTGCACCACCAATAAGCCCTGCTTTCTACATGTGATTGCTCCTGCTAGATCCATAGGGTCAATTTCAACTCCCAGTGGCCCCCTGTGCACAATGAAACAAAGCACTGCCCCGTCCTGTTATGTCCTCATAATCAGTGCCAGGCATCCCCGGGTTACCCCATCTCACTGAGACTCTTCCTCTCTTTCACTGACCCCCACTTTGCCAGCCACCGGGTCCTTCTCCGGGGACAGCTCCCTCCTGATAATACGGCCAATATATGTGTGACTAAGTCTCACTATCTTCTTCCTGGGCAGACTGTTCATTACTCCGGCAGTCCACGGCATATTCAATATTCTTGGCAAACACCTTGATTCAAATGCAATGATTCTTCTTCATTACCCGTCTTCACTGTCCAGCTTCTACATGCATATGAGATTATTGAAAATGCCCTGCCTAGGTCAGGAGCACCTTAATCTGCAAATGACACTTTAATGAGGTCTCCGCTCCAGTTCCTAAGAAAAGAGAGATGTCTCCAACCTACGCTGACCTGGGCCAGGTCAGAAGCAGCAGGGAGCGGCGGCACTGGCTTGCTGGGGACTCTTCAAGTGCGTGACAGGGGTCACTCTGCACAAGCAGCCCAGCAGGTGGGTGAGTGTGGGCCCCAAGTTCTGCGTCACAAGTCCGCCTTCTCCTGCAGGGACCTTTTCGTGCAGGGACCACCTCACCGAGAGAGCTGGCTGCACATGACCATGAGCTGGGAGGCGGAGAAGCTGAGCTACAAGGGCATGGGTGTTGGATGTGCCCAAGGGCAAGACGCCTAGTTCCAAGGGTGCTCCCTTGTCCCTTAGAAGCTGCATCGAAGGTGGAGTCCTTGACCCCTTCCAGCTCCGGGGCACTGTTCTCCTGAGTAGAATGCGAAACTGGAGGAAATTACTGTTCTCTTCATTTTTATTGCCTTTTAATTAATATTTTATGTTTGTCTTAAAATATAAATGATAGATGAGAGCTATAGCCCATGTGTCTAATTGATCAGAAATGAAGTCTCTGTGTCCTGGTGGTTTTCCATCCCCTCTGATGTGCACGGAGGCTGGACCACGAATGGGGAAGGCTGGAGAAGAGCTGGCCGGCATTGTCGTGTTGGTGAAGAACGCGGAATGAGCTGTGGACCGCGGGAAGAAGGAAGGAACCCGTGCCGGGAAAGTACAGTCCAGGTGCTCCTTAGAAGCAAGGATGGTGAGACTGCCTTCCACACTTTGGACCGGGACCTGCAGGAGGACATTGTGCTCAGGAAAGCAGGAGCTCAGCACCGAGAGAGAGAAAGAGCCTCAACGGGGCAGAGGGACACTGCGGCTGCACCAAGAGGTTAAAGCCGGGCGGCAATGGTGGAGATGGCACACGGTGAGGCGGCACTTCACTCTGCTGTCCGTGGGGCGGGCACAACCAAGGGCTGACCACAGCGTTTATCGGTGTGATCGTCCTGTGGCACCAACTGCAGATCTTTGCTGTTGGAGACTCGTAATCACAACTCAGAAATGAAAGCCAAGATGTGGGCCGTCCCCATGTAGCTGAAGGGGTGGTGACTGATTTAACACATCCAGACGTTTGGGCTATTTAGGAAGATGTGGGTTCGGGGACACTGTTTCTCGACATAGCTCACCATTGGGAGGAAGGTGTAGCAGGCAGCGAGTCCCAAGGACAGGTGTGTAGGCTGAGCCCTTTGTGAAAGCAGGGCCATGGGGTGTCAGGAGGTTGGAGCAGACTTGGGCATATTGCACGTGGGGGCTCGCAGTCCCGGAGCTGAGATAGCCAATACGCACTGTCTATTCACTTCTGTTGGTGCTCAGGAGCTCTGGTGATACAATGGCTAGTGTTCAGCAGGCAGCCCAAAGGTTGGTGGTTCAAGGCCACCGCAGAAAGATATGTATACAGAGTATATATATATGTGTATACTCCGTGGCCATATGCTTCCATACAGATAGAGGGCTCAAGAGCCCTCAGGGGCAGTTGTGCTCTGTCCTACAGGGTGGCTATGAACCCAGTGGACGCAAAGATCGTGGGTGGGTTTCTGCCCAGCCAATCCACTTGGTCTCATCATTAGAGGGGTCATGGAGATGAAAGTTTGAAATTGTGGATACCAGGAAAATGGGGATAGAAATAGGAATACCTGGATTGTGAGGCATTTAGTAGCAGCCCTGATGAAATAACAGGCTAGACTTTGGGCTGCGAGCCACAAGGTCAGTAGTTTGAAACCACCAGCCGATCCACAGAAGAAAGATGAGGCCGTCTGTTCCCGTAAAGATCGACAGGCTCAGGAAGCTGCAGGGGCAGTTCCACCCTGTCCCATAGGCTCACCCTGAGTGGGCAGCGGCTCGAAGGCTGGCAGTTTGGTTTCGGTTGGTTGGGGT
>NW_022103968.1:2640920-2642114 GCF_000313985.2 Echinops telfairi | reverse complement strand
GGCGAGAGGTCCACTTAAGGAAAAAGCGGGGACAGCTGCTCTGTCTTCTGAAGGTCCCAGGGCTTCCAGAAGGACCCACGGGACATGTGGCCCAAAGCCCGGGGTGACTCACAAAACGGGACAACTGTGGCATGTCCTGGGAGGCCGGGTGCCAGACCAGGGCTCCGCAAACCAGCAGGACACCTGAAGTGGACGGGCATCAGTGGACATTCCAGACGAAACCAGGCCAGGAAGAAAAGCCGGAAGAACTGCTTCTGAAGACCCAGCCGTCAAAACCCTGTGGTCCCCAGTTCCCTCAGACACGGACAGTGTCCCCTGCGTCTGAACTGTCTCCACAGATGGTCCGGGGATGTGTGCCGCGCCCGACAAAGGCCACGATGGCTGTGTGGTTTGACTCTCTGGGAGGCATCCTTTCTTCCAAGCTTCTCTCGTTAGCTCGTGTAAAAACGCATAGGTTCATCTCGTACAAATAAGAGTCACACTGAAAATGCTGTCTCATAAATTGTTTTTTTATAATCTTTATTAATTTTTTAAAAACCCACATATAAAGATCATCAATTTAGCAGACCCAGGATATTCCATTATAGTCACGTTCCCACATCATGAAAGAGTCCACTCGGCTGCAGGACAAGAGGACATCCAGGACCTCTGGACACAGGCTTGAATTCTCTTCGTAGTGTTCATCTTGTTATTTGAGACAGATTGCTAAACTCCCTGAGAGCTTTTGTGATAGTTAGGTTTTGTGTCAACCTGGCTGGGCTGGAATTCTCAGGGATTGGCAGTTGGGACCGCCCATGGTGAGGGCTAACATGCAAACGACTCAGGATGGAATCTGCTGTGAGCAGCCAAGCGCGTGGGGAGATCAGGGTAAAGGGACATCTATGGGAAGTTCCTTCAGGGGTGTGGCTGACTCCTATTGAAGCTGATTCAGTAGAAAGAGGACTCTTCTTGCTGATATGGATTCTGCATATAGCACATTGACCTGTCCTATTGGCTGCCAACCCTGAGGGCTCTCAGCAGCTGGCCACATTGCTGCCAACCTTGGATTCATTAGACTCTGCATTAGGAGCCTGGCCTGCTGGCCTTCAACTCATCTACTCTTGCCTCCAACAGCCTGGAGTCTTCCTGATTCCTGCTTTGTTAGCCCCGGTGCCTACTGGAATTAGACAAGCCTACAGCCTAACATCTGGCCCA
>NW_022103968.1:2628014-2639280 GCF_000313985.2 Echinops telfairi | reverse complement strand
GAAGTACGTGAGATCAAGTCTTGTCCTCCTGGCCTCTCCGGAGCACTCTGGTCCTACATCTTCCAAGACAGATTGGTTTGCCCTTTTAGCCGTCCACGGTACTTTCAATAGTCTTCACCAGCATGGCCAAGCAAATAAAGATATGATAATAACTCAACGTTTTTAAATATAAACGGGAGACCTCAAAAGCTAAACTCACTGCCATTGAGTAGATGGGCACTCATGGTGGCCCTAGAGACCGGGGTAGAACCGCCCTGTGGGTTTCTTTGACTGAAGCTCTTTGAGGAAGTAAGAAGCTCTCAGTGATGTTGAAGTGCTGACCATGGAATCAGTGGCCCAATGAGTAACCACTGTACCCCCAAAACTCTTCATAAAAGGGGGACAAATCCTTCATGTCTCCTAAGGACTCAATCAATCCAACACACACCTAACCAAAATCCCCACCGGCTTCTTTTTCCCTTGGAGAAAGAGCAAGCTGGTTCTCACACTGACCTGGAAGTGCAAAGAGCCTAGGCAACCCCTCCCCCGCAGAAACAACGTTAGGTCAGAAGCTAAGTGCAAGGACTCACCCTGGCTCCTTTCAAGAGCAGAAAGCCGGAGTCACCCAGAGAGCGCTCGAGTGGCAGAAAGATTAATAAGTAGACCGATGCGGCCCTGTAGGGTTCAGAAACAGAACCACACACGTTTGGACAGCTAATGTTTGACAAATGTACGGAGATGCCCCCTTGGAGAAAGGAGCGTCTTTTTAACAAATGGCGCTGAGATAACTGGGTATTTCTGAGTACTGTCGAGCCGATTCTGACTCACAGCAACCCTGCAGGACGGAGAGGAATGGCCCCAGAGGGGGGCTGTCTGGTCAGTTCTTCAAAGCCTAAGCTACACTGACCAGATGACCCAGCCATCCCTCCCTTGATATTCCACATACACCGAACAGGAAGGACTACTCACAACGGCCATCCCCAGCAAGCCAACAAGCCACAGAGAACATGGCCCCAGTAGCCACGTACGTACACGGATAAACACTGCACATGGATACCCGAGGACCAAGAGGAGACACGTGGAGGACTGGGATGGTGGCGCCAGGAGTGGACAGAGGAGCATGGAGAGGCTGTAAGGGTGAGACTCACGGCTCACGTTCTCAGGTGTGGTGGCAGTTTCACAGGTCAATAAACCCCTCCCGTGTCAACATGGACCAAATGCTACGCCTCAACCACGTGCCACTTACGCGTTGTCATGATGCTCCAATGACAAATGCAAAGCAGGGTGGGGGCGGGATTTCTTGGGCGGCTCATGTCTTCACTTCTCGGTTTGTTTCCGTGGGGAAGTGTGTTGCTTTGTGCCTCGGATGCCAGCCCCGCCGTCCGTCCAGTGGCTGTGCCATTCTGCGTCTGCACCAGCAGCGGGTGAGCGTCCCAGTTCCTCCGCATCTTTGCCAACACTTGGTGTTGTTGGCTGTTGGCATTCTGGCCATGTCAGAGCTCATCTTGGCAGAACGCATCGATATCCAGCACACCTCAGCCCCTCACAGTTCCCTTTCTCAGGACCAGCAGTTCACTCCCGACGCGCCCCAGATCCATACCTGGTGGTCATGGTGTGCCAGGACTGGATTCCCCACTCAGAGAGAGCCCACGGACAGAGGAAGGCTATTCTGGGCGTGTTTCAAGACCAGAATCTCTGCAGGAGCAGATGGCCTGGCTCTTTCCCTCGCTGAGCGGCTGGTGGGTTGGAGCAAAGACCTTTGGATCACAGCCATGTGCCCTGGGGTTCTCAAGGCTTCTGATGAGACGACGACTTAGAAACGTCACATGCCTCCTCATGCATGTGTCATGTAGTGGACAACAGAGGCGGGCTGTGACTTGGGCGTGGTCACGCACCACAGTGACAGACATGCTGTTATGTCGGAAGGCAAACCGGGCATGGACCATTTGACAGAGAGCAGGCCAGGTGCTGTATCTGGGGGGTTCTCACTGGGTAATATCAAAATAAAGATAAGGGAGAAAACAAACGCTTCCATGAAATTCACTGAGCTCTGCCATCGCACTCAGGCTGGGAGGAAGGGTGAACCGCAGATAAGGAGACCCTGGGCTGGCCACAGGGTAGCAGCCACGGCCAGAGACCCTCACTCTGTGACAGGTGCAGAGGGGCCGGGGATTGGCGTGCTGGGCTGAGCTTCAGATCTGACGAGGCAGACGCAGGGGTGTGCAGACTCACACAGGAGTGAGCGAGTGGGCGTGGATGGGGCTGGTGCGGGGACTGATTCGATTCTTCACTTATTATGCAGGTGCTTTGTCCCTCTGGAAAGTTCGGTCAAATGATGTCAGTCCCACGGCCCTCCCAGGTCGTGCCACTGCATCAGGAGCTGCTGCTTTGGTGAAGTGGCTGCTGGGGAGCCCAGGAGGCGGGAGCGTGCATGTGAGGCTGGATGGCCCTCCTCGCACATCTGTCATGTCCTGAGTCCAGCAACCTGCACCCAGGCCGCTGTGAGCCTGCGCCAGTGGGCCCCGCCTAGCTCTCTGTGAAGAGCTTTCTCTGCTCTTTCACTCTGTCTCCTCCCCATCCTTGACAGCAGGTGAGTTTCTGAGATTCCAGACAGTGCCTGGGAGGAGGTCCACTCTACCTCGGTCAGGGCTGCCCAGGGTGCTCAGAGGCCGCTGCCCCTCCAAAGATGCGTGTACCTGGGACCCCAGGTGCCAGGACCGGCTGACCGCACTGCGGTGATCGCTATTCAAACTCCAGGATTTCCTCCATCCTTCTGATACCTCTGCCCGCCTGCCCGCACCGACACACAGCACTCTGCTGCCCACTCCTAGCCTCTCTGGTTCTATTTCAAGAGAGGTGGCCTTTATGCCCCAGAGATTTTCTCTGCAGGGGACAGGCACATCTCCTTTCCCTCCCCGGTCCCTCCAGAGTGGAAACGGATTCATAGCAGGTCCTCTGCATTGGGCACTGGCTCTTCAAAGATGCCCAAGACACTGCTGGGAATGAAGAGCCACTGCAGTAAGTTTTCCTTGCGGACGCAGAGGGAAACAGCCAAGGGCTTCCCCTCCTGAGGAGGTGTCCCCGCTAACGGGCACTCCTGAGCATTGCACGCGGGGGGTTCTCATCAGAGGGCCGTGAGCGAGCTCCCTATTGGGTGGCGATCCTCCTGCCAGAAGCGGTGGCTGGAAAGGCCCGGGCCAAGCCAGGCGTGGGAGTCCATTAACGGCCCGCGGCTCCTACCGTAATGACCTACTAACCCACCATGGTGCTGCTCTCCCATTTTGCTGTCCCCTGGGAAGCCACTGTCACACCGTTATCTACTGCCTGCTTCGCTATCAGAGGAGAGGAAGAAGCAGAGCGGCACTGTATGGTCGAATCGGCTCTGCAGTTCACTGCACACAGGCCCCCGGTAACTGGAGGAACAATAGATTTATACGTTTATCCTACATTAAACCAAACATGCCTGGCTGCACTGTAAATTACTAAATAATAAACCAGGTGGTGTAAGAGCCTGACTTGGACAGAATATAAAAATCTATCAACCTGTAAAATGCAATAACCATAAATGTGCTACCGGGTTAATGCCTCAGGTAAACCAGCCGGCACTGGGGCCCAGGTGTCCCCGGGAAGTTGGTGACAGGGGTGGCCTCCTTGACCCCCAGGGTGTGCCCCGTCTGTAGGGGAAGGTTGAGGACTGAGGGAGGACACTTGAGCCCAAGTGATCGCTTTCCAGGTCACCTGTGATTGCTCGACAGCTGCTGCCTTACCGCTGGGGCAGGCCCCTTCCAGGAGGCTGCATGGCCCAGCACAGGTGGCTTCCTGCACACAGGTCACCTTCCAGTGTGCTCAAGGCACACACCAGGCAGAGAGCTTGCAGCCGGGCGCAGCCCGCGGAGAAGATTCACCTTCCTCTTGAAGACCAGCTTTTAACACCCTGGACTACGCCAGTCCAAGGCCTCTCCTAAAGTCCACTGCCAGTGGGGACCGGTCCGTTCTGCCCCAGCTTCCCTTGCCAGCACCCCGCCCCCGGGAAGAAAGAAAGAGACAGTGGGCGTGGAAAGCCAGTTAATTGTACTGCGTGAACGATTCCAGCGTGACCCCATGCACCACGACTCCAAAACACACAGGGCTAATTAATTCCTTTTCAGGGGATGTTTTTTCAATAAGCAAGGCAGGTTACGTTTAAATGATTTGGAAACGGTGTTTACACTCGTACATGTGCAACTAACTGCTACACGGCTTGACATCATTACGGGGAAGTCTGGGAAGGCAGACGCTTTCATGAGGGGGAGTTTTCAAGCTCACCACCTGATTACTGCCACAGAGCCCTCCTCACACACCGCACGAGGGTCGGCAAAGGCATCTCGCCCCCCATCCACCAAAAGGCGGAGCGGCAGAGGGCCGTCTCTGGACGTGGGAAGCCCAGGCCATGTCGGTTTCTTTCTGCAGCTCACCCCTCTGTTTAGGTAGCAGGGACGAAGGTACCAGGATGGTGTGGCACCTGAGTGCAACCCTGCCAGGAGCCGCTGAGAACCGCCCCACAGAGCAGCCACCGTCCGGCCAACACAGCCCACGCGTCCACATCAACATCACTGATGAATCATGTTTCTTATCCACACATGCGTCTCCCTGGTTTGCTTCTCTAGTCTACCTGGACTAACACAGGGCAGAAGCAGCTGTGATGCCTGGTGGAGAGAGTACCTCCAGGTGTTGGAAGGAACAGGTGGTCCACAGCCTCAATGTCTACCTGGTGGTCACCAGGAAGAGCCTCCTCATTCCTCTGTGTCTTCCGCACTAAGCAGGTGCCTCTCTCTGTAGGCACTTCCTGATGTGGTTCGTGGAGGGTGGGCCCTGCGAGCATGTGTCTCAGGATGCCAGGTAGCCCAGGCTATCATGCTGGGAGCAGTGGAGAGCCTCTGACCTATGGTTTGAGACCTTGGGCATTGCCAGGGGACATGTCCTGAGCCACACACAAGTCCTCGTGTCCTCAACTGGCATCGAGGCATGCCATTCTCTGCCATCTTCCTATTCATCCCTGCACAATCTAACCCTCTCCTGAAAGGTCAGAGGATCCTCTCCACTCCCATTAGGGTGCTGCCCTATGCTGGGTGGGGCATGTCCACAACTTCAGGCCCTGTCCCCCGAGTCCCACAGGCTTGCAGAGGGACTCAGCTTGCAGGAGGCTGGGGCCAGCTCCCCACAGCTCACCCTGGACTTTGTCAGATGCATTTCCTGGCTGTAGCCCCTGAGACTCCCCTGAGCCTTTTGCATGTGCAGGGTGTTCACATGGACCACGGAGGTGGAATTTATCAGGAGGAATGGGTCTGAGTCGCTCTCCAGAATGAACGAGGCCACAGAGCCATGGGCGAACCACAAGGCCTTGTCTTATCTAGGCTCGCTCCTCAGGTAAGCATCACTTATTCCATGCAAACAGAACACATGCGTGAGGCTCAGCAGGGTGACACAGGACGGCACCCTCCTGAGTGTCTGCACACACCACATCACAAGGTCAAGGGCCAAACTCCAGAGCGCTGTCGCAACAGCCCAGGGGCCATGGAAATCACAAGTGCCCAAGACCTCATGGTTCCAAGTGTATCGCCGTCCTTGACCTGGGGCCCAGCCCAGCGCCATCAGCACAGCGGAAGCCAGCTCGCCACGCCGTTCCCACGAAGCTCTTGACCCTATAACACAGACAGCTCCCGCTGGACGGGGTTCCACACAGGGCCTTCATCTTATTAGAACTGCCCAAGAGCCTGTTTGGTGCCGCAGTGAAGGCCACGGCTGTGTGCGACCCTCTGTCCTCAGCTGGGCTCCTGTGAGCTGCGGGAGGTGTGCAGATGGGCAGCACCTACAGGGCTAAGCCACTGTCCCTCGACAGGCAGGTAAACCTTTTTCCTGGGCATCATATTGGCCAGAATGGAATCCGAAGTCCTTGTCTAAACCAATCACTGACTGGGGCAGACGGACCAGTCATGAGTGGATTAGAACAGCAATCTCGAGCCGAAAAAAGCAATCAGTCAAGCCCCACCCCCCACCACGTCCCAATCTTCACTTGGCCTCTGACTCTAGAGGTGAACACCAGTACCCCATTCTGGGGCACACAGTTCTGTAGAACCCACAGGGTCCTGGGAGGGACCCCAGGAGCTGGGCAAAAGAAGGGGAGAAGAGAAAGCCCGGGAGCCACACTTCACTGTGAACACACTGGCGTGCCCGGGATCACCCAGGTCCGGTGTTGGGTGATCACAGGAATGTTTCCATGCCAAGTGCAGGGTGTCCACTGCCAGCAAAGGAATCCACAGCCGGTCATGTCCCAAACCTGGAGACAGCATCTGTGTGGGCTTCAGCCACCTCGCCAGTGACCGTCCAAGAGCTTCGTGGCCAACTGTGTGCTCAGTTCCTGCCTTCCTAGGGTGTGCCCGGTGACACTGCTGAAATCATTAGCACAGTTTTTAACGTGGTGTGACTCGGGAGACAGGCATGTTGAGAGCTGTCATCGCCAAGATGCCTTCTGCCACCGCAGCGCCTCCTCAGCCTGACGTGAGGAAACTCATACTTCACGGAGGAGGAAATTACTTTGGGTATGTATCATTCAAATCCTTAAGGGTTATTGGCTAATTAGGAGCACAGTCATGTAAATTTGCCTTGTGTCAGATCTTCGGGAGCAGTAAAATAACATCATTAGACCGGGAACAGAGCGGCTCACAGAAGCGAGTCTTTCTGGGAACGCCTGGTGTGGGGAAGTCCACCCTCCAGCCTGGCACCCAGATAAGATGGGCACGCACCGTAGGGCCCACAGACAACTCCAGCTGCAGGAGAGGAGCCCCCGGGGCGTGGCTTCAACATGTGCCGAAGAACAAAGGCAGGTTGAAGGCCTTCCCACAGCCTGTGTGCAACCCAAGGACCTTCTGGAAGAGGCAAGACTGTCTAAGCAGAGAGGAGGGCAGCAGGTGCAGGGAATCTGGGCAGGAGGGGTGAGGGATGGTCGGGGGCACCACAGGGCATCCGGGGGCAGTGGTACTATTCTGCAAGACACTGACATAGTAAACGTGTGTCATACGCAGTGCCCAAAGCACTTACCGACACAAAGGCTGAACGAACACCAATGTGGTCTACCCGCATGGGCCCGCTAGTCCCAATGAGTGGTGCCCATCGGGGTGCCAGTGTCCAGGGAGGGGAGGGTATGGCAACGCTGTACTTCTGAACAATTTCCTTGAAAAAATCAAACCATTCACAAGAAATCATGTCTCCACGGTGAAGCGCTTCTTCTCTGCATGAAGGTTTCCATCGGAAAGTCCCACATGATGAGAACGCCCTTAGGAGACCCTGGCTGAGGTCGTTCCATGTGGAAAATAAATCAGTACATGGAAGGGTTCGCCTTCCAATACACAGAGCAAAGAACAGGAACTTGCTAGAACAAGGAACTCCGATCAAATGAGAAAACGGGGTTTTTCAGTGGCCTCCCCCTGCTTGGAGTGGCCTCGTTATACCACACAAAGGCACAACACTGGGGGCCCTCAGCTGAGACAGTCACCACCCACAGCCCGCTGCCCGGTCCCTCTCCCAGTGCTGTGGAACAGCAGGAATGGAAGAAGGGGAGAGGGGGAGGGAGGGAGCCGGATAAAGGAAGAGGGCAAGAGAACATGATTACCTGGGTGGGGGCCAAAGACCCAGAGTGGCATCAGGGCTGAGGATGTTGGGAGATGGTGGGATGGAGAAGGGCACTTGGAAAGCAAACAATGGGAGTGGGAGCAGTGGCCGGACGTGGGCGGTCCTGAGGGATGTGGGGCTCTCTTCCACAGGTGGCTCCCAGAGAGGTGTTGAGCGACCCTGTTTTGAAACCTGGTCTGGAGAGTTAGCTACAGCAGCCAGCAACCCATCAGTCCCTGTCCAGTGGCCTCTGCTCTTCATAAAGCAGTGGCCACGGCCATGGCACGAGCCAGCTTGCCAAGAGCAAAGCTGCTCAGGGGGGTTTTACGTGCTCCTCTCACACACTTCCAGAAAGCTAGAAGCCCCTGGGGGCTCCCATGTGGGGGGTGCGATGTCTGGGGAGTTGGCGGGTCCTGTGGATAAGACCCGTACCCTTTTACATTTCAGGATTGCGGCTCTGCCTCCTGGGCCCTTAGAAATGGGCAGTGGAGGGAGCGGGGCGAGGGGCCACTCGGACGCCCCTCTGACGTCACACCCAAGAGGACCTTCTGCAGGGACTGGCTCCACCTCCTCTCGTGTTGTCAGGTTGACAAGAGGAGGGAAAAAATTAACCGAAAGCCAAATCAAATAAATGTGCAACTCATAAATTCTCCAGCTAAAAATGTACCCCTGAGGGACAGCCCGCCTGCGGGGAGGCCTCCTCCAGGCCGGCCTCACAAAGAGATGACAAGTGAAGCTTCTCCCCAGCACCCAGAGGCCGGCCTGGACGGGCTGAGCCACCGCCGCTGCCTCTTGTTAAGGAATTGATGTCCGTCATCGTCATCGCTGGGTAGGAGGCTGCTCCCCGCCGGGGGTAGGGGGTGGGGTGGGGGTGTCAGCACGGCCAGGGCCCCAGGGTTGCTTAGCAACACGGGCCTGGACCAGAAGCTTTCCTGTGCTCCCCCACTGCCCTGGCTCCGGGATATAGGAGGGGTGTCTGCCATAGATGCTGGGGGCAGCAGTGGGGTGGGAGGGGACCCTCCGTATGTGCACACATGGTCAACACCCAGAGGCACCTAACCCCTTCCTGTTTGACACCTTTCCTGGTGAGATGGGTTCTGCTGTGTGGGCCTAGCTGCTCCCAAGTGCTCAGCCTAAAACAGCGGTCAGTCTCTGGCAAGTCCAGCAGCCTGCTACTGCACAGGCCTTTCCTCGGGCGAGAAAGAGAGTGCAGCGAGCGGTTCCTGCCATCTGTGCTGGAGGTGAGATGAGCTAGGTTGCAGCAGGTGCCAACACAAGTCCCTAAATCAGGCCATGAGGAACCTCAGAGGGGCCGCAGGCCGGCGACGACTGTGTTTGGAATGAGAACGGCCAGTCAACGTCCTTCCTTGGCAGCCATGTGTGCTCCACGCGCAAGTTGCCCAGCGGTTCTCCTGCGTGAGTTCCCAAAGAGTCCACGTGGAGAATGACTGATGCCCATTCGAGCCCAAGAGCCTCTCTTTCTGTTCTCCTTCCGACTGGTTTCTGCAATGTCCCCTTGAATACTGCTGGCCTGGTCCCTGCATCTGAGTTTCTCTCTCTCTCTCTCTCTCTCTCTCTCTCTCTCTCTCTCTCTCCCTCTCTTTTGTTGCCTCCTTGGGCCGCAGTGGCCTTGCTCTAATACCCAGGAGCAGGCCAATCAATCAACTCCAGGGAAAGTGAAGCCTGCCGGCCATTACCACTCCCCACCACATGGAGCCCATAAAACGGTGTCAGGGGGTCTCGCATCTGGAGAATCCATCAAGAAGCCCTTCCCTACTCTGCACACGCACTTCTGACCAGGAGCCGGGTGCTCTGTGTGGAGCCCCAGGGCTTTCTCTCTCCTGTGAGTCCCAGAGGCTGGGGGTCAGTGGAGCCCTGGGGTCAGAGAGTGTCATGCAAAACCAGACCCAAGACCGGACAGTGCTCTTGAGTCGCACCTCCTATGGCAGTGGGAGCAAAGAGCTGGGGGGTGGGGGCATGGGGATCGGGAGGAGCACTTCCCATGAGATGAAGGGCCCAGCAGGGCCCAGTAATGGTGGAGGGGGGGAGGCAGGAGGGCAGCACAGTGACACTCCAGTGACCTGGGGGAAGCCTCCCATTGGCCCCTGCAGAGCACTGGAGTCTCCAAGTACCCGAGGCCAAGGGAAGCTGAGAGGAGTAGCCTGTGGGAGGCTGCCGGGGCCGGGCCACGTGGATCTGGTAAAGGAAGGAGACCCACTGGCCGCTCCGCGGGGAGGGCTGCCGCCGGAAGACAGGTGGAGGTTTCCGTTGCTGGGCACTGAAATGAGGCCCGCAGAATGGCTGGGGGAAAGCAAGCCTTTGTGAGGCGCCAAAGAGAGGAACTGGGAAAATCAACTCTAGTCCCTCACAACCAGAGGATGCCTGGGCCAGACCCTGTGGGGTCCACCGTGGTGATAGAGGGCAGAAGGCAAAGGGCAGAGGGTACCCGCAGCCCCGGCGCCAGGCCTGAAGCCAGGCCCAAGGCCAGAGCACCATGGAGGACCCCCACCCCTCAACAGCTACCATCTTGCTCCATGGCTCCTGGCCTGGCCCCTGGCCCCACATACCTTCCCGTCAAGGCAGTCAAAGTGCACTCTGGTCCCTAGGCCCAGCACACCAGCCCAGCTTCCCCTAGGCCCAATATCCACCTTCTCCAGCATCCCCCATGCCCAGCACACCAGCCCAGCTTCCCCTAGGCCCGATACTCCACCCCTCCAGCATCCCCCATGCCCAGCACACCAGCCCAGCTTCAGATATCGATTGTGGCTTATGTGGAAGAGGAAGTGCCTTGACAGCCGAGGACACAAAGTCAAAACCAGCCCTTCACCCCGGCCTCGTGCAGGAGTAGGAATCATCTTTCTCCAAGGAGTGGCTGGTGGTTTCGAACTGCTGACCTCGGGGTTAGCAGCCAAGCTTGCAATCTCCTGTGGTATACCTCATGAAGACAAACCTTAGTTCTTCAACCTTTCTCCCACCCCAGGGTCTAGAACTCTGGGAAGCAGAGGAAACAGCGGGTGGCAAGCTGCCCCCACAGCTGGGCACCACAGGGCCCTTCATCTAGTCCGAAGTGCTTACCCCACTGTGGACAGGGGTCCCTAACTAAAACTAGGACACGGCCCCATTGTTCCCACATCATAGGCACAGGAAACTATCACCGAGCTGGAAGGGACTTGGGGGGCATCACCGGGAGCTGCCCCTGCACTCTTGGTTTAAAACGAGAACGGAAGCCCTACCAAGTGGTGAGCCATGGAGCTGACCAGACGCAGCTTCTCACAGGAGGATCCTGTCGTAGTGTTTCCTGTTCTTCCACCCATGGCCCGGGTGACGAGGACCCACGTTTCTGCACCTCGTGGTCAGTCTACCAGCGAGGCGGTGGAGAGAGTGGCACCTGAAATGCTTTTGGAGGCTCCAAAGCGTAGACGGGAAATCAGTCTCGGAGAGGAAAGGGTTCATGAGGCGGATCCCTTACTCTTGTTTCTGTGTTCAGGACCTTGAGGTCCTCTGCCCACCAAGGTCCGGCCTGGGGTTTTCTTTCCGCACACGTGACTCACTGAAGCGTGAGTCTCAAAAGACATCTCTGTGTCTACCCCCCCTCCCAGTTTACCGTGCTTCATGATCTACATTGTCCATGGGGGGGGGG
>NW_022103968.1:2585694-2627191 GCF_000313985.2 Echinops telfairi | reverse complement strand
TAGTCCACGGTCCCTCTACCTTACAAAGCACTGTGCCTCTTCCAAGGACTGGTCTCTCCTGATCGCATGTCCAAAGCACGTGAGATGAAGTCTTGCCATCCTCACCTCTGAGGAGCATTCTGGCTGTACTTCTCCCAAGGAGATCTGTCGGTTCTTGTCGCCTGGGACTCTCAACATTCTTTGCCAGCAGCATGACCCAAGGGCATCCCTTCTTCTCCAGTCTCCCCATCCAGTGCCCAGCCACAGCACACATGTGAAGTGACTGAACATACTGTGGCTTGGGCCACACAGGATTAGGGGTCCTAAGCCCAAGGACCCGTGTCCTTACCATAGGACTGGAGCCCCATCTATACAGACACAGCGAGAAGGACCTGTGGCAGTAGAGACAGACAGGCGTGATGGAGCTCTGAGCCCAGAAACTCGGAACACTGGGCAACAGCGGGCCAGGGAAGGCCAGAGAGGTCCCTCCGCCAGAGCCTGTGACCCTTCTGACCACTGACAGCTCATCTCCGGGCTGTGAGAATCCATCCCTGATGCTTGGAA
Organism: Echinops telfairi; assembly: GCF_000313985.2. NCBI lineage: Eukaryota > Metazoa > Chordata > Mammalia > Afrosoricida > Tenrecidae > Echinops > Echinops telfairi. The sequence goes on along the minus strand of NW_022103968.1, from coordinate 2,626,648 downwards.
AAAGCACCATCTCTGAACCTGGCCAACCTTTTCAATCCAGTGTTTGAAGAATTACCCATTTTGAGGGCTTAGAAGAAAGGTCCTTCAAGGCGGATGGGGGCTTGACCGTGTTGAGTTTCACACGTGGTCCTCAAAGACTGTCGGGAGAAATTCCGTCCCCTTTCCATTCCACTGTTCCATGAACCTGGGGAAGACGCCGGGCGTGGCCATGCCAGGGGCCGGAACACTAGTACGATGTACGCGCAGTGAAGAAAAATGTGGAGAAATATTGAAGCAGACTTGAGAACGCTCGTCTGCGGAGGGGTGAGGGCAGTCCGGAGGCCGGCGATAATTGACAGGCACGACATCCAACTTTTCCTGGTCTTGGAGCAGAGGCGCTAAAAATATTCACGCTCCGGTGTGCTGGCAGAGTCTCTTCAACATACATTTTACTAACACAATCAATGAATTTAGCCAAGATGTGTTTAAGGAGGGAGTATTTGAGGATTAGGAGGCGGTTTTAGGAATGAAATGGAGGATAAGCTGACAAATCTATCAGAAATAAGATCAACAACTTAAAATTTAAAGCAATCTTGAGCATATATTTGAACTTGGATATGCAGAGATGGTGAGCAAGTCCCTGAGGTTCAGCCGTACACTGGGCGGATCAACAGCCCTATAGACAGTTAAATTACTCGGAAAGCCAGGGAATTTATCAAACATGAATTTCAAAGTGGATTCTGGCCTCCAGGAAAAGATGGCAGCGCCCGTTAATGTACACATGAACTAAAGGTTGTCTGTGAGCCCTTTCCACAATTTATCTCCAACGGCAGACCAGCTAGAGCGTGTCCATTTTGCATAAAGTGGGAGAGCATCCCCTCCGTGGAAGAAATCGGGGTCCAAGTTGTGTGGAACTGTTCACAAATATTTGAAAGGGGACCTGGCGGCCTGGCAGGCCCCACACAAAGGAATCATTCGTGCCAGTTCACGCCTCCCGGTGCATTATTTATGGCCAAGTCCAATTTGAGAGTGTTAACATGAAATAGGTTTCACACGTGGAGGAAATTCACACAAACCCATCATATATTATGAATGAAAATTATAACCGCTCTGCTCGAATTTGTTAAAGCAGATGGGCTGGGGGAATGAAGTATGTGCTCGTCCTCAGGAACGCAGGCGATATTTAGCTCATAGCCGCAATATTTATTTTATTGATCTACAGAAATGTTAACTTCATCTACTGCTGACAGATAATTCATCAAAAAAATGCTTTAAATAACAGGCTATTGCATAGCCAAGTTGGCTCAGGAAATTAGTCACTGGCCTTTGGGTTTCAGGACTTGAGCCTGAGCTTCCCCCCAAGGAGAGAGGTCTCACATCCATCTGGGGTGCTGGGCACTGCAGGGTCGGCCAGGCTGCGGGTTGGGGGTGGGGGTTGTTGCAGGGGTGATTACAAAGAGCCTGCACTCCACTTGTTCCCACCATCACTCCTCACCACTCGCCTCCCAAGAAAAGTTGATTTCTAGATGAAACTCAGAAACTCACGGAGTCGATTCTGACTCATAGCAGGACTATAGCACAGGGTACAACTACCCCTGGGGGTTCCCAAGACTGTAAATCTTTCCGGGAGTAGAAAGCCTCACCTGTCTCTGGCGGAGTGGAGCGGCTGGTGGTTTTCAACTGCTGATCTTGTGGTCAGCCACTGGGCCACCAGCGCGCCCACACTAAACAAGTGAGGGCTCCAGTTTCTGAGCCCTGATGGCGTGGTCATGCGTGAGGTTGCTAGCTGCAAGGTCAGTGGTTTGAAACTACCAGCCGCTCCTTTGGAGAAAGAGGAGGTTCTCTGCTTCTGTAAAGAGGTACCGTCTGGGAAACTGGCAGGGTCAGTTCTACCCTGTCTTATAGGGTCCCTGTGAGGCGGCATTGACTAAGTAGCGGTGGGTTTGGGGTTTTGTTTTGTTGTTGTTGTGCAGTGGCGCTGTGAGTCATGCTTTGGGCTGCTATCTCAAGGTGAGTGAGACAACCCCAGCGATTGCTCCCTTGGAGAAAGAGGAGGCTGTCTGCTCCCATAGAGATCTACAGTCTCAGACACCCTCTGTAGAGGCAGAGCTGCCTGGATGTCCGTGGGTTGGATCTTCCGGGTTTCTTGTCCTTACGTGGCTGACCCCTGGAGCTTGCCCATGCTTCACTTTTGTGTCTGCAAACTCACACTGGCTTGTCCCTCATCCCAGAATCTTGTTCCATAGAGACACGCAGACTGTGCTGGCCCTGGAGGAGAGCCCAGCTTCACCCTGGACCCACCTCTCTTTGTAAGTCCACCGCTACAAGCAGGGGCGGGAGACAGAGCTTGGCCCCTTGCCCCTCTCCACCCTACACCAGATTCTCAGGAGTGTCCCAAGGCCCATAATCACTGCCCCTGCCCACCAGAAGAACCAAGCAGCGTGGGCCCCAGGTTCTGACTCCTTCTCGGGTTCTATGTCGACCTTGAGCGAAAGAAGCCCGGGCCAGCGGTATGTGTGGGCTCCCCCAGATGCCTGGACGTGCACCAGCCCAGCGTCCCGTCCCTCCCTGGGTGTGTGACTCCTGCATGTTCAGCTACAGGAATTCATTACAAACTGGCATCTCTCCGCTGGAAGGAACATCTGCCCAGAAACGATGTGGGTTGCTGCTGCCCGACAGGAGGGCTTAGAGGGACGGCTTCCCACCTGGAAGGGACACCCAGACGGGTGGGACATATTTCAGTCTGCCGGCACTCACACAGCCAAGGAGTCTTTGATCCGCAGCCCCGTTCTGCAAGGGAGGCTGGGGAGGAATTAATCAATGGTTGCAGATGAATTTATGGGATGATGACATGCAGATCGGCATGCCCAAGGTCACCGAGCTAATTACAGCCCGAGTCTGGTGATGCCAAGAACACGCTCCCCCCAGCACCTCATGCCGCCCCCCGCGCCTTCACGGGGTGTGGGAACGCAGCCCCGCAGTAGGGCCTGGGAGGGCGAGCCCGTTCATCATCCTGCAGAAGTTACGACCTCAACTCTCCCACAAGAAGATCGGGTCGCCGTCAGACGCACACCCCGCGCAGGTGCGAGCGTGATGGATTAAACCCTCTCCGTTTCCTAGCCAAGGAGGCTCCTGCGCACCGGAACTGGTCCCAAACATTGAAAACACATGGGCCGAGGACAAAACGCGGGGAAAACGGGCTCATTCTAATGCATCACACATAATAAATGGGGGGTTTTGGTTGTTTTTTTTTCAACTAAGTCGGTATGAACTTTCCACATTAATCAAAAGTCCATGCTGCAGGATTCCGGGTAATTAGCCAAGAAGTCATATTATAAGTGATAAGTATCGCGGAAAATAAAGAGGCGGACTAACGGTGACCCGGAGTGCTCATTAATAACGCCGAGTGTTGATGGCCCACCATGCAATTATTACTCAGCTAATTGAACGGACGGGTTTCCCAGAGATTCCTAATGAGACTGACAGTGGCCCGTTCATCGGGGTTTACAGAATGGCGGCAGGGCTCCCTCCGCGAGGCTGCCTTGCATTCGAACTTAGCTCTTTGGTTTCCTGATTTTCTTGAGAAAGAAAGGCCTTACGTCCAGAAAGGTGCCTCTGGGGACATCGCTCCCTGAGCTGGTCCCCAGGGTCAGGAGCAGAGGTATTCATCACGCCTGACAACGTCCTGGGTCTTTGACAGACGAGGGCTGCCTCAGCCACCTGGGAGGACCAGCTGCCCCTCAGGGCACCACCAGCCTCCACCCACCAACTTCTTGCCCACCCTACCCAGCATCGATGGCTGGCAGTGGTACTGAGAAGAATCCATCAACAGACTGCACACATTCCAGGTGGAGGGACCCTGAGCAGGTGAGATGTTCTGCTGAGTGAGACACATCGTATCCCTGCAAGTCCAATCCATCTGCGCCTTCTCTCTGCCTTTTAGAGAGATTCAGAATCGCCTCTACCTGCGGCAACCTCAAGATCTGTCTCAGAGACGCCACACGGGGACCCTCCCCGTCACCCGGTCCTGCTGTAACATAGATCCCATACGGGGATCCTCTCAGGCACCCAGTACCGCTGGGACCAAGACAACGTACTGAATAGGAAGTCACTCTCTCATAGCTGAGAGGCTGGAAGTCCAAATCCCAGGGGAGGTTTTCCCTTCGCCCTCTGGGGGAAGTCCTTATCTTCAACCCTCCCTGGGCCTAGAGGTTTCTCAGCACGGATGCCCAGGCCCAAACAATGACCTCCAATGCCAGCCCTCCTTCTTGGTGTTCAGGGGTCCCTCTCGGGTAATCTCTCTTCTAACTCTAAAGAAATTGATCAAAGAGACAACCTAATCCAGTTGTTTGTGCCCTGCCTCTTTAATGCTGGTGGCTTAGCTGCTATCTCATTGGACATCCTGGAGGTGAAGACTTAGAGCCCGCAGGATGATTACATCAGATCACCGAAGGGTGGGCAATTACATAAGTCTGAGAGTCACGGTAAAGCCGAGTTGACATGGATTATGCGGGGGACACGAGACAGTTCATAAACTCGCTTCTCCTCTGCCACCCAGATTGCCCACGTCAGGACCCCGGGCCATCCTCTGCTACTCCAGCAGACAGCATGCCAAGCCCGCCCACACTTTTGGTCCTGGGCTTGTCCAGGGAGGATTTTCCTAACCTCGACCCCTTCCTCCGGCTTTCAGTGCCTCCTGTGCCCTCAGCCATCCTAAATGCTCAGTCTGACCAGCACCCAGGCTGCAACACACACCGGATCCAAAAGATGAAAGACAAATCCATCTTCTGAACCCAACGGCACCGATGAGCTCCGGGCCCCACGTTGAATCACAGCCACGTGCCTCACCTTCCACCCACTCCCAGGAGACCCCAGACTTCTCGCGGGTGCCCCATGATCACACAAGAAGCAGTGGTGGGCGCTGCTGAGTTGGAAGTGTGAATGTGGAATGAGCTGGTCACCAAACCCACCAGCTGTCCTGCAGCAGAAGGAGGCGGCTGTCCACTCCTGGAAGGATGAAGGCCACAGAGACCCAGGGGGTCAGTTCTGCTTGGTCCGAGATGGTCGGGAGGGACTGGAAGCCACTCCATGGCAACGGGGTCAACATTTTGGTTTTGCCAAAATGAATCCACAACTCGGAAAGCCCAAAAAAGAGCAACGTCAAACCGAATCAGCACAACTTGGCAGACAAGGCCCCTGGGTCTGCCTTGTCCAAGCTGCACCTTCCGTCCAAGAAGCACAGGAACATCAGAGTCACGCTGGCCACCTCAGGCCCAGAGGCCAACCCAGAAGCGAATGGACAAAGGACAGTGAGGCCAGAGGTCCGGGTTCCCCTTCATTCCTACTCACACACCCCCTCCGCAGGTCAGAGCCAGTACACCCTCCTGCACTCCCATGGACACCATGTGGGAGAACTCGCCACATGTGGGCCGGAGTAGGTTGGAGGCGGTGATCCCCAGGGGACAAGCCTGCTTCTGGGTGCACTCCCTCAGCTGCCCTGGCTGGCCAGGCACCTTGTTTATGGCTCCTGCCAAAAGGTCCTGGCTGAGTTCTCTGCCCTCGCAGGCCCAGGAGCGACCTCTTGGATTGGGCAGATGCCCACCCCTTGCTCTCCTCGGTAGCATGCATACTCCATATGAGCTCCCACCCAGCAGCCGTGGCACGGCCCACGTGGCAGCGGGGTCCAAGTGCACAGCATCCTAGAGCACTCGATTGACACCTAGTTTGCATTTCCCTCCCTGGCCTTTCAGGGCACAGTCCCACACTGCCCCCCGCCGGGAGGGGGGGGGGACGGGCGGGTTCGCGCAGAGCCCCACCCAGAGTGGAGTGTGAAGGGTTTCTGGTGGTTAAGAGCCAGTGTCCTCCCAGCCTGTCCACTGACTGTGTAGCCTCTGAGGGGCACCTGTCTTCTCCCCCAAGAGGAGCCTGTCCACGCGAGAGCCCAGTGCGAGCCCTCGCGGTGCTGGCATCTCTGGGGGCCAGGCACCATGCGGCACATCACCCTGGCTGTGGTGCCACCCTGCATGCACTGTTTTGTGTTCAGACAAAGACTTGACTTAGGAGTCATCAAGGGTCTCTTCCTAGTGTCTGGGTTGCTTTATCCGCAGCAAAGGGATAATTAACAGTCCTCACTTGGCGGTCCTGGGCACGCCCTCCTGGAGGAGGCGGGGACCCAGCTCCAGTGTGTCCCCGACAGCCCTGTGATTCAGGTTGCCCAGGTCCTTGGAGAGTAAATAAATCCACTGACATCTGGTGGATATTAAGGGTTGACACTTGCCCCTGAAGGTGAAGAATTCCACCATTCTCACCTCCCGCTCCAAGCCCTGCTGATCACGAAGTGTGCGGCTCTTCCACGGATGGTGCAGCAGCAGAAAGGGCTGAAAAGCAACAGGATTTCTCTCTTTTTTAAATCATGTTATCGGGGCTCATACAACTTTTATCACAATCCACACATACGCCAATGGTATAAAGCACACTTATGCATTCGTTGCCCTCATCATTCTCAAAACTCTCACTTTCCCCTTGGGCTCCTGGAATCAGCTCCTCATTTTTCTTTCCCCTCCCTCCCCACTCCCCCTCCCTTGTGAACCCTTGATAATTTATAAATTATTATTTTATCATAACTTACACTGTCTGGCGTCTTCCTTCACCCACTTTTCTGTTGCCCATCACCCAGGGAGGAGGTTATATGTAGATCTTGTCATTGGTTTCCCCTTTCTATCCCCACTTCCCTCTTCCCTCCCGGTATCGCCACCCTCACCACTGGTCCTGAGGGGTTCATCTGTCCTGGATTCCCTATGTTTCCAGTTCCCATCTGCACCACTGTGCATCCTCTGGTCTAACCAGGTTTGGAAAGTAGAATTGGGATCATGATAGTGGGCGGGGGTGGGCGGGGAGGAAGCATTTAAGAACTAGAAGAAGGTTGTGAGCTTCATCAATGCTACACTGCACCCTGAGTGACTCGTCTCCTCCCCACTACCCCTCTGCAAGAGATGTCCAGTTCTACAGATTGGCATTGGGTCCCTATCACACAATCCCCTCATTCACGATGATATGATCCCCCCCCCCTTTGGGGCTTGATACCTGGTCCCCTCAACCCTTCGTGATCACCCAGACTGGTGTGCTTCTTCCATGTGGGATTTGTTGCTTCTGGGCTAGATGGCCGCTTGTTTAATTTCAAGCCTTTAAGACCCCAGACACTATAGCTTTCAACAGCCGGACACCATCAGCCTTCTTCACCACACTTACTTATGCACACATTCATCTTCAGCATTTATATGGAGAAGGTGGGGTCAGCTCGGTCACACCAGGATTTCTTTTTCAGAACCGGAGATGGGCACTTGTGTCGAGGCCCAGGGGGTCGGGGAAGGCAAGCTCAGGAAAGGGTAGCCATGCCACTGATTGGTCACCACCAGAATCACGTGACCAGCAAGGCCAGCCAATGAGTGCAGAGGAGCCTTTCGGGAAGGAAGGAGGAAGGCGGTGCTCTTGGACTGTGCACACCCCTCCCTCTGCCCTTCATCCCTGTATCTGCACCGTTGCCAGCACCTTCGTCTCCAGGCTCCTGCACAAGCTCATCGTGAACCTGGGCACCACTCAGTTTGCCAGCTGCCATCATGGCACTGGCCCCAGGTGTCATGAATGAGGAGACCCACTGGAGTCCCTCTGGGGGAGGGGGGGGTCCTTGTGTTAACCCACTGGCTGCCCAGTACAGGCCTGCAGAGTCCAGTCTGCCCATGGGCAGCTCAGGGAGGCCGGTGGAGGACAGGTCTACGCTGACACACCCGTGGTCTTCCACATCGGGAGGGTCCCGTGATCCCCGACTTGGCCCTCATCACTCAACCCAGGAGCCCCCTGCTGAAGGAACCTGGTCACCCTCCCAGCCAACCTGACCCCCTCCCACACGCAGACTTCCCGTGGGCATAGCCCACGGCCACACACTGCAGTGTCCTCTGACCTCCATGAACTATAAGTTACAAGTGGCAAGGCCTGGTCTTTGACCTTTGCCCCTGACCCAGAGTTAGGTAAGCTAAGACAAAACCAGACTCATTACCAGCCAGTCTATTCCACATCATGGTGACCCTGTAGGACAGGCTAGACCTGCCCCTGGGGTCTGAGGCTGGCTCGTTATGGGAAGAGAGAGCCTTGTTGGGTTTCAACTGCTGACCTTGACGTTTGCAGCCCACAGTGGGCACAATGAGCCTCATGGGGCTGCCTTCAGCCCTCCCCGACACTGCACGGTTCTGGCTAGATATGGAACAAGCTGAGCCCAGCTACCAGTGACCCCTTCCTGCACGCCCACCCAATTGGGCTGTCTCACTGGGCACTGACTTCCTGGAGGGCTACCGTTCCTCCATAAGGGGCCTGCCGTGGACCCTATGACCCCCGAGCCGAATGCCAGTACCGTGTCAGGCTGAGCACGCATCTTTGGGAAGATGTCCTGGGTGGGCCGGGCCTAGTCCGGGGCCTTGTCCAAGGGAAAGGTGAGTTGAGATGCCTATCTGAGCAGGCAAGAGAGGCAGGCAGACAGATGCCAGATGGGAAGAGGCATCCGTCTCCCACACTGGAATGTTCTGGAAGAACGCACAGGAGATGGGCTCTCCCTGCTCACGCTCCACCTTTTGTGCCCTACAAATTTTCCTTGTAAGATTAGCGCCAACAGGAATCCATTTGTGCCACAGTCAAAGCCAGGCCGCTGCACCTGTTCTTGCTAGCAGCGAGCAGGCAGGTTCCACGTGGGAGGTGGTGCGTGGTGCTGCCCGAGGGGAGATGGGGGTGAGAGGCTTTAAGAGGGGTGTATAGAGTAGGAGAACGAGAGAGAGGCTCTGCCCATGTACAGGCTGAAGGCACTGTCAGAGCTACTTCCCTGCCTTGCCTCCATGAGATGTTCCCAGCTGCAGCTAAGCCCCAACACCAGGCAGCTACTCACAGGACCACAAAGGTGCCAAGCATGACACAGGGCTATTTAGGAGCTCAGAGCAGAGACCGGTGGGAAGGAGGGTCTACAATAGCGAATATACTCAGAAACTGCAGCTGCCAAATGTGTGTGCTCTTCACCTCCAGTTGGGGAAGTGTCCCTGGATCCCAGAGCACTGGAATAAAATTCCATGTGGTTCCATTTTTATGGGTGAATCTGAAACCAGGTGGTTCTGCAAAGAGGCTTCCCACAGCCCTTACCCTCCTGCGGTTTCTCTGGATGCTTCGAATGTTTTCCTGAAAGGAAATTATAAACATGAATCTCTTCTGTGCAGGCAACCTTCCATACCAAGTATGCCAATTACAGGCTTGGCAGTTTCCTTTGTAAACCCCAATCTTGCACCATAAAAAAAATGCTTAGGGTACAACTTTTTGAGCTCAAAAGAAACAACTGTTTGGTTTTTCTGAGGTTGTTGGTTTGCTTCGTGAGTTTTTTGCAGACGGGGAGGGGGCTGGGTTTGCAAATGTCTTGACTTCCTCCAGAGAAAACAATCCCACGCAAATTAATCCTCTCTGCGCTTGATCGTCAATCCGCGGTTTTCTAGCATCACATTCTCTTTATATTAAAAATTAAAAAAGCTTAAGCAGCGCAGCAGAACCTTGAAGATGTTTTGCTGAGTGACATCACCACAGTATGCTATGGGCTGGAAGGAGCCTGGTGGCCTGGCCACCTGAGCACAGGGCTGCTATTTGCCAGTTTGGAGGTTCGAACCTCCAGTCTCCCCACTGGAGAAAGCTGAGGCTGCCTGCTCGCCTAAAGATTGGCAGCCGTGGAACCCCTCTTGTTGTTGTTGCTGTAAGGCGCCATCAAGGCGGTTCTGACCCACAGGGACCCAAGGCACGACAGAGCGAAGCACTGCCCATCCTGTGTCGCCGTCACGATGATTTCTGTTTGCGCCCCTGGTTACAGCCCCGTGCCCATCCATCACGCTGAGAGACTTCCTCTTTTCCATTGCCTGTCCACTTTACCCAGCGTAACATTCTTCTCCAGAGACTGGTCTCCCCTGACAACACGTCCAACGTTCATGCGACAAAGTCTCGCCACCCTTGCCTCTCAGGAGCATTCTGGCCGTACTTCTTTCCAGACAGACTTGCTCCTTCTATTGGCGGTCCGTGGGACTGTCCACGTTCTTCGCCAGCACCGCAGTACAGACGCATCAGTCCGTCTTCCTCTTCCGTATTCCACACCGACTTTCGTATGCAGAGGAAGCGATTGAAAATGCCCTGGTTTGGGTCCGATGCATCTTAGTCCTCAAAGTAACCTGCTTGCTCTTCAGTGCTCTGAAGACGTCTCACGCAGCAGCTTGGCCTAACGCAACTTGTCTTTGATCGCTTGACTGCTGCTTCCATGAACACCGATTGTGGATCCAAGGGAGACTAAATCCTTGATCTCTTCAACCTTTTCTCCACTGACCATGGTAGTCCCTCCTGGTCCCCTTGTGAGGATTTGGGTCATCTCTACACTGAGTCTTAATCCGTCCCGAAGACTGGAGCTTGCGGTCTTGGGCGGCTGAGTCGAACGGCCTCGATGACAGTGGGTTCCTAGAGCAGGCACATGCCCGGAGATGAGGGTTAAGCAGTGGTTATTGGAGGGTGGGGGAATCACCATTTAGGGAGCTTTGAGTTTCAGGGGATGGGATTGGGGCATCTGGCCACCAATAGCGGCCATGGCTGGACAGCACGCACATGGCAGGCGCCGCCACATCGTGCGTATGCAGACTGTGAATGTGGCGACTGCTGTGGCGTGATCTATGATCATGCCATAGGGCGTGTCCAGTCGTAGCTGGATCTCCCCACCATGATGGACAGCAGGGTCCCCGGGGTTTGAAAAGGGGGCAATGCTGGGCAAAGGGAGCCAGTGTTTTAAGCAAGGCAGACCAGGGGACCTGAGACCCCTCCAGTGGGTAACAACAAACCCATGGTATCGGTGTGAGAAGCTGAGCCCTGCCCGGGTACCCCAGTACCTGGGCACAAATGGCCATGGCACCAGAATAGGCTGTCCTGGTCAAAAGTATGAAGCCGTCGTCCTGGTAACCTCAGTTCAGGCAGCTTTTCTGGGTGGTTTCCATAGGGATAGCTTTTCCTCACAGCCAGGCTCCCTGTGAGGCATGCCGGGAGGCAGTTCTAGAGCCCCTGAGAATGGGGTGCCAAGGCCTGAGAACGGGGTGCCAGGGCCTGAGCACATGCAAATGCCCTGTGTGACGATCTAAAGGAGAGAAGGGCCTTCAGGAGCCAGGTCTTTCTGCAGCCACATCGACAAGTGGGCACACGATCACCCATTGTCTGCAGAGGACAGCGTCCGCACGGAGATTAAGCGTGCTGGGTGTGGGCATTTCTGGAAGCATCTCTCTCTCTCCACCATCCCACAAATGCATGGGAACACCCTGTAAGCATTAGGACATAAGCCCCCACGGGGACACGGGGAAGACGGTCCGGGCTGTTGAGAAGACATCAGCGGAGCCCTGTCCAGCATGCGGCAGGATATCATGTTCTTTCCCTACAACCTGAAGGCAATGCGCGTGTTTATAAAGCAGTCAGAACATGATGAATATTTATAGGTGAGGAAATCCGGCCTGCCAAAGCCATCTGATTAATCACCCAGAAGCACCACTAGCTCCTGGTAACCTTTTGTGATAAATGAGGGGCGGGGTGGCTAGCAGTGGCTGAGGCCTCCTTTGGAAAGCCAGAGGTCTCCTGATTGGGGGTCAGGGATATTGGAGGGTCCCCAACTCTGAGGTCTCCTTGAGATGACTTGGACTGGACAGACACAGGGCTTGCGGGTGTCAACCCTCTGCAGCTCCCCCAGGTGGGAACCCCCTGCAGACACAGCCCAGGATAGAGTGGTAGGCCACCTCCCATGGATACTGACCCCAAGGCAGCCTGCCTTCCCAGCATGTGGGGGGGCTCATCCATTGAGGTGTCTGTCTCTGAAGCCAAGAGGACACACAGTCATGTGGGGACCCAGGGGCAGGGGGTGACAGGAGGCCATGAGTCTCCAGGGAAGCCACCTCCCAGCTCACAGGGCTGTGGCCACTCCCATGATGGACACAGAAGGCTGTCCAGCAACTCTGGGGGTGGCAAGAGACCAGCTGGGTGACATCCTGGTGGCCAGTGATTGCTGCAACCCAGGGCGCGTCACCTCCAGGCCTTCAGGAAGGTTTGGGAATGATCAATAAACTTAGAAGTCTGGGGCCACGACCCAAGGTCCTGGAGGTCCTCATTAACCAGGCCTTGGTCAGCAGACTTCCTCTGGTCTCCAGGTACACCTTGGGAGCCAACCTCCACTGCCTATGTGCAGGCCCCACTGTCAATTGGCTTCCGATGGAGCTCTGCCTCCCTCCTCTGTGGTGTGCGGCCCCCAGGTGACCTTGGGGTACCACCACCAGGGCCAGACTGGCTCCTGGGAGAACCCCACTCATCCCCTGCCTGATTGAGGCACCCCATGCCTGGCCTTCAGCTCAGGAGATGGGGCAACTCACCTTTCTCTCATTCCTCTCTCAGCCCTGTAGGGCCTAACCAACGTCCTGCCCAGTGGCTTTGTGAGTCCAGGGACTCTCCTGGGGACCAGTTTCCCTACTCTTCAAAACAAGTTGCCACTTTGGACACTGGCCTCTTGGTATCCAGGCCCCCACTTCCCCACCAGCTCTCTGCCAGTGCAGACAAAGGCGAGAGCAGCCTGCCTGGCGAATGCGGCAGCCCCCAGCTGGCATAGGAAGCCAGTCCTCACCTGGCCAGTAAAGGATTCCTTTAGTCAAGGGCCAGGCAGAAAGACTTCACAGTTTCTGCTTTCCTGCAGGAGGTTGGCAGAGGACAGGAGTCTAGTCTCCTTCTGAGGACAGAATCTGAAATTAATTAGTTGGACCCAGTTAACAGGGAGGTCAGTGCCCTGGTCCTCTGAGGACCAGCTCAACCTCTCAGCCGCAGTAATGGAGGGGGTGGGGTGAGTCATCCCCACCCTGCAGGACCCCTGAGAAGCCCTGAAGAACAGTGAGGCACGCCTGGAAAGACACTGGCCCTTGGGGACACCTTATACATGAAAAATAAGAAAGCGCACACAGGTCACTGCGTCATCAAGAAGGTACCAGACCCGGGGTCAGAAGGAAGGACCAAGCCACGAGGTCACAGACCACAGCTGGGCCCTAAGATAGCTGCCACGTCGTAAGCCAATGGGGAGCCATGTCTTGTGCCACATGGAAAGAGTTGGAAGCTCAAATGGCAGCATCCTGAATCAAGCCTTATTCAGACCCAGTCATGGGCAGTCCTGGGCGCGTTGTGGATGGCAGCTGCCTGGAGCAAGGATGGTGGTGCCAGCAGAGACGAGGGGGCCTCGTTGGGTGACGGAGGCCCCTTGGAGGAGCCACGGCAGGGAATCCATAGGGGGACTCACTCAGAAGTGGGCAGCTCGTCATTAGGAAACACAGGCGGGGCCTACGCAGCCAGAAATGCGACTACTGGAAGGTGAGGTGCAACACTTGCCTGTGTCTCCTTAGGACCTCCAGCCACGTCTGTGATGTACACAGTCGGGGACAACACAGCAGACGGATGCTCTCCTAAATTCATGGCAGCAAGGCCCATCCGAACAAAACCATGGAAGCTACCAGAAGCCCCAGTTATGGAGGAATGGGCAAACCTGTGGTGGGAGGTTCATTCATACTGTGGAACACTATGCACCAATAAGAAGCAGTGACAGCCCTCCTGAACACCACAAGACATGGACACACGAGAGAACATGATGCTTAGCAAACTCAGTCAGTCTCGCAAAGGCTCACATCTAATGTGACCATTGTTATAGGGAAAAGCAACAAAGAAGAAATGTGGTTTATGCAGCAACAGACAAGACCTCGATGATGACGAAGAGGCCGGGGTGGGGTGGGAACAGGAGAGGGGAGAGGTAGGCTACTGGGGGGTGAGGGGGGAATCACATATGTGGAGAGTTTAACAGGGTGTTGTGTTTGATTTCATTTCTTGCGAGATGTATAGTATGGTTTTAAAAAATAATTGAATAAGTCCCTGCAGATGCCTTATCCCTCAAAAAATAAAAATAAAAAACTATAGAAAAAAATGTATAAGCCATTCCGACCCATGGCCAGGGATGTGACCGGCCTTGTTATGAGACAAAGTGCAATGGGAAGTGGACTGAAACAAGTAAGGTGTGGGGAGTGGGTGGGGTTGATGGTCGCACACGAGGTAAGTGTAGTCAGTGCCTCTAAATTGCACCCTTAAAAGTGGCTACGTTTTGCTTCCACAAAATGAAAACTAATGACAACAAACAGGAGGAACACTGGGAGGGTGGAGCACAGAGAGAGTGTGGCCCACCTCCAGGGAGAAAGAGAGGAAGTTCCCAGAATCCTCCTCGTGAGAAGGCCACACCCACAAGGAGGGACCATCAGGCGGTGACCTGATGGACAGGCTCAGTTCCGCCCCTACAACCCTGTTTATCAAGTTGACATGAAATTACATAACGACGCTGACAACTGGCCCACCCAGACCGTGAAGATGCGACCCAGGGAGAGCAGAAATGGGGAGGACACTGAACCAAGGCCCAGCCACGCAGCCCGCAGGGACTCCACGCAGCTTCCTGAGATATGGGAAATGCCAAAGGCTGCTTCTGGCCCCACTGAGAGCCCAGGGCTCAGCTCTCCTCCACGCTGACCGGGAAAACTAGGAGACAAACTGGGCCCGTGGTAGAATCTGGCCACTGTCTACCGGGCTTTTAGTACATGCACTGGTTTAAGGGGACAGGTGGCTTAACCTGTGGTCAATCTGAATCTTCATAATCGCTTGTGCTATGACAAGCTCTGACCGGAAATAAAAAGTCCCGGAAGAAGAGGTGGCCTCACCTCCCATTACTGTATCTTTCATCCTGATCACACACACACACACACACACACACACACACACACACACCCTGAAGGGCAAACTCCTGTCCATCTGGAGTAGCCAGGCCTCTCACCCTACACACCTTGGCACGCAGCCACGGCCTCACCCAGTTCCCTGGCTGTGGGTCAGTCTGAGCCTAGTTCCTCGCCCAGAGTGGGGAGCACCTGGCCTGGCTCCAGAGCAGCAGGCAGAGAGCCTGGTTTGTGGGGTCCCCAGCTGTGGACCAGGCCTCCCCTCCGGCCCCTACGCCCCAGTAAATTTAAGTGTAAATCTCCAAGTAACAGTGACAGACAAGCCCTGTAACTGCTATGCAATTACTGTTGATGGCAGGCCTTCCAAGAGGTGCCGCTGAATTATAGGAGTTGAATTATAGAAGCCTCTGACCTCTTGAATTTGCGAGGCAGACGCTGCCTGAAAAGCCAGTGTTCTTCTGTTTGCTGGCTCTGCAAAAAGAGGAGACAGAAACCATATGCCAGCAGACGGATAGGCAGACATAGCCATGTGCACAGACCCCCTGTTTCTCCCGTCCAAGACTGTACATCTTTAGGGAGCAAGGCAACCTCCGTTTTCTCCCCTGGAGCAGCTGGTAGGTGTGAACCCGCAGTCTTTCCACCAGCTGGCCAACACTTTGTCCGTGGCACCACCAGGGTCCTCAAGAGCACCCTGGAGGCCAGGGCTAGTTTGAGAGATGTGGACCATTCATGGAGAACCGAAACACAGAGCAGCCACAGTGTCGGCCAGTCGATCCCCACTCGTGGCCGACCTATATGGGGTTTCTTATACAACATGGATCACAGCTGGGTGTGAAGAAAGCCAAACCTTCGCCATAGATATCATGATGAACTGAGAAAAGATTAAGCTTGTTAAGAAGTTCCTCTTCCTTGAACCCGGAGTCAACGCTCGTAGTAGCAGCAGAGAGATCAAAGGATGCCTCTTGAAAGTGCAGAAAAGCAAGGGTGTGACTTTGAGGCCGCATAGGCACCTGATCCAGCCATGGTGCTGGCAATCACCTCATGTGCACGTGACAGTTGGACCCTGGATCAGAAGACCAGAGAGGTCTCGGTGCGTCGGAATGATAGTGTTGAATCAGCGACGGTTGGGGCAGGATCTTCAAAGTACCAAGAACTGCCGGAAGAATGCACCCATTTCCCTTGGGTTCAGAGGGAGGAGCAGTGAAAACGCTCCCTGGAGGCACGGGTGGCAAGGCTTCCTGCCACGTACTTTGGACGTGTCTCCGGACAGAGCAGTCCTTGGTGAAGGGCACCATGCTGGATACAGCAGAGGCTGGGTCAACAAGAGGAATTGCCTCGATAAGCCGACTGACACCGTGGCCACCACAGAGGGCTCAGACAGGCCGCTGGTGAGGATGGTGCAGGAGCGGGCAGCTTTGCCTGCTGTGCGCATAGCAGCGGTGCTGTGCTGGGACTGCCTCGAAGGCGCCTGTCAACAACAACAATGTCCCTCTGCATTAGAGTCATAGACGCCCGATAGGACAGTGCCCCCTGGGGCTGCCAAGACGTTCACTCTCTTAGGACGGTCCGTGGTTGTTAGCTGCTGCCCATTCAGTTCCAACCACGCCATGGCCAGCAGAGGAAACCGCCGCCTGATCGGCGCGGGTCCTCACGGTCCTCTTACATTGCAGCCCCTGTGCGGATCCGTCGTGTGGTTAGCAGCCCAGGACGTCATCACGACCCCACCAGGGCTCCCTCTAAACGGTTTGTGAGGCTGTACATCTTTATAGAAGCAGATAGCCTCATCTTTGCCCTGCCTGGCAGCTGGTGGGTTTGAACCCCCAACCCTGCAGTTAGCAGGCCAACCATTACTTGCCAGCCCCACCAGGGCTGCCACTCCAGGGACAAAGTCAGGCTAAGACAGCGGCCGTAGCCAAGTGGCCAAGGAACTTCCAGTAATAAAAAGCAAGGCCGATGGCCAAGGGGTAGGATGCGGAGAGGGGCGGGGCTTGGGGAAAGGAGTGAATTCTATCTCAGAGGGGTGGGGCTAACGTTGGGCGCTGAGGCAGGACCCAAAGCGGGCCAAACTCACTGCTGCGAAGTCCATTTGCACTCAGGGCCGGGGGCGCAGCAGTTACATTTTGGGCTGCTCCCTGCAAGGTCAGCGGTGCAAGCCCTCCAGTCGCTCTGAGGGAGAAAGAGGAGACTTTCCACTCCCTAAGCAGTTATGCCTCAGAAGCCCGCAGGGACTGTTCTGCCCTGCCCTGTAGGGTCCCTGTGAGGAGGGGTACTTCCCGACATCTTTGCTGAATCAAGGCAGCTCTGACCCACAACCACGCCATGAGCCAAACTAGAACCCGTGGCTGCAGGGCTCCAGGATGCGTCGGGGTAATTCCCAACCAACTACAGACCTTTCTTTCAGCAGTTGAGTGCTTAACTCTGTGTGCCACCACCCAGGGACTCCTCACCTATGAGTATGGGAGGGAGGGGCGCGTGAAGAGGCAGTGTCTGATTTTTTTTTTTAATTACAATGATTTTTTTTAATTGGGAAAAAAATCTTCCAGCTCTGGGGAAGGTGACCAGGCCACCTGATGCCAGTGTGTCATATGGAATTTAATTTCTTTCCTCTGGGCCAGCGGCCAGGCCTACCCCGGTGGGGGTGGGAGGCTCCGAGAGGGGCAGCGTTGTGGGACATCGCTGTGCAGAACGTCCATCCCTGACTCATCTACATCTCGTCCGCGTGCCTGCATCTACTGTTCAGGTTCAAGGGGGTTTCCGCGAGCGCGGCTGACTGGGGACTGCATTTTCTCTGGGGTGTGGGGCCGCTCTACATCAAAGCCTGATTGAGCAGAAAATATGTGCTTATGTTCACAGCAGGGCTCTATTATAGTATAAGTGTGCTTGTAAATATTCACTACATGTTGTTACTGCCATTTGAACCAAGAATATTGAGAGGTGAAAGGTCAGCCTAATTCGCTCTCCGGAGGCAGCAGTTTTGAATATAACCAAATGGGATAACGGGCAGGGACGCCCAGAGGGGGCAATGGAACACATCGTAAAGGGTTGTGCTGCGCGTTTTAAGTTTTCAGGACAACAGAGATGCCGAGGAGACGGCTCATCAGCAGTCATTATTAATGGAATGACAAGCTAATGTTAAGCAGGATGTCTTTGCGACAATAAATCTTGTCCCTGCGCCATTAGTACCCCTTACAACTGCAAATAACAGTCAGGTTATAACCTAACATGGCAACATTTTATCCTTCCAATCTCTAATGTCTTTTATAATGCTGTTCAAGTCGGGAATTGCAACTGTTTAAGCTCACTTAATCTCGGGGAAGTTTAGACACGAATTTCAAATGCAAAAAAAAAAAAAAAAAACACCCTGCTTTGATATTAGATTTCTTTAATTAACTGGGAGGTCTTCTGTATATAAACTCGATGGTCTTTTTAGGCGTGCAGCCGTCCGGGAGTCGGGAGCATGGTTGGATTTGAAAGGCCACGCTCCTTCTGGCTTGGGTTTCTTTTCAGTGGCTGGTGTGCTATTCTTTTATTCTTTCCTTTCTTTTTTTTTGAGAGAGAGAGAATCGAAGTGTCTTCCCTGAGCGGCAGGAGCCATGGAAATGTATGCAAGCGGCGCATCAGCTACTTTTGTGAAAACCAGATTGTCGCTGGGCTTCCTTTGGTAAAGGGCACTGTTGCCCCATCTCTGACTTGGCTTACTTTTTCAGTACCACCAAGGGGGCTGTAGGGAACCCCCGCTTCAGGCAGAGGGCCCCGGTTCGAACCCGGGTCAGTACCTGGGTGCCCAGCAAAGCCTGCCTGTCCCTGGGACTTGTGGGTGCTACTGGGAGGATGAACTGTGCCCAGCCCAGGCTGCAGACCAAGCCTTGGGCTGAAGGAAGGCCTGACAACCTCCTGTGAGGTTCTGCCACTGGAAACCCTGCTTTTGTAACAGGTCCTTCCACAGCCAGTCACAGGGCTGTGCAGACTGGCCCATGTCTTGTCCCACTGAGCCGGGTGGTTGGGGTGGCGGGGTGGGCTGCGGAGGGGGACTGGCATCCTGTGCTTTGTGAAGACTGGATGCCTGGGGTCTCTGCAGTGAGGATGAGCAGGACATGGGGGCAGGAAGTTAGCCATGGAACCTGGGGCCCCTGCCTAGAACCAGCACGGTCCCTGCAGGCTCCCTGGGAGGAAGGGCCAGGAAGGCCCCCTGAGCAAACCCTCAGAGAGTGTGGGGACGCCTGCTTAGAGCCCCCCACCCCAGCTTGTTCAATCCGCCGTGCTGCAGGCCAAAGAACTCTGTACCCTGCCCCACAGCCTCCCCTGCAACACAGGCCGCCTGCCCTTTCCTCCCCTGGCATCTCCAACTCTGGCGTGGGCACATGTGAGTTCACACATGTACACAATGCACATGAAGGTGCATCTACACACAACACAGGCATGCATGTACACATGTGCTCACAAGATCATGCATATATACTTATCCATTTGCACACAGGTGTGACACACCTTGCATGCAGTGTGCACACATGTGCATGTACATAATTACAGTTGCACAGACACACACAAGCAGGTGCCACGCATATGTAAATGTACATATTCACAGACATAGATATGAAGTGCACACGTGTACAGACACGTGGTTGCTGATATGCACACAAGCACACACTGCTTCTAGGCATGCACTCTCCACTCCTGCATGCCGAGCACAGAACCTAGAAGCTGCTGGCCCTGAGGTCCCTCTGCGAAGGGTCTGTGTATGTGAGCCTGGGAGTCCTGCTGCATGAGGCTACCGGGAAGTTTCCAGTCCACAGGCCTCCCAGCAACCTTAACCAGATACAGCTGCAAAGAGAACCTGCTGGCTGGACTAGTGTCCAGAGGACCCAGTTGCTCTCAGCCTTTGGATCTCGCCCTGAAGGGCCAGCTAGCTAATGACCTCAGTGTCCCATGCTGAGCTGCCCAACTCCAGGGCGGAGGGGGTCAGGAGGAGTACGCCCTCCTCAAGTTTTCAAAGGTCTGGGCTCTGCCCTGCACGGCAGGTGTCGGGCCAGACCTGGGCTCCATGGGCAGCTGGCCAGAGCCGCCTCCCTGGATCAGCTGGATGCCAGGCTGCCCAGGCAGGCCGCCCATGGACCGGACTGGCCTTCCCCCCCGCGGGGAGCCACTGTAATTGACAAGTGATGTTTAATTGAAGAGTCACCTGTTTTATGTGAGATCAGAGCTGAGCCTCCTGTTGGCCTGATGTAGGGGAACCAGCAGAATCCCTACCTGTTCCCTTGGAGAGGGGCCGGAGTTTCATATTTAATTCATCCGCAGGCTTCTCAGCCAGGAAAGAAAGGCTTCCCTGGCTGTTCCCTGGCTGCCTCGCAGAGTGGGTAACGGCCCCTGCTGGCAGCCGCGTGGCGAGTCCATCCTGCACCCGGCACCGGATGGAGGGAACGATGAGCGAGGCCAAATATTCCCGCAGAATTGCCGTGCTGGCGTGAAGCGTGCCACCAGCCTCCACACGTGGACCTTGTGATCGCGGCGAACGCTTTGGTAGGTGTGTTTCACCACGAGAAGTCAATTAAAACTTGCTGAGAGCTTGGAAGCCAATGTCTGAAGCGACACCCTTAGAAGGAGAAGGTGCGGAAATAGAGCCGAGGGTGATGGTCTGTTTGGGATAACTCCTACGGGTGGCTCAGAGAGACCTACGCACCCCACAGATGTGCAAAGGGCACATCTTAAAACCAATGAAATATTTAGTTATGTGAGAACTCACAAAAGTGACTAGCGAGAGGGAGACGGCTTTTCAGCCAAGGAAGGAGCTAGGATTTTCCGTGGGAGTCCCCAGCACTAGCGCGACAAGGCTGTGAGGCGCGGGAGCTGTGCTGCACATGGGCCGCTCAACTCCATAGCATCCAACCCCGCCCCCAACCGCACATATGGGACAGGAAGGGAGAAATCTGGCCCATGGCCGGTGGCAACGTAAGCTGCGATGGCCCTTGGTAAAATAATTTGGTACCATAAGTGGCAGGAGTTGTTGGCATGGTGGTTAAGCACTCAGCTGTTGGTGATGGGCACTGGCCATTCCAGGTGGCCGTGAGTCAGCCTCCCTCAAGGTCACAGCCTTGGAAACCCGGCGATGCCTCTCTGGCCTCTCACTGGCCATGGACGCGATGTCGGCTCACAGGGACCCTTCAGAACAAGGTGGAACTGCCCCGGTGGGTTTTCCGAGACTAACTCCGTATGGGAACAGAGAGTCTCCTCGTTCTCCGACAGAGAGGCTGGTGGTTTGGACTCACCTGTCACCATGACAGCAGCGGGGCTCCTCGTCCTGTCCTAGAGGGTTACTGTGGGTCAGGACGGACCCCAAGGCTGTGCGTGTGCGTCCTATCAACCTTAAGCTATCCATGTCCTCTGACCTCAGTATTGCACGCTGAGAATGTATCATCAAAGCAAATCCAAGTACAAAAAAGCTATAGACCAATAGCTACAGAAGTGTTATTTGTAACAGAGAACATTTCTAAAAACTCCAGCGTCAAATGACAATAGCGTCAAAGGAAATTGCAGCGCTGATAGTGGGTGGGACGCTAGTTCATCACTAGCAATGATGACTCGCAAAGACTTCGGTGATGATATTTTTCAAGGTTTGTTATCATCTAAGAGAAAATAAAAGAAGAGTAAGTTTTATGTTGCGACTGATTGCTAGTAAGACACACAGCAACTCAGAAAGATACGTCTGAAAGAAAACACACCAGCATGGTCATCGTCGGGGGGAACAATGGATGTTTTTAATATCTTGATTTGGGGACTGAAAAATGGTCTTCGTGACAGTGTATGAATTTAAACAAGAAAGCATACTTGGATCGTGTGGTGTTGTTTTGTTCTTTTTCAAAAACCAGTAAATGCAGATTGTGATTGGAAGGGACATTAGGGCTCAGCCTCTCACTTGACGGATCAGAAAATAGAAACTAAGAGGCATTCGAATCATTTCAAGTCGCAGCTCTAATTAGAGACGAGCCCCTCTGTAGAGTTTGTCACTCGGCATTTGTTAATTGTATCAACGCCCATTAATTAATTAATTCTGGAGGGATATTAGTTCCTAACTAGGAGCAGGTCCTGGGGAAAATTACTACTTCTTTCACTCATTCTCCAAGACCAGGACCACAGAAACAGACAAGGAAAGAGATGGATGGCCGTACAGGCACGATCGTGGTGCCCTGCGGGAAGTGAAAGGATGCCGTCCCCTGTCCGTCTGTCACCCTGTGATGGCGCCCATGCTGTGATGCTGGCACCTCCGCCCCGTGACCCCACCGGTCAGCAGGGTCGCCTGAGGTGAACAGGTGTCCGCAGGGCTTTCAGAGAGAGACAGGCTGAGACGGGCCTGGCCATCTCCCTCTCGGTCACACCCGAGCACGGCGTGTGTGAGGAGGCGCAGGGCACGGAGAACTTTGCCCGGGAGAGGGCAGGACGCTGAGCCACTCCGGTGGCAAGGCTCTCAGCGTCCCACGGAGGAAGAGCTGCCTCCGCAAAGGTGGGCCGTCGTGATGGCGTCAATGGAGTGAAGCCCAGCAGTGGAGACCTTGCTCTGCGGAGGGGCCGCGCTCAGCATGAGAATAAATGGCTGCAGACAGCGATCCAAGCTCAGAGCGTGGGGACCTGTAGCACGAATTTAGGAGAGTTACAGTGGCCAGCCGTGCAGTGGAGTGGACAAAGATTGTGGTCCTGGGAAGTAGACGCTGCTAGCCTTGGATTGGAACGTGGGCAGGGCGGCGCAGGACTGGGCAGCGTGTCTCTCTGTTGCATGTAGGCTCGCCACGGGTTGGCGGTGACTCAACAGCGCCAGGAGCACCAAGAGGGAATTTGAGCGCTGAAATGGCCTGCCCATGGCCACTTGAGTTGGACAATCATATTGTGCCCAGAGTGACAAGCTGAAGGGCAGAGGCATCGCACGCGTCATTAAGAATAACATTTCGAGATGTATCCTGAAGCACACCCTGTTAGCGGTAGGCTAATAGCCACACGCTTCCAAGAAGAGCGGCTAATCTGACTGTGGCCACAACTGTGCACCACCCACTAAGGCCCACAACACAGGCCTGGAGACTTTACCTACCTCCGCAGTCCGAAGCTGGTCAAACGCCCATCGTGATGGGCTGAGGATGAGTGGGCACAGTGATGTGAAGGCTGGAAGCAAGAGCGAGTGGCCGTCGTTGGAAGCAAACCCTTGCTGAGAGGAACAGCACTGGAGATAGCGTGGTAGGTTTTGCAGGACCAAGACTAGGTCACCGATCAGCTCTTTCTTTCAGCAACATGGACAGTGTCTGTACACCCGGACCTCGCTGGATGGGAGACACGGGAACAAGATGTAACATCTTCAGGAAGAGTCAATGGAGAAGCTCAGGATCATCTGTCAGAACCAGGCCAGGGGCCGGACGTGAAGCACCGATTGCCCATACGCAAGTCCACGTTGAAGTCCAGGAAAATTAAGACAACCCATGAGAACAAGGCCCAGCCGTGCATGAATTGAGAGACCATGGCAAAAGTCGGTTGGACTCATTGAACACTAATTATCAAAGACAAACAGGACATCATCCGCTAAGAAAACGAGAGGTCTTTGGGGGGCGGCGGGGCGCAGAAGAAGAAGAAAGAACAGACCAAAGTCACGTCACAATAGACGGAAGAAACTTGCTCTTAAACATTAAAGCAAAAGGAGGGAAATGATGAGGCAAAGGAGTTAAATATCGCTGTTCATCGCGGCCAACTGGCCAGTGAGGCCGGGCCGGCAGCTCCCAGTAGCTGGCAGCTTTCCCGTGGGCTCCATTCCTCTGTGCCTCTCCCCATTCTCGCGGAGCCAGCGAGGAGGTCTGACTACCAGGAGCCTGTCCTTCTGTCCCTCACCCAGCTGATGCCAAAGAGATTGGCCTGCCTGCCTCAGTTTCTCCCTCGTTAACGTGGTAGCAGACCACTGGGAAGGCACCGGCCATCCTATGCATCGAGGCCTTTTGAAAAAGCCTAACAGGACGGGAACTGCACCACAAGATCCTCCCCGCTTGCCCTAAATCACTTGCTGGCATGGAGATAAATAGGAACTACTAATGCTTAGTGAATACATTACTCCGTATTTCTTTTACTTAGTGAAACATTTAATTAGTATTTACTAGAAAATTACTATCAATTACTAAAAATGACTACAAATTACCAGCAAAATGGATAAATTTTCTCTCTACCACTAAAATAAATTCAATTACGAACTTTAAGCAATTGCGGGTCATTTATTTCTTGGCGGGCAGAGCACTCGAGGCAAACTGGGAGGGGATGATTAAGATGCTTGGTGTGGCTGATTTACGAGAGAAATGAAAACAGCTGAATCCGGGTGGCTGAGCAGAGCGAGGGGAAACGCTCGCCACAGCCCCCCCGGACACAGCGCTGACCCCCCGGCAAGCTCCCTTCTGGCTCCACAGGCAGGGAGGGAGAGATGGGAGGGAGGCAGTTGGCTGAGCCGTAGATGATGAGCTCTGGATACTCCGAGGGTTTCCCAGGAAAGCCCTCTACGCCCACGTCTTAGGGCCCCCGGAGAGAACATTCTACAGGAGGGTCCCAGAGGCTCCTGGAAAGAAAGGGGCAAGGCGTAGGTCCCACGCTCTCCCCAGGTTTTGTCCAGAGGAATCTTTCCCTGAGTCTGACCAGGGGCACTCTGGGAAGATGAAGGGCAACTGCCATCAAGTGTGCTATGTACCTGTCTTAACCTGGCTATTAGGGCCTCGTCACCACCCCCTGGGGTCTGAGGTGACACGGATACAAAGGGGTGCACAGCAGTTATCTTTATGTGATCGGCCCCTGAGCTCTCTGATGAGACCCAACCCTGCTGCTGAGCCCACGAGCCCAGCCCAGCACTCGGCGAAACCTGGGCTCACCTGGAAGTGGGGCTCAGAGCACGTGGGGACTCCAGGGTCATGCCCAGCACTGAAGCAGAAATGTGACCCTGGCAGATCTGGACCCAAAGCTGCAGGTTCGAATCCCATCTGCACGTCTCCAGAATGTGTGGTACAAAGCATGTTACCCTCTCTCAGCCTCAGCTTCCTCGTCGGTCATCCAGAAATGACAGCAGGATTTCAGGGGAACAAGCGGTGCTTCACACAGGCGACGAGAATAGAGGAGACCCAAGTCACCAGGAGACATGGAGGCACCAGAAGGGCACGGTCGCTAAGTGGGAGAAGCCCGGCTGGCAGGCTACCTGCCAGGGAGCGTCAAGAAACTCGTGGAAAATCAGAATTAAAAGGTAATGGACCAGGGATATGATTAGTCTTGCAAACATGCCGAACACATTAGAAAGTGGATTGTTGCAAGCATGGTTAGGTGAGAGTCTAGCATCACATCATTTTATCCTTACGATCCATTTAAATTTGTTCTCGTTTTTAATATTTTCTGCTTCTTTTCAAGTGAGGTTTTCCTCTCTTTTGCTTTGTTAATTTTGTTAGTTTCTGGTTTTTGTGGGGTTTTCTTTTTATGTGTGTCTGTATGTGAAATGCAGGATAGCAAGTCTCCAGAGCCAGTCACTCAATGCTGGTTCTTGGGAGTGGCAGGGATGGAAGCGGGAGCTGATGGCGATGAATACGAAAAAAATATTCTGAACCTGATTGTGGTGATGATTCTCCCACGCTGCTTGATGGGATGGGAGGGCACTATTGAACTGTGTGCTGTGTGAATTCGATGCCAATAGCACTGCTGGGGAGAGGAGGTCGAGGAGTCTGCCCACATGTGTTTTGAAGTGGCCTTGTACGTGTGCCTCCCGCACCAGGACAGAGTGGGAAGGCGGGGAACCGCAGAGTCTAAGCAGACCAGCAGTGGCCAGGGCTGGGGGTCAGGAGGTGGGTGAACAGGGCACCCCAGGCCAGGGACACTGTCGTGTGTAGCACTGTGAGGGAGGAACGGCGTGGGAACCCCCACTGTGCGCTGTGGACTGTATGCGGGAACAGCGTGTCTATAGGTACCGGTCCCTCAGTTGTACCAGAAGCATTGGGTGTGACAGCGTCCCAGGGAGGTGTCGGGCTAGGGAGAGCGGGAGGGGGGGTGGTGACTGAAGACACTGAAGCCATCTATAGGGCTGGGGTAATCTTTCTGCCACCCTGAACCAGCTGCCAAATAGTCTGTCTGTGAAAAGAGGGGGGTGCCTTGAGGGCTGCTCCCGAAGTGCTCGCTCACTCGCTCGGGGTGCATAGGAAGACGGGCCTGGCAGGTGCTTCTGAAACATCCGCTGGGGACACCCTACGCCTTAGAACACTGTTCTCTCTGACACACGTGGTGGGGGTGGAGACCTGGGGGATGCATGGCCCAGGAGTCAACCTGACCACTGCCGTGACGCTTGTTTCAAGAACAGCCACGCCCCGAACAAGGAGCATGTCTCTTGGCTGGGCGCCGGGCGAGGCTGGGTCTGGCTGTGAAGGCTACGTGTCTGAGGAACCTTGGGCACTGCCCAGCCCTGGGCCACTTTCACGTCTCTGCCCATGGCCCAGCCGCTGTCCCAGACGTGTGTCCACCCATCTCAGGGAGATCGTCCTCTTTCTTCACTCGCCTCCACTTTTCTAAGCATCATGTCCTTCTCCAGGGACTGGTCCCTCCTGGGCACATATCCAAAGTCTGTGAGTTCAACTCCGGCCATCCCTGCTTCCAAGGAGCATTCTACTGTCCGTCTCCAGTCGCTTTGTCCGTTCATCTGGCAGCTCATAGCCTACGCACTCTTCTCCGCAAACGCCAGGACAGAAAGGCTTCCACTGCTTCGCTCCCCTTGTTCAGGTCCAGCCTTCCCACTGCGTGGACGCCAAGGGAACCCGTGGTGTAGGGGAAGGGGAACTTGGTGTTCAAATGACCTTGCTCGTTGACACGTATGCAGTCCCACGTCTGACTTCAATGGCGCTCCCGTTGGTGTTGGTCGTGGGTAGAAGGAAAATGGGTTCCTAAACCCCTTCGATCTCCGCTCCGTTTATCAGGATGCTGCTTCGTGGCCCAGTGTCTGGTCGTCTGTCTGGTGAGGTGTGGTCCACACTGAAGGCGCCGGTCCTCGATCTTCCTGTAAACCGCTTCAAGTGTCTCCCGTGTTTCAGGCAAGGCCGGGTCCTCTGCAGATTGCAGCTTGTTCATGCGTCTTCCTCCAATCCCCTTCTTCATCTCCTCCAGCTCTGGGAGCGCTTGAGCAGCACACACAAGGACTAAGTGCGATGAGAGGCCGCAACCGCAGGCACACTTCTCCTGATTCTGAGTCACTCGCTACCCCTTGGTTCTGTTCAAACAATTCCTTTCGGTCTATGTGCACGTTATCAACAAAAACCAAACTCACCACCATTGAGCCAACGTGGACTCAGAGTGACCCCCACACGACAGGGTAACCTGCCCTTGTGAGTTTCTGAGCCTTTAACTGTTTATGGGAATAAACAGTTTCTCCCTTGGAAAGGTTGGTAGCTTCAAACTGCTAACCTTTTGGATCTCAGCCACACTTGTAACCACTATGTCACCAGGGCTCCTATGGATAGGCTCTATGTAAGCCCATTTAAGGGTTCTGGCATTCCCATTCTTCCCAAGGTTATCCATCGATGGTGTGTGTATGATGCTCTGCAGAGCCAAGGAAGCACAAGTCAGCCTCTGTCTGGGGTTGTCTCGTTGCAGCCAAGCGCCATCTGACAGCAGCGATGATATTCCGGGAGAACAAAGGGATCTGTCTTAGAAGGACAGCCACACTGTTCCTTCAGACAAGACCTCATCTCACGTACTGGGAACATGTTATCAGGAGGGACCAATCCCTGAACAACATCAGGTTAGTCAGGTAGAAGGGGAAGGGAGGAAGGGAGGGAGGGAGGGAGGGAGGGAGGAAGGAAGGAAGGACCTGAATAAGATGGATTGACAGAGTGGATGGGTGGGCCACCATCTACAACTCCCCAGGGACTTCACCCAAGTAGACCCAGAACCTCTTAAACCACATAGGAGAAGGGTCATTGACACAGGTGACTGAGACAGGTGACTAGCAGGTGACTGACACAGG
The DNA here is from genome assembly GCF_000313985.2 of Echinops telfairi. Classification (NCBI taxonomy): domain Eukaryota; kingdom Metazoa; phylum Chordata; class Mammalia; order Afrosoricida; family Tenrecidae; genus Echinops; species Echinops telfairi. The sequence goes on along the minus strand of NW_022103968.1, from coordinate 2,598,847 downwards.
TGAGGTGAAGGGCCCGTCAAAACCCCAGCGACTGATTCACGCTTTGTCATGAGAAGCTGCCGCCAGCAGCAGCGAGATGATCATCCTGACACACTGCGGATGAAAGTGTCCGTTACCGGTGACCCTTCAGGACCAGTGCTGGCAGTGGCGACACCAGGAGGGTGGAGGGAGGGTGGGGTGGAAAGGGGGAACCAATGACAAAGATCGACATGTAACCTCATCCCTGGGGGACAGACAACAGAAAAGTGGGTGAAGGGAGATGTTGGACAGTGTAAGATAGGACAAAATGATAATAATTTATAAATCATCAAGGGTTCGTGAGGGAGGGGGGAGTGGGAAGGGTGGGGGAAAATGAGGAGTTGATACCAAGGGCTCAAGTAGAAAGCAAATGTTTTGAGAATGATGAGGGCAGCGAATGTACAAATGTACTTGACACACGATGGATGGATGGATGGATGGATGGATTGTGATAAGATTTGTATAAAGCCCCAATAAAATGAATTTTTTTAAACTGTCCATTGGAAAAGTTTGGCGGAGGTGATCTGGCAGCAAGTTCACCAAGAGCCTGGAAAGGGCCACCCTTGCCCACCCACCCCTACCACACCCCCCCAAAATCTGTGCAGCTCCCCCTGCCCGAGGTGACCCTGGTGATCCCGGTGGTTGAAGAGGCTGTCCGGCAGCCGTTCAAAAGGCAAGGATGGAATGTTTAATAGGAAGAAATGGATTTGAACCCCTCTGATAAATAAAAGAAGGAAAAAAGATGCAAAATCATAAAACTGAAAATACATGTGAAAGAGACCAGTCCATGTTAAAAAAAAACGTTACTATGGCGGGTGTTTTGTTGCATGATCGAATTTTAAAAACTGGAAATGGCATCAATATGACCACTTCCATAGGGTCCTGTGTGCCTCCCTTACACATGAGTAGCTGGGCACCAGGCTAGCAATATTTAACCACCAACGGATCCTTTCCACATTAACATGGAATAGATCACCTCAAATAGTTATTCATGAATTCCTTATAGTGCTGTAGTTATGTTTAAAAAGAGCTATTTGAAAACAAACATGTAAAAATAAAATCATAACAGGCGAATACCAAGAATAGGTGTCATTTGAGTGGAAAATAACTGTTCTCCAACAAGACAAGAATGTAGAGGGAAGAGTCGGCACTGCTTTGCACTTCTGCAAGTCTCTGTGTGCCCTGCTTCATGCAAGACAGATGCAGTCCCTGTTTGCTCCTGCGTTCAATTGGTTGTGATATGACACTTCGTGTGGGCTCCGGAAAGTTCCACCGTACACTCAGGAGACAATGAAAGTGGAGAAGGCAAACAGCAGCTTGGTTGTTTGAAAAGTACTTTTGACCTAGTGTTAAGAAAAGAGTTGTAACCTCACGGAAATCCTGAAAGGGCTCAGGGCCTCCAGGAGTCCCTGGATTGCCGTTTCAGACACACTGGTCTACGGCGTGATTGCCTAAGACCCGGCTTAAAAAAAAAATTATAATAAAGATTGCAAAAAGCAGGATCAGACGAGGTGCCCATACCGGGATGAAAGAACACCAGCATGGAATGCTTGTCCGGCGGGCAGGGAGCCCAAGGAAGAGGGGGCGAGGAGAAGGGGAGAGGAGCTGGCCAGCGTGGAGCTGGGGACCCCTCGCTGACGAGGCACGTTGGAGGAGCGCCCTGCAGACAGAGGTCTGCTGGGATGATTCACGTCTCGCTCCTTCACGCTTTTCTGCATTTTGCACATTTCCTGTGTGGAACAAAGAGGACTTCACAATGTCTAAAAATACTGTTTTCTTCATCAAGGTCTAGGGCACGGATGTGCTTATCGTTGTAGCATGTGTTGTCTGTCCGTCTGTCCACTTGTGTTTCTGCCTTTAACAAACATGCACTTGTTTTCTCTCGGTTGAGGAGGCTGGAAGGTGGATCCGGGTGCCAGCTTGGGGGAGGCTTCCTCTCGGTGGCAGCCCTGGGGGGTCCTCTCTCTCCCCACACTGGTGGGCCCAGCAGCCCTTGACGATCTCCCGTTGTCTCGGCGTCCATCTTGCCCTGGGTCTAGGAGGTTCTCAGCACAGTGAGGTGAGTCCAAAGGACATGGTCTGGCTTTCGTGGTGGGGAGAGCCCCCACACACACTGCCTCAGCCCTCTGCTTCATAGGAAAAGGGGGTGCTCAGGCCTCATCCCAGCGAAACTCCCTTCACCGTGGACCAGGGCTTTGGCCTGAGGAAGAGGGCATCCCATCCCCATCCTCCTCTTTAACATGACCCACATGACCTGGCCCAGCCTCCCTGACCACTGGCAGGCCAGCATTGGGAAGTCAGGTGGAAGCTCCCACCGTGGTCTGTGGCGAGGGTTCAACAACAGGTGCTGCCTGACCTTGGTGATGCAGAAGGACAGTCCAGGCGAACTGCTTCTGTACAGACAGCAGCCAGGAGAACCCTTGGAATCCATTCTACTCTGTAGCACCCGACACCTCCCGCATCATAAGCTAGCAATAAAGGTAGCATCCCGCTGCTCCAGGACAGGACCCCAAAGGAAAACCCCTGGAACTCAGGGTCAGCTGCCAAGAGGGGTTGTCCTCTCTGGGGAGCAGAGAACACTGTTCATGCTCAGTCTGTGTTGCTGCCGTCGCATGTTCAAGCCCCCCCCTACTATAGAAGTCTACGGAAGAACCAAAGCCTAGGCATGTTGGCATTGAATCAGCAACTGGCAGTGAAGAACGTGGACAGCACCGTGCACGACCAGGGATGGACAGATCTACCTTGGAAGGAGTGTAGCCGGATGCGCCCAGAGGCTCCTCCAAAGGCAAGGTCGAGAGACGCGGTCTCACGTACCTCGGACATGCTGTCAGGAGCCACCAGTCCTGGAGAAGGACAACAAAAAAGAGGCGGTCCTCACGGAGCAGGACTGACACACACGTGAGAGATGGCTTGGGAACGGGCGGCTTGACGGCCCTGAACAACAGCTATGACATAAGTTAAAGAGGTAAGTACTACAGGGTAGTCACAACGAACACTTTGGCATGTGCCTTTTTGTACTTTACAGACATATACATACATATAGTGATGTATACTTCAGAGAAAAGGTCATTCTCTGCATAGCATCTTGTAACCATTGTCCGTTTAAGAGTGTGGAGTGATGTCCCGTCCCCACATCCCCCGTCATCAGTGTGCCCTGCCGTGAAGCCATGACAGCGATGAAGCCATGACAGCGCGTTTCAGACCCAGCAGGCTCAATGGTGAGTCGAGAGCGTCCGCAGCAGTGCCTTGCAGTGCACACGGGCTGCCTCCTGTGCGGCCCAATCGTGAGACACCAGAGACGGTGCAGGATTCCAGCCCCTCCCTCCCGAACACAAAACTAATATGGGAAAGCTTTTTAGGAAAACACACACACACACACACACAAACCGAGGGCTGGCTGAGCAAATAAGGACGCATTATGCAAATCAGAGCCTTCAACAAGGAAGAGGGATGCAGACTGATGGAGGGAGCCAATCAGAAGGGACAGCGCAGGACCAGGGGCATCGTTTACTAAACAAAAGTCTCCAAAAGCAGCCCTGCTGCTTCTCGCCACAGCCTCCATCCGGGCCTGGACCCTTCTGAAGGTGAGGTGGCCTTTCCATTTCTCTGACCTGTTGGTGCAGAGGGTTCAGCACTGGGCTGCTAATGGCAGGTCATTGGTTCCAACCCCCTTGGCTGCCCTGAGGAAGAAAGAGCAGGCTGTCCTGTCCCGTACAGAATGCACCGCGTCAGAAGTCTGAGGGCTACCTCCAGCATAGACCATTATCAAGAGGACGGCGTGCGCACCCCTGAGGGCTCGGACTGTATCCCTCTGAAACGTCCTCGGCGTTCCGGGTGCGACAAGTCAGGCCCATTGCTGTGACAGAAACGGAGGCCTGGGTCCAGCTTCTCAAGCCTCCGTCTCTTGGGCGGAGTTTTCTGTTATCTTAGCACTTCCTCCCCATAAGCCCCTGGGGCCGTCCTTGTCTGTCGACATGACCCCGTAGGCACCCCAAACCATCACCATCTCCTTCTTCGCTGACCTCTCTGCCTGGATCGAACTGGCCAGCAGATGGCCTTGGACCTGTGTGCTGAAGGAAGGTGCCTGAGCGAGACCAGGATAAGTGTCTCGCTGGCCAAACGTGTCTGCAGGCATGAAGGACAGCGATGGGTTTGGACGTGTTTTGTTTGGAACGGGCCCGTGCCTGTGGGAGCCCGGAGCCCGGGGGTGGTACTCTAGGACTGTTCTGCATAAAGCACAGGCTGCTCTGCACTGTAGAACCCCCGGGAAGGCTGTGTGCAGCTGAGAGCAGAAGACGTGGAATGTCCTGGGGAGCACTTTCTGCTTCGCACCTTTCACGTGTTCCAGTGGCCACGGTGGCCCAGGACCTCTCTCAAAGAGACAGCAGCAACATGCCAACTGACTTCTGCTGACGATCACAGGGCTGGGCTGCTTGACCTGCCCCCGAAATCCCCATCCTCAGTGACACACACTCATGCACGAATGCACGCATGCACTCGTGCACACATGCCTGCACACACACAGGCCCGCAAACATGCTCATGCACACACCTATACATGCATGCACACATGCACATATGCACACGTGCCTGCACACACATGGGTCCACAAACATGCTCATGCACGCATGCACATGTGCATGCACATGCACATTTACATAGGTGCACATATGCACCTAAGTGCACACATGCATATATACAGGTGCATTCGTTTGTGCATGCACACATGCAAACACACACCCAATGAACTTGTGCACACATGTACACACCAGCACCTATGCGCATATGCACACAAACATGCTCAAACATCCACTCATGCATGTATGCACACACCCATACATGCACACAACCTCTCTCTCACACACATGCATACACATGGCACTTGGCTCATCCACATCTGTGAGTGAGCACTGCTCAGAGCGGCTGCGTCTTGAGACAGAGCCTGCTTATGGGAAAGGGCCCGCAGACGGCAAACAAACATGTGGGGAGATGGTGTCAAGGGCTACGTGATGTTTGTTTCCTACTTGGCCAGTTTTATGACTCTATCCAGGGTGTGGCCCAGCACGTTCAAACCCTTCCTAGGATCAGCAAAGATCCAGGTTCTGACAACACAAGGACTGGCCGCGGCTCTGGGTAAAGGTCAGACTCTGCTTCCGGCCGCAGAGCAAACATCTCACGGTTCCTTCTGCTGTTGTGGGGACTCAGGGCCCCTCTCCTGCTCTGCCAGCCGCCCACCGCTGTGCTGTCCCCAAGCGCCCACAGAACTCAGCGCCAGCCTGCCGGCCAAGTCACAGATCGTTTACGAATAACAAGCCTGCAGCCCCCCCACCCCGACGACACCCGCCTCCCAGAGTCCTAGCAGCGTGGTTGTCCCCGGACCAGCCCGCGAGGATGTGTTGGCCAGATTGATGGTCATTCATCTTCGAACCAAATTATATTTGGGGAAGTCCACTACCAGACAAAGGGGCGATAATTCGTTTGGGGACCATTAGTCATATTTTAAAGTCACGGTAAAGTCTGCATTAGAAACACCCTGGCCACCCGGAGTCGCTCGAGCTCCTCAACTGCTTGTTTTGTTTTCTTAAAAACCGTAGCCTTGTGACTGACATTGATCCCCAGCCTGTGTGCAAACATTTCTGACTGTTATTATTACTATTGCGATTGCTATTATTTCCAGGGGCAAAAAGTAATCAGGAAATGCCACCGGCTACAAAAACCGCAAACAAAATGAACCTTTAAAACGCTAATGACTTAAGCACGGTTGTGCAGACACGTGACGCGTGTGGGGGCCTTCCACTATTTGTCAGCAACACGTACTCTGGAAGCTTGGCTAATACAATGTGACACAAAATTAGTCAAACACAATTCATGCAATATTGTTTAATTTTTCCCCTCATTTAACTTGGTTTTAAGCAAAATCATTATGTCACATGATAACGTTCGCGTGAACAAGAAAGATTTCATAATGGTCGGTGCCTTTAGAAATGAGTTATTACGGGTTCCATGCTGAACACATTCTTAACTATGAAAACGATAAAGCTAATAGCTTAATCATATTTTGACACCATCTACATACTTTATGCATTATTTACAAGAAAGATATAAAAATGAAACTACTGAATATCTCGCCCAATACTTCACAGTCATCGTTAACTGGTCAAAAATATAACACATTCATCTTCCGGGGGCTTTATATTTGCATATAGATATTTGCATACCATGTTGCAATGTGCTGTTAATGTAAAATTTAACCTTTGTTCTTTCCCTCTGATGTGCAAGGTATACTCATTAAGTTAAAAATAATGGCAAAAATAAGTCTTCTGGTGATATGCATTCCATAAATTATTCCCCAGAGCAGCGGGGAACGGTAAAATGGGAGGGGGGAGTGTTTAATTGAATTAATTCCTCATTTTCTGTATTTTTATTTCCCAACTCAGGGACAGGGCCCTTTGACTAGTACCGAGCAGCCCTCTGAAGTGCGCAGGCCTGCCTCCGTCTTGCCAGCACCAGCCCTGTCCGCCCCAGAGCCAATCGACTCCCCACTGCAGGGCTGGACTGCACCAGAGGCCCCCTGCCGCACACCTATCCTGTGAATGGCCCTCCGTTCAGCCACGGGAATGCCCAACCAGTGAGCGTACAATGTTGCCACGCTTTCAGCAGAATGTATAAGGTTCTCAGCTGGCCCGAGGTTTCGAAGGGCGTTTCTAAGGAAGTTTCTCCATGCACTTTGAGAGATTTAATATCTCTCTGTCTCTTTCTCTCTCTCTCTCCTGTCCGTTTCTTCAGAACCAAAAATGCCCTATTTGGTTAGACAGCACGTCTGAAGCAGTCTTGGCTCTGGCCTGGGGAGATGAGGAACAGGCTGGTGGTCCGGTGCGGGCAAACCAGGCCAACACGCCGCTCCGTGGTTCATGAACCATTGTAGCTCCGATGGTCGAGGAGCCGTGGGTGCACCATGATGGCAGCACCCATCGAGAATGACCAGGATGGAGCGTCTGGTCCAGCTGACACTGACACCAAGGGGCCCATTTGGCTGGTGCAGGGCTGGGGCAGTAAGGGGAGGAGAAAAGGGGTCCCACCCAAGAGGTCTCCCTAGTGTAGACTGGGCTTCCCAAGACCCCAAGAAAGGACCCTATACCACCATTGTTCATCCTCGTGGAAGACCAGAGCTACAGCTCATATGCATGTGAGAAATCTGGACCCCACGTTGGGCCGGACAGGTCTGAGCTTGTCAAGTGGCCAGTGGCCTAGACCTCAGGTGGCTGATGCCCAGGGCAGTCCACCATGGACTGTGGGGGTGACTTCGATCTGCCTCTGGAATTCCAGAAGTAGCTTGGGGACAATCGCTTTACTTTGCGATTATTTCTCTACCTGGGACAGCCACGCCTGCTGTTGACAGAGCCAACCGCTACACTCCCCTACAAGAACCCCCTTTGAGGGCCACATCAGTTCCTGCTCTGCACAGGCCCCTGCGGATGCTGCGATGGCTGCCACTCCCCAGTGAGGCCCGAACCGAGATTGGTCACCATATTTTTTTCAATCAACACCTCCCAAGGGATCCACGCCCCCCTCAACCCAGACGACAAGGTCCTTACTGCCACCTACCTTCCCAGTATATCCCGCTGGTGTCTCCCTCAGGAACACGCCGTGGACCCCAAGCTGTGACACAGATCAATAGCGGTCATCTGATTTAGCTCGGGTGACCTTCTGCCTGTGTCTAGCTCTCACCCTGGACGAGAGAAAACGCACTGTGATCACACCCCATTTTCCTGCCAGCGAGGGCGGAGGGGCCCCAAGTGCTGAGTGTTTGCTGAACACGGCGCAGCCGCGGGGGACCTGCGATCACCCTTGTCCCCAAGACAGGGAGGCGGTGTGATTTGCCAGCACTGCAGTATTGAGCCTCTCCTCCTTTACTGCATCTTCCAGGTTCCTACGTGTGTGTGATTGTTCTTGTAAAGGTTCTTACAGAGGTAAATAACATTGTAGAGCCTTGGAAACAAACTATTATTACAGCTCAGAGCCAAGGTGTACAGAACGGGAAATAACTCTCTGTGGGATAAATTACATGTGATGAGGGCCAGAAGAATATAGATCCGGTTTCAGGAAGTCTCGCAGCAAAAGCTAAGCTTTGGCAGGTACAGCGTGCACACCCAAACACGGTGCCCCGCAGAGCGCCCCGAGCCCCTGAGACTGCAGGGGGGTGGGGTGGGGGTTGGAGGGTGGGGGACAGGCAGCCCAGCAGCCCCGGGCCTAACGGGGTTCCTCTTTCCTCATGTGAAGCGGTCACCCATAGCTGGACAGTCACTGAGAGTCCGCACCAGCCGTTTGGCTGGCCGGGGCAGCTGTGAGTGTCTTAATGGTGATAGGCCTAGGGGGTCAAACAGAATCACATGAGCCTGAGTTGCTACCAGTGAAACGCATAACGTGGGAGGATTTATTACGTGCACGTGGTGAAATGTAATTTAAAACACAGGACGGATGTGTTGTGCTGCTGTGCTGGCTGGTGAGGTTATCCAGATCATTTGAACCGTCCCCGCTAATAGGTTTGTTTGCTCCTGGCATGCAGTTCCCAGCTCCAGGACATCCCATCTCTGCCGTGGCAGGAATGGCCGCACGCACCCACTTCTCAGAAGCATTGGGCATGGGCGAGAGTGCCCTCCCGCCACCAGCTACCACGCTGCAGACCCAGGTGGCTTGCTCACGCCAATTAGCGCCAAAAACCTCAGTAGCTACCCCATTCCCCCATGGCTGTGAGGGTCTCTACTGGAAGACTCAGTCTGCTACAGGAGGGGGCTGTGGGGGGTACTGACAGGGCTCGCTCTGCTGGGCATGCCACCCCACCCAAGAAGATGGCCGCACTCTGCCGACCCCCGAGTCCACCCAGCCGTCTGCTTCACTCGTGCGTGTCCGAACACTCTCCACCTGTGCTTTTAATATTTTCTGCAGGGATTCAGATAAACAGAGAATTATCAGTACTCACAGATAAGTTTGGGAAGAGTTACAAACTTTTTCCTGGTGAGCACTTAGCCCACAGGGTGGGTGTTTTGAAGGGGCCGCACCCTTAGTTCTGCGGCTTGTAGGGAAACATGAGAGGGCTGGAGTGAGGAAGGCTACCGACCACGGGTGTCTGCGTGTGCCTGAGCCCTGGGTGACATTTAACCTTTACTCTGAGAGCCACAGAAACACCTTAGCCTGAGGGTGTGGTGGGTGTGAACCACAGGGTCGATGGTTTGAACCCACCAGGGTCCACGGGGGAACGATGAGGCTTTCTGCTCCTGAAAAGACGTGTAGACCCTGCGGCGTAGAGTCCCTGGGAGTCGGTACCAGCTCAGTGGCAGTGAGCGTGGCTGGGGTGGCAGGCCATGTGGGTACGTGTCTGTCTCGAGTGGACAGAGTGCACGCTATCTGGCCCTGTGAAGCGCGCAAGGAGGAGGGGCCCAGCGGCCAGGCTACAAAGCCCCGGGGCTGGCGGGCACGCTCTCTGTCCACATCGTCCTTCCCACGTTGGCACCTGGGTTCCCATCGGAGCATCGAAGACATCGTGAGTGCCGCCGTGCCAGAGAGAGCTGGTGAAAGGCCGCAGAACACCGGTGAACTGGGTCTCCAGGAGCCCGTGTGTGCCAAAGCCCGGTCTGTTGTGGAAAACGGGGCCAAGCTTCCTGGCGACAAACAGAGGGGGCCGGGGGCAGAAAGGTACAAAGCACCTCAGAAGACACTGCCTCAACCGCATGGCGGGTGGGCATGGCGGCCTGCTCGCCCTCCTCTTAGAGCAGGTGGCGCTGCGGGCGTCGATGGTAGCTGCTGCGTCTCCAGGGCCTGGCCAGCCACTTGAGATGACCACCACTCTCAAGGAGCTGAGGGGGGATCCAAGGTTGGCACCCCCCGCCCCTCCCCTCTCCTCTGATGTCGCCCCAGGAACATGAGCGGCTTCGGTACCAGCGAGCTGGGGTTGGGGGCACTCTGTTCCACGAGCCCCTGCTCCTGCCCCCGCTGCTTCCTATCAGGCGGCCTTCCTCTAGCGGCGGCATTTGAGCAGGTGATGGGTGTGGTGTTCATAATGCCACATCAAGAGGCCCCCCCGCGCCTGGTGATTACGTGTGCGCCCGTTCGGCAGACGACCCGGGGCCTCTTCTCATCTGACATGTCAGGCCGGCAGTCAAACAAAGCAGACAGTGGGTCTGCATTTACAGGGAAGCATGCAGGAGCCTGCTCCTCACCTCTGTGTCACGACCCACACATCCAGGCCTCTCAGCTGCAGGCTGACGGCTGCTCCGAGGGACGTGCACTTCTCCATAACTACCTGCCGCCAGCTATTATTTTAAGAATCCTGTGATTTTCTTTTATTTTGAGTCAGAAAAAAACGAGGCGGCCGCCGCCATAAAAAGGCATCTCAACTAGTCACTTGCTGGCAGATCTGCCACTCGGGCGGCCACGGCGGCGGCTTGTCGCGTTTGTTTTGTTTTGTCCCTCCCCCGTTGTTACTGGGGGAAAATGTATACACTCGAACATCGTATTGTAAATCTGGAGTGTGTGCTTCAAATAAAACCCTTTTTAGTACCCTGCATACGCGTAAACAAGATAAAAATGTATGCACCTTATAAAGAACTGCCGAAACACACACCCCCTCGCTGGATAGCACCCACAAATCAAGTGCCAACAGGAGACGTTTCAGAGGCTGTGGTTTGGTGGAGGGTGAAAGTTATTATTATTTTTATTCCTGAATCACGGCCCCACAGCGAGGAGTCCGGACATGATCACAGCCTGCCTGTAATTTTCCTAAAGGCCCTCTCCTGATAGATGGCCGGCGCCCTGCTGGACCAAGTCTAACCGTGTCATTCCAGAGAGGAGAGAAGATTGCAGAATCGGGGCCAAAGACCCTTCCTCCCACCCGGGTCCAGCCATCGCATTGCCCTACGGGCACACTGCCCTGCTCGGGAGATAAATCCGTCCCCAGTCGCCCAGACATGTGCGTCGCTGGAATCTTGCTGCGAGCTGATCAGGAAAGCGGTTTAAAGGGAGGGTTTCACACGTTGCTCGGAGCAACATCTCCAGCCCGGCCTCTCGGCCGGCACAGTTTTGGTGACATGTCTAGCCACTCCTGCTGGGAAGTAGATTCCAGGTTTTTGAGGTGCACCCTGATGCTAACCAACGTTGGGGTGCCTGTTCCCCACGCAGAGCTCCCCCCACCCCCGGCTCTATCCCCGGTTTGTCCGCGGCACGTTGAACAAAGGGCACAGAGCCCGTGCACCCTCCGCGCCGGAGCCGGATCGGGAAAAATCCAAACAGAGTGATTAATGACGCGAGGACCCAGAGTGCCACTGCGCCCATATAGATGCTGAGTGGGTCTTTGAAGGAGAAATGGAAAGAGTTCCAAGCTTTAAATATTTACTATTTCATTCATCAATGGAGCATGTAAATGCGGAGACAAACATCAAACAGGATGGTCCCCAGACTCCCCTTTCCACATCGGACTTGCAGGTTAAGCCTGTTTAGGGCAATCAGTGAAACAGAAGACACGGAAAGAAAACCGGCCGCCGGCCGGCCAGCGGGAGCAGACAGTGGGTGGCTGGTCCTCCCCGGGAATCTGTCCACAGGAGGCTGCCAGAGCAGCCAGACAATGCCAGCGACCGACCGAAGTGGCCACCTTCTGTGACTGCTGTTGTACAATTCACTCTTCTAGAGGGTTCCTCTCTGAGACATGAGTGGGAACTGTTCCTCCAGACCCCACCGACTGCATCCCAAAGACGTGACCTAGAACATGCCTTCTGTTAGGGTCCTGTTGACAGGAAGGTCTCCTTTTCCCGCGGCAAAGCACATGCGTGCTGTGTGTGCGCATGCGTGTGTGTATGCATATGTGTGTGTATGTAAGAGTAAGCAGGAGCTGGCCATTGGTTCGGATGCGTGGCCACCCCCTCTGATGTGTACGCAGAGCTGTCCCAAGACCCAGTGGCTCCAGAAACAGACTGCCAGACCTTTTTCCCAGTGGCTTCTGGGAAGACTCAACGCTCCCTGCTTTCCATCACCAGCCAAGCACTTAACCACGCTCCCCATGGAGCGATGGGGTCAAGAGGACATCATGTGACCTTTCCTGGGGACTCCCATGTTGATTTGCATGACTTTAATTCTGACGGGACCCTGCTGGTGGGGGTTAATTGCTGGACTGAGATCTAGGTGGTCGGCAGACCAGCAGCAGCTCCTCAGGAGAAAGACTGGGTGTTCTACTCCCATCAGCAGTGGCAGTCTTGGGAACCCACGAAGGGGGGGGGGGTGCTGTGAGTCTGCACTGACTGCACGGCAAGGCGTCGGTTGGTCTCCCAGCGGAGGAGCCCCGGTGGTCCTGTGGGCTCGCCTCTGGGCTGCTGACCATGGGGTTGGGGGTTTGAACCCACCAGCTGCCTTCCTGGAGGAAGAGGAGGTTATTTGCTCCCCCTAAAGACAGACAAGGCGGTAGGAGTCTGAGTCTGAATGGACTCCATTGTACAGATCACAATGCTGGGCTCAGAGGTTCAGAAACTGCCGGAGGTCACAGCCAAGTGTGAGGGGAAGCCAGGATCCAAGCCCACATGTGTGGCCCTGGGCCCCTGCTCTGTTCTTCCTCCTTCCTGTCCCTACCCCTCCAGGGCGTCTAGTCTCCCCAAGCTCCACCCTCATACCTAAGAAAGATCCCTGTTGTTCTCAGCTTGTCCTTTACCTGACAGCCCAGCCTTGAGGAAGGACAGCCGGCCTGGCCAACGCCAACTCACCTTGATTAGCGCCACCTACCCTGACCCACACTGTCCTACCGTGACCAACACCATCCTGCTCTGACCCACACTGTCCTGTCCTGACCCACACTGCCCTACACTGACCCACACCATCCTACCCTACCAACACCATCCTTCCCTGACCAACACTGTCCTACCCTAACCAACACCATCTGAACCTGACCCACACCGTCCTGCCCTGACCCACATTGTCCTACCATGACCAACACTGTCCTGCCCTGACCCACACTGTCCTTCCCTGACCCACACCATCCTACCCTGAACAACACCGTCTGAACCTGACCCACACTGTCCTGCCCTGACCCACACCGTCCTGCCCTGACTCACACGGTCCTACCCTGACCCATACCATCCTACCCTGACCCACACCAC
>NW_022103968.1:2575053-2585594 GCF_000313985.2 Echinops telfairi | reverse complement strand
TACCCTGACCCATACCATCCTACCCTGACCCACACCACCCTACCCTGAACAACACCATCCTTCCCTGACCCACACTGTCCTGCCCTGACCCACACTGTCCTAGCCTGACCCACACCGTCCTGCCCTGACCAATGCTGTCTCACTCTGTTCAATGTCACCCAACCTGGACCACAGCCTCCTACCCTGACCAATCCTACTCCGTTCCGACAAGCCTTGTGGAAGGGGCTGTGGGGGGTGAGGAGAGAGCACTGGGCTGAGAGGCAGGAGGGAGGGTGGTGGTTGGTCACCAGATACTGCTGCTCTGAGGAAACATGGCTGGGCTGGCCTGGAGGATGACGTGAAGCTTGTGAAGGGAGAGCTGTGGTCAGGGCCTTGAAGTGGACTCCCACCAAGCAACCCCACATGGCAGAGCAGCCCGACCCTCGCCTTCTCTCGCTGTGATCTGGACGGGAGCAGGTGGCCCAGTCCCCGCTGCTAGGGGATCGAGCCACCCACATTTTGGTGAAGATTTAGTGCTTAACCACTGTACCACCAGTGTCCAACTATGGACTGGAGGGCAGGCTTTCTGAGTCGGCCCTAGTTTATTCCCACACATGCTCCATACGTACTCCCATCCGTGTTCCCTGTGTGTGCCCACATTCATGTCCGACGTGTCCGTACCCATGGTCTGTCACGTGTCCCCACTCAGGTTCCATATGTTCCCATCCATGGTCAGGTGTGTCCTGGTGTGCCCACCTTCATGTCCCATGCATGTTCCCACCCACGTCCCATTGTATGTCCTGTGTCCCCACTCATGGTCCATGTGTGTTTTATCCACGTTCCATGTGTTCTTTGTGTGTCCCCATGCATTATCCAAACATGTTTCCATCCATGTTCCTGTCTGTCCCTGTTCATGCTCCTATTTCCATGCATATTCCACGCCTGTGTTTCCACAAATGCTCTGGCGTGGTTTTCTGCTCCCCAGCCCCAGGACAGTTTCTGGCATGTGACGAATGCTCCGTGGCAGTGGCTGAGTGAATGGATGAGTGAATGTGAGGCCTGGGCCTTTGGAGACAGGCAACTAAGACAATTTGGCCCCTAAGTACCTACCGGCATTGCATTTTCAACCGAACTCATTGTCCTGCTGACTCAATTGGAATTTTCACAGAGCTTAGGGCTCCGTGAGCTTAGCATCAGGGTCCAAAGGGACTGGTCTGGTGATTACTAAAAGCGTAACAAGCGTCACCCACAGGCAGGCACGCACGCCCGAGCTCACACACGGACACATGGGCCCACGTGGCAACGAAACCAGCCGCTCCAGGCCGTAGTGGCCACTCAGCAGAGATGGTTCAACTTTGCACTTGTAAACTCCAGACAGCTCTGGCGATGACTTAAGAAATTCTATTAAATTGAACTTCGGGGATTTCATGACGGGAGACTGCCTTCTCTACCGCCAAGCATTCCACAGAGAGGCGTGTGTGCGTGCCTGTGTGTGAAAGAGAGATTGCTGTTGTTTTATATGTGTTTGCTTCAACACATCTACTGATCCCTCCCAGCCCAGCTTTTCTGGGAGAAAGGCCAATTTTCTTCATTTTAAAAGTAACATAGCATTTGTGTTAGCAGAAACCTCCTCTGAACACCATGAGCAACAGAATTCCAGTTTAATTTCTATTTGGACTTTATCAGAATTGGAGGAAAATATCTTGGGGGAATACAATTTCCTGCGTGTAGCCTCAGCCCACAAATAAACACAAGCCAACTGTCCCTGAGGCAGGAAATTACCCAGGAAGGTCCCGCCCACACAGAGATCTCTCTGACAGGGAAGCCCCAAACAGGCTCAGCAGTCCTTTCCTAAAAGCACCCCAGGGGGCCCTCAGAAGAAGACCAGAGAGAAGCACAGGAACCCATGCTCATCACACTGATTCCACCTGAACAGGGTGGCCCCATGTGGCTTCTGCCAACAGCACAGGTAAGCAAATACGAACGCTTTCACCCACGAAGACCCCGTGTCACCCGAGGCTCCACAAGTCCCTGCACATTAGTATTTGAATACCTGAGCCTGCCTCCTGCTCTGGCCCTGGTTACACTCCCACCAACGACCAACAGCACCCAGGGCCTCTAGGGCAGCGGTTCTCAACCTGTGGGTCGCGACCCCTTTGCGGGTCGAACGACCCTTTCACGGGGGTCTCCTGATTCATAACAGTAGCAAAATTACAGTGATGAAGTAGCAATGAAAATAATTTTATGGTTGTGGGGGGGTCACCACCGCATGAGGAACTGTATGAGGGGGTCTTGACCCGAGGAAGGTTGAGAACCACTGCTCTAGGCTCTCATTTGATCCCCGGATTCACTTTAACCCATTCTCTTCACCAGCAGCGTCCCTCCATCGCTCTCTGGACGGATGTCTTGGCCCAGAGGCTCCCTCGGCAGACCTCTATTTGAGGGTTTCCACAGAGCGGGCCAAACTTACCTTCTGATCAAGTCTGGACTGTACTTGCACTCGGCTTTCAGACCGAATCCACGCATCTCTGCAGGTGGGTGGAATCAACACCCCCTGTGTTTCCAGGGAAAAGTTGAGTCCCCTTTGGCTTAGCGAGGGACAGGGGGCAATTCATGAATGAGTCTGTGACCTCCAAGGAGGAAAAAAACAAAGAAACGCTGCCATTAAGTTCATGCTGACTCACGGCGCCCCTGAGGGACAGGGTGGAGCTGGCCCTGTGGGCTTCCGAGGCTGGGACTCTCTCTGAGGAGAACGTCTGGTCTCTCTCTCCTGGCGTGGTTGGTGGGTTCGAACTGCGGACCTTTCGATTAGCAGCCCAAGACGTAACCCACCACACCACGAGGACTCCTCCCACTTCGCAGAGAGGAGAAATGGCCACAGAAAAGCCATCCGTGGCTTGTTTTATGTTTTCTCCCAGTAACATCCCATCCTTAATTGTCACTGAAACCTTCCGTCTCCTGGGATGAGTAACAGGCACTCGGCCCATGGCACTCAGCGGCCAGCCGGCGGGCAACGCCCTGCTGGACGAGAAAGGGCTGTGTGTTCTGAGCCAGACTGCACGCGTTGCTCTGCGCCCGGCGGCGGCATGCAGGCGCTCTCCGACGTGACAAATCCCCTTCATTCCTGCAGCCTCACACAGCTGCCTTTCCTCCCACCTGGCTCGATTTCTCAAATCCAATCAAGAGCTCCATCAGCTCCCCCCATTTTATTTGTCTCTGCCCCCGTGACTTCGGCACTTTGTCCCTTTCCAATCTGGGGACGCGCCGCAGCCTTCCGCTGGCAGAGACGCGGCAGCTGGAGCTCTGCCAGGCCACGTGGAGGTCAGCACCTGGTGCTGGTGGCCCAGGCGCGGCGCTGGGCGTGCATGACGATGCCCGCCTGGGTATTTGAGAGCCTGTGGGGCCTGGGACACAGACACACCTCAAACTCTGCTCTTCAGAAATGATCGCCAGGCCTTCTCTCTGATCCACCTCTAGGAGGGCTGGAGCCACCAACCTTTCTAAGGGGAGAGGCCACCAAGGAGGCCACCGAGAGACACACCACGGTAGCCCCTGCTGCTTGTCCCGCTGGTCCCGACTCTCCGAACAGGACTGTCCCATAGGTTCCTGAGGCTGTTGGTCTTCATGGAAGCCAAGGGCCACATCCCTCTCCTGGGACCTATGGCCAGGGTTTGGAACCCATGGCCTTTGGGTTATCGGCCTGGTACTTAAGGCATGGTGCCACTAGGGCTTCACCAAGTGCTAGGGCTGGAAGCAGGTACAGCCGGGAGCCCAGGTATCACAGAGAGTCTCACAGCTGTTGCCGTCCTGGTCCTCACGGTGCAAACGGGCATGTAAATGCAGCTCCGCTGGTGACTGACGAGTCACACTGGCCGGCACACAGCTGCTGATCCCCCACCCCAAAGCATCCTTGAGGCAGCCCTCCCACCACTGGATGCTTCTTTTCCACACCACAGCAGTTCACCCCATCATCCCACTAGGGTATCCCAGGCCTCCTCACAACAGGGCTGCCCCACAACCTGGTCCTATTCCTAAGCTCACCCCTACCCAATGCCCAGGCCCTGGCCACCACCCCAGAGAGGGCTGCTGGCTTTGCACCCATTTCAGAGAATTCTGCTCCTGACCTCCACACTGCTGCTGACTGGTTGCTCCGGCTCTTTATGACTCTCCGCACACCAACTTAAGGAACGGAAACCCCCTTCCAAAGTTAACCACAGCACAGAGACTGGAGGCTGCCTTTCAAGGAGGAAGGGGCTGACAGCCGACCAAGAGCCTCTGTGAACCGAGCCTGGCTTCTTCCCAGGCCCTAAAGATGCCAAGTGGTAATCTCCCTGAGTCCCCGGACCAGAAGCCCCTTGTTCTCCCCGCCTCACTGGGAGTTGACTTCCAGCCTCGCCCATGATTTAGGGATGGCATGTAGTTGGACACTGCTCAGTGCCTTATCAGCTCTGTCACAGGGTGGCAGAACCCCTGGCTTATCAATCATTTATCTCACGGCATTCTGAATAACGCCGCCCTGTGACGTCATCATTTGTGGTGATGCACGGGGCTCCCCGGGTCCCTGCCCAGGCAGGTGCACGTGCTTCATTTACTCACTTCTCACAAAATCGGAGTCCACCGTGGCATTTCTCCAGGGGACACACACATTGCTAATAAGACGCTCGAGAAGAAGCAGAGAGGCTTCATAGCAGCCACCAGGGCTCCTCACACCTGGGACTGCACGGCCAGCCAGGGAGGTGGGCCCGGGAGCACAGCCACTCCACAGGTACGGACCCGAGGGTGGGAGGGGCCGTGACTCATGGAAAAGTTGGGTGAGAAGGCTTCTTTGGGGAGGAGGGCAGCCAGGGCTGGGGAGCAGAGGGAGCGGCCCCTGCAGACATCTTTCCAGGTGAGGCCCCCGAGAGGAGAAAAGGTCTGGATGACCCAATGCACCTGCCGGTGACAGAGCAATGGCTCAGCCAGGAATGAGGAAGATACCGAGGATCCGAGAAAAATCAAGGAATACGGAGAACATCACAGGTGATCAGTATCCCAGGGTTTGTGCAATGCTAGAGTATAGATGGCATTAAGAGTTACAGGTGACATCAGAGATATAGGTGACACCCAGGGTCCATGAGACATTAAGGGTTCTAGATGACATCAAGGATGACATATGACATCAGGGTTACAGGTGACACCCAGGGTTACAGGCAACATCAGGGTTATAGGTGCCACCCAGAGTCCATGTAACACCAAGAAAGGTTCTAGATGACACCAAGGATTAAATATGACATCAAGGGTTATAGGTGATGTCAAGGCATGCAGGTAATATCAAAGGTTATAGGTGCCACCAAGTGCCTATTGACACCCAGACTTCTAAGTCGCAGGTACAATGACATCAAGACTTACCTGTGACACCAAAGGTGCACATGACCTTTCCCCACTCTTATCTGGGGGTTCTCCATGGGGGACCACCTTGGTGTGCGGGCATCATTGGAGAGCCAACCGTTCGGAACGCCTGGCTTGGGCATGTTCACCGAGGGGCCTCAGTCATGTTTCCTGATGAACAACTGCCTCTGGGAAGAGGGCTTTCTTGAGCTCCAGGGGCCAAGCACCTCCTGGGGACGCTGCCTGTACCGTGGGCATCTAGGTAGAGGCCCCAAGTGGTGTAACCAACAAAACACTGGCAGGCCCCAGCCACCTTCAAGGTCACGGTGTGTCTGAGGCTCCTGCACCCATCCATCCCCCTAAGCCCCCAAGCACGCTGTCCTTTCTGATGGTGGGTCTTTTCTAGGAGGTGCCCAAGCCAGGGTGGACATCCTCACCTCCCAGGCACCTTCGCTGCAATCCTTCCGGGACCAGCTGACCCCTGTCTCTCAGGAGCCCTGGGAACCAAGGCTCAGCATATGCACCTGACTGGTACACCTGGTGAGCCAGGGCCAGGTGAGCCCAGAGGCCCAGCGGCTCAGCCTGAGTGACTTGGGGCTGGCCTAGGGTGTGGGGGTGTCGCTTCTCCTCACATGAGTTAATCACCACACTCCATCTCTCCCCACCATTCAATCTAAGCCTGGTAATTTCCTAGGAAGTCGGGCTCGTCAGCCGCGCGGTGTTTAAGTATTGCCATGGGGAGAAGAGAGAGCAGGGAGCTATTTGCTATTTGCAGAGACCGGCAGAAGCAGGATTTCGCTGGCAGGCCAGGTTTTATGTAAGACATCTTGAAGTTAGAGCAGCTTTAGGATGGGTGTGTCCCCAGGGCAATGTGCTCCGTGGAAGCCCCCCACCCGAGGAAGCTCGGTGGAGAAATGGTGCCGGGAGGTGACAAGGGCATGAAGCTGGCCTGCTCTGTGGGCAGAGGGGAGGGCCGGGGCTCGGAGGCCTGGAGGAGAGCCAGGGAGCAGCTTACGTGGGAGTTGAGGGCACAGACCAGACAGAGCCGTGCTTGTTAGAGAGCGCGGGGTGGGCTTTGCAGCCACAAAGGGGTCTTGACACAGAGGACACTGTGAACTTCTGTGGGGGACGAGGAATGCCTCTTGCCCTCACCTGTGTTTCCAAGAAATTTGGGAGACAGTAACCTGGCCAACTGACTGAAAGATATGTGTCCGTCCATAGAAAGGTGGTCCCACAGAAAACAGGACAATATCATTAATATCACGAGCCAGGAAAATTTTACCGAAGATCAATTGGTAACGGTCGCAGCTGTACATGGACAGGGAGCTGCCAGAAGTTCCGGCTGGATTCAGAAGAGGACACGGGACGAGGGCGATTATTGCTGATGTCAGATGGACCTTGGATGAATGCAGAGAACACTGGGAAGGTGTTTATTTGTGTTTTATTGATGATGCAAAGACATTCGACTGTGTGGATCATAACAAATGATGAGAAGTTTGGGATTTCCAGAACACTTCATGGTGCTCATGTGAATTCGGCAACACTCTAACCTAGACCTGGATCAGCAGGCAGTTGTGTGAACAGACAAGAGAATGACAATGACGCGTGGCTGAAACCTAGGGAAGGTGTGTGTGGTCGAGGCTGTAGCCTTGCCATACTGACTCAACCTCTAGCCAGGGCAGAGCATCAGAGACGCTGGACTCTCGGGAAGAACTTGGCATTTGAGTTGGAGGAAGGCTTATTAACAACCTATGACCGACAGTTTGTCTCAAACCCTTTGGACATGTCATCACAAGAGACCAGTCCCCGGAGAAGGACATCTGCTGGGTAAAGTGCTCTCAAGGAGACGGATGGGCACAATGGCTGCAAGCATAAGAATGATTGTGAGCAATTGTGACCTGGCAGTGTTTCTGTTCTGTTGAGCACAGGATCGCTGTTAGTGCCAACTCGTGGCCAGCAACTAACAACCACAGGGGAGACCCTAACATCTGTTGTGCTGCTCCGGATAATCAAGTGTAAGCCACCAAAAGGGCAGCCTTGTCCCAAAGCAAAGCTCCTAAGGCAGGAAGAGGCTGGGGAGAGGGATGACTGGAAACAGGGGAGCCAGGAAAAAGTGGGAAGAGGGCGGTGATATGAGGGGACCACAACTCGTGTGGGGAAACAAACTGTATAGAGGTTGTTGAGAAGAAAATCACTGTGCTCTGTAAACTCTCTCCCAAACCCCAATGAGAAAGAGGTAGGAAAAGGGGTGGGGAAGGGGGGACATAGAGAGAGAGATAACTAGAGAGAGAGAGAGAGAGAGAGAATCTGAACTAGGGCAGGAGTGGTTTCAGGGTCAGCCAGGCTTGGTAAAGGTGCTGTGGTTTAGAGAGGATGCTTAGCCTGAAGGAGGACCGGGGACAATCCTTACGAGCTTGGATTAGAAGTGGTTTCCACAGGGCCTTGAAAGGCTAATGGGCTTGCTTCAGTTGCTCCCTCCTGCACCAGCGCTTCATTCTAAAATGCTCCGATAGCATTTCCAGCTGACGTCGCGATTACAGCTCTTCAGGAAAACGAGAACCATTTCATAGGTTCTGTTGGCAATTCAATAAATGGAAGGGACAGATGAGGAAATAAGCAAACTTGTGTGTGTGTGTGTGTGTGTGTGTGTGTGTTTCACTGACTCCGACAAAGAATAACAGTTTGGCCCTGCTTCAAATCTCATCACCGTTTTGTGTAGCAGAAGAGCTTGAGGAATCCCCTGATAGAAAACAAAGAGGCACAGAATGAGAATGAAAAGCTAGGCGACGTGGAGAAGCAAGAAGGAATGAGAGGAGAAGGCATTTCTGAGCCAGAGTTGAGTGCACAGCTTGAAATTAGCAAGCGGAGATCAGAAAAGGACGACACACGAAGCATAATTTAGGAACTGTTCAATTCAAGTTTCAAAACAGGAAAAAAATGCATAGCATTTTCAAAAGGATGTAAACCAGGCATCTGATTGTTCACAGGCAGAGCCAGGGGCCCAGGAAGGTGGACAGTCCTCACCGCCCTGGGAGGAAGCACTCACGGGGTGTTGTGGGCCCCTCCTCCTGTGCAGTGGTAGACACTGTCTACTTCTCTTCACCGGCAGAAAATAAATTCTTTTAAAGATTGCTTTAAAAACTTAGAGATAAGCACTTAAAGTGGATGCAGGCTAGAAAATGCTACCTGTGAATCACTAGCGTGGTATGTCTGATCGGCGAAGATGCGTGTGGCAGTTGGACGCTGAAGAAGGGAGACTGGAGAAGAATTGGGCGTTGGAACGACGGTGCTGCCGGAGGACGCTGAGGTGCCATGGGCTGCCAGAAGGACATTCAAATCGGCCCTGGACAAAGTGCAGCCAGGGTGCTCCTTAGAAGCAAGGGTGGTGAGACTTCAGCTCACGTACTTTGGACGTGTGCTCAGGAGCGATGAGTCCTTGGCGACAGACACCCTGCTCAGCAAAGCCGACGTCAGAGAAGGAGAGGGAGGCCCTGCATGAGATGCACGGATGGACGGGCCCACGCATAACAGGTGAGTGGACGGCAGGACCTAAGGCCTAAGGCCTAAGGCAGGACCTAAGACCTAAGGCCGCCATGAGTCAGAGCTGCCTCGAAGATACCAGCTCCAACGATAACGAAGGGGAAGTGAAAGAGGTGTGAAGTGCACCGAGCCAGCCAGGCGCGTGGAAGAAAGGATACAGTTATAGAACAGGATCACTTTGAACATTGCGAACTCAGGTGGCAGGATCTTTGTAAAGTACTCCAGCTCAAACACCCAGGGCCGTGGAGCCGATCCCAGCCCCAGCCATGAAGACTTGTTCCATCCCCAGCAACCCACAGAGGCAGTTCTGCTCTGTCCCACGGGGGTCGCTGTGGGTCAGAACACACTACACTGAGAAAGAACTCTATGTCCCTATTAAAATGCACTCTGATTAAATGTAAGCAGCGAAATACAGCTCTAAGGGAAGCCCACCCAATGAAGGATGCAGGAAAGAGATGGGGGATGGTGCAGGCACGTTGGACTGGAAGGAATGGGTGGCAGTGCTGCCAGTCAAAGCAGGATTAGTCAACCGAGAAAGAGAAATACATTTTTTTTTGCCATTTCTTAAATTACAGAACCAGGCCATCACTGAAAAAAATTAAGTAATATATTTTTTTAAGTAGACGATCCTGTGACACCCAATTCTTGAATTTCTCTCCGTATAACAGCAAGGTCAGTTGCACACCCCAAAATTAAATTTATTAAAATAAGGGGGGATCCAACATTAATTTTTACAACACAATAAATCTCATCTGAGGTGCCTAATAAGATTTGAATCAATGAGAATATTACTGTTTCTAGGTAGGAAAACGAAATATTGCCAAGTTATTAATTCTCCCCAAATGAATCCATAAGCTTAATGAAATTGCCCGCAAAATCCCAGTAGGCTGAGAAGGGAGGCTTGCCCTTAATTTCATTTGGAGGATTAAAAGAAGATGAGTAGCTCAAAGAAAAAAAAATCAACATCGTGGAAGAGTTGTCTAATCCGATGTCAAAATACACTCTAAAGCTATCGTCCCTAAAATGCCGTGCTGCTGACACCAGGGAGGTGCACAGCATCGGTGTGCGAGAACTCATACATGCACAGTGGCATGTGCGTGTTCCTACACGAGGTGGTGTTAGAGGAAATTTGTAAATGAGGACACTCTTCAGTAGATGCTACTGGGGAAGGGACAGGGGCGGTGAGAAGAGGGAGGCCCCTGATGGGATGGGTGGACACAGGGGCTGCAACAATGGGCTCAGGCATCAGGACAAGAGTGTGGTGGCACAGGACCGCGCTGTCTTGTTCTGCGGTGCACAGGGTCCCTGTGGGTCAGAACCGCCTTGAGGGGACCTACCAACAGCAACGGGGGCAGGTGGCTTTTCATCTGGACAAGGACGTTTATAGGCACCATCCATACCATCATCAACTTGGATTCTTAAGCTTGAAGAGGTGGGAAGGCTTAAAGACAGGACACTCATCAGACACTGCTGTGTGGGGGGAGTAGGAAAGGTCTTCCATTCAGAAGCCAGGAGGACACTGTTTTGTGGGTTTAATAGACAAAGAGAGTAGGAGCCAGACGAGGCAAAAAAGCGCTACGCATCAATAAGAAAAGGCAAACAAGTCAATGGATGGATACACAACATGGGCAAACAGCCTCTTCCCAAACGAGGAA
>NW_022103968.1:2572368-2574478 GCF_000313985.2 Echinops telfairi | reverse complement strand
GTACTGGTTACACATTGGGCTGCTAACGCCTTACGAGGTCAGCAGTTCAAAACCACCAGCTGCTCCTAGGGAGAAACACAAGATGTTCTACTCTCATGAAGAGTCGCAGTCTTAGAAACCCACGGGAGCTCTTCTGTGGCTGGTGGGACTGTGGACTGGTACAACCACTGTGGAAATCGGGGTGGCACTTCCTTCACGAAAGGGGAATGCACTACCTTATGTTCCTGCAGTCCCTCTACTGGGTGCACCCCCTAAAGAAATCAAGAATGCCTACTGGACAGACACATGCCCACCCATGTTTCCTGTAACACTTTCCAGAATAGCAAAAACATGGAAACAGCCGAAACCTCTGATGCTGGAGGGATGGATAAGCAACTCCGGTACATCGATGCAGCGGATGATCATGCTCAAAACAACAATGACAACTCCCCTGACATCGAGAGACAAGGGGAAACTAGGGCGCGTCATGCTTGGTAAACTTAGCCAATCTTACGAAGATAAATATTTAATAGTGAGTTTCCTTCACACCTCAAGGTAAGACTTTGACGACTGCAGGAGGCCAGGGACCAGGTTGAGAAGAGGGAGAGGGGAGAGGGGTGAGGTGGGATATTGGGTGGGGGGGAGGATGACAAAGAAAGAAAACCACGATTGTGGAGGGTTTAATGGGATAGGATCAATTTCATTTGTTGAGATGAGCCCTGTAACTATATGCAATGTGCTTATTTAAAAATAAAACCCCTCCAGATCCTGTACCCCTCCAACCTCAATACTGGTCTGGGACTGAAAACCAAGACGGAGAATGAAGCTGAAATGAACTTGGAGTCGAGTCCTGAGTGACAAGTCCATCACCGACACATGGGGACACAATGGGCAGGATCGGTTACAGCACTCTGAATTCCCATGACCAGGCCTGATCTCTGGCATCTACCAGTCCAAGACAAATCTTGCTCCCGTGAGAGGGTCACTCAACCCTCAGGAGGACAAGCAGCCACAGCGAGTGAGAAGGGTTGCCTGGGCCCAGGTGGTCAGCGGAGGGCAAGGTCCTCTCGCTGTCCTATTTTATATAAAGTGAAAACCTTAGAGCTGATAAATCAAAACCTTATTGTAAGCTACTCTGTACTTCCCCATACTCCCACCACCTCTCGAACTTTCCGAAGTCAACAGTCATTCCAATACTTGGTGTTGCCTTTGCTGGGAAGAGTTACGTCACCCACCATTTTCCACTGCGAGATGCGGCCACCTGAAAGGAAAAACACCGGGAGCAAATGAAGCAGCCCTCTCGTGGGTGCCGAGAGCTCCCTGCCACCTGCACTGGGAAGCGTGCTCATCCGTGAGCGAGGAAGGCTTTCCTCAGATGAGCAGGATAGGGCAGGAGCGTGGCCAAAAGGAGGTGGAGGACCGGCAGTCGCCCTGTCTCCAGAGGTAGCATCCAGTAGAGAGGAGAAGCCGACTGGGCCAGGCTGCACCTGGGGCCAGGATGTTTCCCAGCAGGCCATGCCTAAGGTCTCAAACTTTAGTGAAACAATGACGTTCACCAAGACTTCAGGACCTTCTGTCCACCAGCTCACGCTGCAATGGAGACATCCAGGGGGCACAAAGATGACCGCCAACTAATTCTAGAAGGGGGGCTCTGAGTGAGCATCTCAGGAGGAGCCCTTTGACCTTTTAGGCTGGGAACCCCCGCACCAGGTCATTTTGATTCGGCCTTCTGCTGAGAATTTGCATTTTTCCACCCCAGACGCAGGGAATCCAAGTCTGCGTGGCACAGGGCCACGGAGGAGCCTCCCAGATGCGTGAGGACAGCCCTGCACATCACCCTGCTGCCACGCAGGCTCCTAGCCAGTGCATCTTGTGGGTGCACAGGCCTCGGGAGCTGGGCTCACATACAGCGGGGAGAAGGCTGGTCCTGGACAGCGGCTGCCGAGCGCACCGCAGCTGGTGCCGACCTAGAGAGCGTGCCAGAGTAGAACTGCGCCGAGGGCTTTTCAAAGGCTGGGTCTTCTGCAGCAGAAGGGCAGACCCATCTTCCAAGGCTGCTCTGGTGGTCGGGAACACAGCCTTGTCCTTCGCAGCCCAGCCCAGCCACTGTTTGTGCCCCAGGGACAGCCCC
>NW_022103968.1:2544697-2570814 GCF_000313985.2 Echinops telfairi | reverse complement strand
ACGGTCAGTTCTGTCTGTCCTATGGGGTGTCTGAGAGTCAGCATTAACTCAGTGGCAATGGGTTTGGGTTTCTTTTTAACAAGGACTTTGGAAACGGAGACGTCTGCTTCTAGGGAATCCACCGGGAACAGCAGTCCCTGAATGAGAGGCTTCCTCAGACACCAGGGGACGTGGTTTACCTGAACCATGTCCCTACCTTCACTCCTGCCATCGAGGTGATGCCGACTCGGACGGACCCGATAGGACGGGGTAGAACTGCCCCCGCATGTTTCTGAGCATTTAACTCTTTACAGGAGTAGAAAACCCCATCTTTCTCCCTCGGCATGGCTGGTGGTTTCAAACTGCTGACCTTGCAGCTAGCAGCCAGCATGCACCCAGGCCTCCTACCTTAAAGGGTGGCAATTTGGAAGCCCAGATTGCGTGCTCAGCTCAGAGAGCCCAGGAGCCTGCTCGCTGGGCAATACAGAAATCTTGGACAGCTGTGGATGGCTCACAGCTGAGTGGAGCATGGCCTTGCTTGTGCCATGTTCTCAGGCAGGACTCCCTGTCACTGCCCCGACTCTGTCTGTCTCCAGGAGAAGGAGGGGGGATCTTCTTTCCCAGACACCTCCATTTCGGTCCGACTTCTCTTCCCAGTCTCTTGCCACTGGTTTCTATCTACACACTCGCTCGCTCGTGCACTTGTTTCAAACCATGGGGAGCCAGGCATGCCCTGTGCTGCCTCCAGAAGCCCAGATTATGAGCCGGTACTCCCAGAGCCCGGTGAGAGGTCCGAGCTGCGCAGCAAGCCCTTCCTGCCCAGGACCCTTGAAGCCCCCTCTCACCCTTCGAGAGACGTTCCCATTGCCTTCCCTGAGAGATGCCGGCTTCTCCTCTGCAGAATAAGAAAGGATAAGGCCAAGAGAGCTGGATGATGCCCCTCAAGGGGGAAACAGGATGGGAAATTGATCCCAGGGTTTAGGTGGTACTCCAGCAGCACCTGCCTCCCGCCCCCCAGAGACCCCCCTGGAAGCCACGGGGAGAGCTAGCTATCCACCCAGCTTATGCCGACATGCCGCGTCTCAAAACAATGCAGAATCAAGTGCGGAAAGGCTGTCTCGCTTCCCCAGGCACGCAGAGTGTCGGCAGGCTGCTCGTGGTCAGCCCAGAGGGGGTCCCTAAAAGGCTCCTACCGAGTTCTACCTGCCAGCATGAGGTACAAAGCCTGCACTGGCCCCTCGGAGGTGGGGGACCAGCCACTCTGATGGCCACTTAGAGCCACCCTGGGCCCCCTATGCCCCAGGCGCTTCTGCATCTCCTGGCCGTCCAGCCCACCCTGCCTGCTTTCAAGGCCACGTGTCTCCTGGCAAGTGGTTGCAGGCAAAGACGGGCCGGGCTGAGTGTACAGGCCTCGGCTCCATGAGGGCCCTGCATCACGCAGGCATCTGTCCTGCCAGGACAGCCAGGAGGCTCCTTAGAAGCTGAGGAAGGGAAAACTGTGTCTTTGTCGTACAGGTTAGGAAGGGAGCCCAGTCCTGGGCCCAGTCCCAGTCTCGGCAGGGGACACGGACGTGGACCAAGAGGAGAGGGGTTGACATGGTGGCTGCGACAATGAACCCAGGCCTGGCAATCAACAGTAGTGAGCACGACGCAGGACCACTCATCCACACCTCGCAACTGCGCGACATGCCCAGGCAGCCCAACAGCTCGGCCCTCAGTGCTAACCCCAAAGTCAGCTGTTCAAATCCACCAGCCCCCCCTCGGGTGAAAGATGAGGCTGTCTGCTTCCATAAAGAGCAGCCTTGGAAACACTCTCCAGAATGGGCTTGATGAGAGTGGGCGTGTGTGTGTGAGGCCCTTGGGGACCTTGAGTTTATTTCAGGGGACCCCATCTAGCCCGAGGTCTCCACGGTGAGACCTGTAGACAAGCAGTAGCCAGAAGGAGTCGTAGTTTGCTCCACAAAGCTCTTGAGAAAAGGAAGGACGACAATCAAAGGAGACCCGGCATGCTGAGCACCTGTGTCAGGGCTGGAATTGGGTCGCAGTCCAGTAATTAGGTGAGACAATTAAAACCTGAGTGTTTTGTCAAGGAAACTAGCGAGAATTAATTCAAACTTAATTGAAGTGAGGCAGCCACTCTCTCGGATGAGGGGGTTGGAGATCAATGGGGGGCTTTGCTCCCGTTTGATAAATAGAAGGGAGCTTAGGCAACTCATAGAGAGAGTTCCTTCCTAGAAGGATGGATGGATGGATGGATCGACGGATGGTTGAATGAATAGAAGAATGAATGGATGAATATGAATGAGGCCAACCTTAAACAAACTTGAAGAAAAAAAACCTCACTGCCACCGAGTCTAATCCAACTTAGAGACTATAGAACTGCCCCTGTAGGTTTCTGAGACTGTCACTCTTTACTGGAGTAGAAAGCATCATCTTTCTCCCACAGGGTGGCTGTTGGTTTTGAACTGGCGACCTTGCAGTTAGCAGCCCAATGCATAACCACTGAGCCATAGGACTATGAGAGGGAGTGGCTGGCGGTATTGAGACCATTCTGGTTCAGGGTGACTCTTGATGTGTCAGCGGTGGTGGTGTCAGGGGGAGGGGGGTTGTACTTTTGACACACATCACTGGGTCGTTCCTCCACAGCCCCTCAGGATAGATTCCAGCCACCAATCTTTTGGCTGGTAGCCAAGGGCCCAACCGTCTCCAGCATCCAGACATGGGTGGCCTCACCCTCCTGCTCCCCCCTGGGCCTCAGTGGCATCTCTGCTAAGGTAGACACCCACATTCCTGGGGTGCAGAGGGCTCCACACACACGTGCCCACCAGACACACCTTGGAAGCCCCTCGGTGTCCCGAAGTCGGAATTGACCTGAGACCAAGTGCTTTCTGGTCTTGGCGTTGGAGGAAAGACACCCAGCTGGACAGGAGGGCCATCGCCACAGTGCTGGCCTTGGTGCTGTGTCTGGGCTTCCTTGGCACATGTCTGAGTTCTGAAAGCCCTGAACCACAGGCACTCCTGCTGCACCACAGGGCCTGCCTCTGGCCAGGCTAGGGGCAGACCCAAGTCTCCTCACAAGAGCAGAAGGGGAACCTGCCTGTTGTGACCCACTCTTTTCCACACCGCCCCTGCTGAGCCTCACGCAGAGCCGTGATGTAGAGCCAGGGTGGGTGGAGGGCACGGGGTGCTGCCATCACACACGCAGTCAGGCAGGGCACTCAGGGCTCAGCCCTGGCCTTCTGATGCTGCCCGGTGCTCCTGTGTCAGCAGGCCACCGGCCTTGTCAGACGTGTGGTTGGATTTCACCTCCGCGCGCGCTGATGAAGAACGGCTTTTGCCTCAACTCCTCGGCTCTGCAGCCCTCAAGAGCTGGTTAAGCATGAAGACTGACAGTCCAGGCCCCCGGGGACCTGGACGACGGAAGGTCCTCGGGCGTTGCCGTTCAAGGACCTGGAGAGATAGAAATCACAAGGACAGGGCAGCCACCTGAGGGAACATGGACAGGGCAACCACCAGAGGGGACATGGGGCAGGGTGGCCCCCTGAGGGGCGGGGGCTTGGCAGCTGGCAGACAACCCTGAGAGGAAGATAAGCCTGTGGCACCTGAGCCGAGGACCCCTCCTTCCAACAGTGGATGAGAAGCCTGAGCTACGTTCTTCACAGACATCCCGGGAAGCCGCCACGTGCCTCTCCTTGCCTCGGAGCAAGCGCCCGACTCTGACATTCATGCATCAGGGTATCACCCAGCCTGACTGGGCTCCCGCTCAGCTGGCCACAGAGGTCCAGGGTGGTTAGGCTCACGCTGAGCCGTAGGGCCCCAGGGGCATTCCAGGAGGACTTCAGCCCAGCCCAGGGGTGGGCTCTCGCCACCTCAGTCCTCCGCCCGCTTTAAGTGATAAGAAACAACTGGGACAAGACTCTGGGGTGTCACTCTGTCAAAAAAATTCTTAATGAAATTAAAACCCACACATGCTCTCGACTGCTATTTCTGGCAGCCGGCGCTGGGTGCCCGAGACTGCTCCTGGGTGAGCCTGTCGGCCTGGCCGCTGCCGTCAGGGAGCTGCTGCCTGTCAGCTCCTCGCCCCAGGGGATGTGGGAGGAATATTTTATACCTGGAGTGGCCTTATTTTCAGGCAATGGCATGCCAGAAGCCGCCACTCCACTGTGTGCGCGCACAAGGAAATGCTACTTGAGAGGCCAGGCAGAGAGAAGGGGTGGGTTGGGGCTGGTGAGGCAGGTCCTCGGAGGGGGAAATCATCCAGGAGCCCACATTTCTAATTCAGAAATCTGGGAGTCCCCTGCCCCCACAACGCAGTCTCTCTCTTACCCCCACCTCTCCCATAGCCCCACGTGGACCTACGTGTTGGGGGACAGCTTGCCTTGGGGATGCATGCTGTGGTTCCATCTAGCAAGTGCACGTTAGGGACCTGCCCTCAGCTGACCACTCCTTACAGATAACCACACAAAGACATGTCTTTAAGGGAAGAGAGCGAGGGGCGGGGAGATGCCTCCCTGGGAATCCCTACCCAGGTCGTTCTACCTAAATGGCTCTTCACTCCGGGTTTCTGAGTTGGCTTGCTGGGTTTAGGTAAAAGTTTTTCTGTCCACTGCGAAACGAGGGAAAACAAGGCAAAATGGTGTCACAGTCTGCCCCTAACTGCCAAGATGAAGGGCCCCTCGCACCTGTTGCCCAATGTCAGGCCGGGTCCCTCTCATGGAAACCCTTGGAGTAGAATGTAGGGCCCCTCCCGGGTGGTAGAACCCTTCGCTCTCCCTGCCCCATCCCCAAATAGTAATAAAATGCTGGGCAGGGGGGCATGAGTGCCTTTTACAGCATTGCCGCCTTTGATCTCCTGCTTAAACGTTCTTGTTCAATGTCACTGAGAGGAGGGCACTTGGGGCTGGAGTTCGAGGACGTGTGGCAAACGTCTCCCCTCTTAGGCATGCTTCACGGAGCATCGCCCAGCCTGCTCAAGAACAAAGCCCGAGAAGAAAGCCCTGATGCTGGGCCCTCTTCCGCTCCTTCCTTCCCTTCCCCGCTCCTCTTCCTCCGCCCCCTCCTCTTGGTGGGCCAGGAGCCACCCTCCCTGTACACAGGAAAGGCATTTTTAGCCCTGTTTTCTCTTCTCTGAGCTCCACGCACGGAGTCACATTCCTGGCACTTGGCTTTAATTGAACACGTACTATTACAGCCCAAGCGAGCCTGGAGCTTCTCAATTACCTGCCGTTTTTGTCTTTAAATGAAAAAGAGAAAAAAGAAAGGAAAAGCCAAGCCTGGGCGTCACCCATATTTATGGGGAACCATCTGTTACGCCTCTAATTAAAACCCACTTGGAATGAGGTTGTTAGCGCTGATTGTGCCAGGTATCAGCAACTCGGAGCGACATCTCAGAGTCCTCTGAGTTCCACAAAGTGATGCATTAGTGTTTTGACCCGACCGACAGGAGGGCTCGGGGAGACCTGGCACACCGGGAGCCTCTTCTAATTTTTCTTTCTTCCAAAGATGTTGCTGTTTCCATGGCAGATAGTCAGCTGGCCCTTTATAATTGCAGTATCAAATCTTTCCCTCAATTTTCAACTGCAAGGTGATTTCCAGTGATTAAAGATGCACAACAGGGAATAAACAAAAATGCTTACATGCAATTATTTTTAATTAGTATTTGGCCATAAAGTGTATGCCTTCATAAAGAAGCCTGTTATTCACGTAAACATCTGTTCGGAGGCACACGAGGAACTGCGCTCTATGCCTGCCTTCCCCTGGCCCAGAACACAAATCCCAAGGAAGGCCGGCAGGAAAGCCGGAGCTGTGAGGTCAGAAAGAAATGCTAGAGGCCCAAGTGCAACCCAGCCCGGCCGCCACGCCTCCGAACACACCCTGGCACGCACAATCAGGGGGAGACGCTGCGCAGCGCTGACTGAGACAGAAGGAACAGTGGAGGTGCGGCTGCGCAGAACGTTCCGGATCCTCCGATTCCTCCAGACGCCCGTGTGCAGCCGCTCCTGGCGGCCGGCTTCTTTCCCTGTTTCCCGCACTCTTGTCTGGATTCATTAATACACCCCAAGGCGGGGCCGCTCCCGGCTCAACTCCCAGGTGCAGCGTATGCGCCTGGTTCCGTGAGGCCTGCAGCGACGGGGGCGCCTGTACATCTTCGTATAGAAACATAGATGTTCTTAGGTATGAAGTGCCGCCTTCCACAGCACAGGGGTGGAGAGGGAGAAGGGGAAGTCAATTAATCCAGCCCTAATTGCTAGGTGGAATAGGGAGAGGAAATTGAAGGGGCGGGATAGGGCCACCTCGGCTGGTAATTCCCTCGTCAGTGAGTGTTCCCAGGCCTCAGAAGAGGCCAAGTGCCAGGACAAGCCCATGGCACCCACCTGGCGCTCGCCCCACCCCTGAAAGCTGTCCTTTGATTAGCGCACGCGCGAGTGTTGCATGCGCAAAGATGGGACCACAGACCATGGGCCACACAGGGGTCTGCTCAGAAAGCCCTGGCCCTCAAGGACCAGCCAGAAGTTGTAGCAGGGACCCTCCAGGCCTGCGGAGGCACCGTGTGGGGTCTCCAGCCCAGGGCCAAGCTGTGTTGGTTTGTTTCTCAGGGAAGCATCCCGGGAATGTTGGTTGGACATGGCGGAAGGAACCATGTGGGAGCCACTGGGACTGCAACTGTTCGCACTCAGCGCTGACTCTGAGCACGGAGTGCAGACAAACACCCAGGGTCACTGCACACGTCCACCCGCCCTCAAAACCCCGTGTGGCCTGCGAGCCCCAGAGCGGCTGACCCCCATCTGCAGGACCGCCGCCCAGCAGAAGAGGCCTGGTGGAGTCAAGGGCACGCTCGCTGGTCATTAGCAGCCCGTGTAATTTTAAAATATCACCAGGAAGAACTGAAAAGGAGAAATTTACTGTGAGACTAAATCTATGGATCGAGAGCCCCCCAAAGACAGGCTGTAAATAAAAGGCACAATGGCTGGAAAGGCAGCCTCTGCATTAAGAAGTAGCACATTCATGGCCTCACGGCTGCATCTCCTCAGGCAGGAAGCTTGATGGCCCATCCCTCACGCGAGCCCAGGGCCCGAGCCAGGCGCCAGCTGACTGCCATTGCTCACTCGGGAGCCCCTGCTTCAATCACTGCCACAAGGCAGCCTGGCTCCCAGGGCATCACAGGTTCATCGTGGACTGGTGGTAGAGGGGAACCTTGAACCCCCATGGTGGGCATCCAAGGCCTACTTCCAGGGGCCAAGCCGCATGGTGCCCCCCACCCACAGAGCTCCCTCTCCTGTGACGGCATGCATGGCCTGATGGGAACCTCTGTGGAGCTTCCTCCTCTGATGCGCTCGGGCACGATGGGCATCCGCTGTGGGGGCCAGATGAGGAGACACCCTGTGCTTAGAGGGATTTCAGATGAACTTCTAGAAGGGTGATAGCCAAAAGCCAACAGCAAGTGCTTCTCTGACCAATCAGGACCTATAATGTCTCTCTGTTTCCTCCCAACCTCTGGTAAAGCTGGTCGCTACAGAAACCTGGAGAAAGCAGGGCCAGGAGAACTCTGGGAAATGAAAGTGGGGGAGATGACCAGCAGAGAAAATGAACCAAAAACCCAACCCAACCCAACCCATCGAGTCTATTCTCACGGTGACTCACAGGACAGAGTAGAACCACCTAGTGGGTTCCTGAGATGGTAAGTCTTTGGGGCAGTAGACAGCCTCATCTTTCTCCCAAGGAGCATCTGGTGGTTTCAAACTGCTGACCTTGCAGTTAATAGCCCAATGTAACACATCATGCCACCAAGGGTCCTGAGAGAAATGGACAGAGAAAGAGTGTAGGGCAAGAGATCTAGCAAAGGGTTACCGAAGTGATGTACATGCCAAGGGTACTCGGCCACCTAGGAAGCCAGCGGCAGTGGGGTGGGTGGTTGGGGGTGGGGGGTGGGGTGGAGATTCCCAATGGTCTTAGAAGGAAGGATCCTGTAGTTTTTATTGCATGTAAATTTACCGAGCAAATTGTTTTGCACTGGACAATGCATGCATTTTGCTGAGGGCCAACGATTGAGATCACAGGTCCCACTCCCCGAACGTCCCATTTCCATCCCCTCTTCTTCCCTCTGCCTCCTCGCTTTCTGGAGCTTCATCCCAGGCAAATGTGACCCTGTTATCTCCACTGGTTAACGTTCAAAGATTGAATCACCCGTGACGTTTGGGATACTGGAGCCCCCAGTAACAGCTGCTTAAGACAGGCAGGCCACATCCATACAGCCAGACTTCCTGTTTCCCAGCAGTCCTCCGATCAGGGAAGCTGGCTGCCTCTTGCAGAAACTCAATCTGGACCGAGGTCTTGTGGGGCATTCAGACAGGTGCCCCTCTCTGTGTCAGAAGCGGTGAGGCAAATACATGCAGGACTTTGGAAAGGTGAGGAGCTCCCCCGCATGCTCTCTCACAGCTGGGCTTCCTCTCCGATGCAGCCGTGCTGGCCTTTCCATCTGCTAGGGGACTTGCACGTCATGGGGAGGACAGATGAGTCCTTAGGAGAGAGGATGGCTTCCTGGTGGACGCAGCGACCACGCCAGGCTGTTTATGGATAGGCACGTCTGCCCTTGGTGAGGAGGGGTCACGGTGAGGTTTGACCCACTTTCTGAGAAGCCCTTTCACTCGCCACCAGGTGCTCTGGAGGAAGAATTCCATTCCTGAAGCCTCTGGGGCTTGGGTCCTTCTGGAGAGGACTCTAGTTTGTACCCGAGAGACGCCATCTTCGTGGAGAATGTGGACACTCGTTCCTGGCCATGAGAGGGATGTTGGGACAAAAGGAGCCTGTGGTGGCATCTTGGGAAAACAAGCACCCCAAAAGGTGGGGAGGGGTCACTCAGAAAAGCTGTGTGTTGTGTATGTCACGGTGCTTTCTCTGGGGTCCAAAGGACAGCCCTTGAGGTGGGCTGCCTGGGACCACCCCCAGAGGACGCTCCCAAGCTTCAGAGTGTCTCCCACCAGATGACCAGCCCTCCCATGGCCGGAGGATAGCTTAAGACCAAAACAAATATACTCCTAGGAAGTGAGTAGAGTCAAAGGTCAGCTAAACAAGCAACAAACAGCCTTGGGGTTTAGAAGGTCCTTCCTTCATGAAACAAGAGCGTGCGATGTTTTTTCTTTGGAAATAAGAAACATTTGGAATATAATAAAGAGCTCTTGGACATAAAGCAACCTTTT
Organism: Echinops telfairi; assembly: GCF_000313985.2. Lineage (NCBI taxonomy): Eukaryota > Metazoa > Chordata > Mammalia > Afrosoricida > Tenrecidae > Echinops > Echinops telfairi. Next base: position 2,561,638 of record NW_022103968.1, on the reverse strand, counting down.
CTAATGGGACGGAAGAGGAACTTGAGGAACTTCCAAGATAGAAGGGGCGAGCAAAGAAGCAGCACAAAGGGGTGGGCCACTGTGAGGGAGGAGAAGATGCTCAGGAGGGCTGGGCACAGGTGGACTGTTCACCACTGATCAGCGAGAGCCACATGGAGCATGCTGCAGAGCCAATGAAGAGAGTTGCTTAAGAAGTGTTGTTTGTTGGTCAAGGGTCCTTGGCGCTGAGGAGCAATGGTCATCAGATGCAAAACGCCAAACATGCCGCTAAGTCAAGTCATCTAAGTCAAGGATTGCCAGGCAATCCTGGGGCCTGGAGTGAAGCGCAGACCCCCCTCAAAGAAGGAGAGCCAACAGTCACATCTGACACGCGGAAGTGAGAGGGAGTCCCAGCAGCAGCACCAGAAGCTAGGTGTCCTGGAGTAAAACCTTCAAACTGGCCTGAGAAAATTATTTCCAACCTGGAATGCCAAACACAGCCCACTGATAAATCCAGGGTGAGGACAGAAAGCACATTTGCAGCGAGCCAAAGTCTCAAGCACTTAGCTCATGGACACGTGCACTTTCCCCCGCTTGCTAGTGGGAAGCCGGATCAGAACAGAGGGCCTCAGGGAGATGCCTTGAGCTAAAAAGGGAGCCCATGACTACTAGATGCAGCCTGTGTGAAGACAAGTTGGCACTGCAAACGAAGACTTGGTGGTGGCTGTTGCTGGGGACTCACAGAGACCCACATGTACAACCATCTGGGCAGCATATGGTTCCAACTCGTATGTACAACAGACTCAGCAAATGATATGTGAGCATATGCACAACATACGGTTGCACCTCAGAAGTACAACAGAACAAACACTGACCCGTCTTATGTCATCCTCACAAACATCACAGCCACTGGATCAACCCGTCTCATTAAGAGTCTTCCTCTGTTTTAATTACCTTGGACTTTGCCAAGCGCGATGTTCTTCTCCAGGGGCTGGTCCCTCCTAATGACATGCCCAAAGTAGGTGACTGTCATCTCACCATCCTCACTCTGAGGTTCATCTTGGCTGTCCGTCTCCCACAGGAAGTCTCGCTCGGTCTCCTGGCAGTCCGTGCTATGGTCAGTGTTCTTGGCCAGGACCGTTGTTCAAAAGCATCAGCTCCTCTCCGGTCTTCCTTAGTCGTCCTCACTCCAAAGGCATTCCATGCCATTGAAATACATCCTATTTAGTAGCATGGCAGTAATTTGGGGGTTGAAGCAAACAGAAAATTAAGCAAATTGGAAGAAATCAAAGCAATCGCTAACTTCAGGAAAAACAAAAAGCTGGCTCAGAGTAATATTTGGAATTCGCAACAATGTGGATACGAACATTGCTTTAATCTGCCCCACCCTGCTACAGAAGTATCCTTCATGTGAGCTTTACCTAGAGAAACCCATCTTCTGGTGGGTTGATGAGACCCACAGCCGGCTCCATCTGCTCCACCAGGAACCTTCCCCAAAGGAGCACCACAGTTTTTCTTACTGGAAACTTTGGATTTGCAAACACAGGCTGAGACTCAGGAAAACCATGTTCTTGGGACTGGGAGCTCTTGGATTGGAACTTGAGCCTTAGGTGTCTGAGCTCATTTGAGGGTGTAAGTGCCTTGTCATTTCAAGTGGACATCTGCACTAGATCCGCTGGTTTTCCTAAACTGCCTAATAACATCCATGACCCCTCATTCTTTAGGATCCAGGGTTAGCTCCTGAAACAGAGAGATGGCATGGTTTCTGGTACTGGCCAGCGAGTGCAGGACTCGGATGGATAAGGCACAGTGTGGGAAACCCTCCCCTCTCTGCAGCTGCTAACAACATGAACTAGGACGCCAGACTGCTGGCATTCAAGTCCTTTCTCTGCCACTTCCTGTTTATACCACAGGGACAGTGGCAGCTCCTGCTTCCTAAGACTGAGCCATGAGTAATGTGTGATATGGTAGCTGTTGAGGGCTCAGCATCGGCCCTTGGTAATCCAGTGAACACTTGTCATCGACCCCAAACTGCCCTCCTCCACTGGCCCAAATGCCACCTGAGGATGTATATATTGCAATCAAGCAGGAATAAGGAAAAGAGGACCGTCAGCAAGGGCCTCGCCTCGACCCTTAGAGTGGCAGTGAGAAAACTGTCCACATCTTATTGGTGGGAACTCGGCCACACAGCCTCACCAGCCGCAAAGACAGGGGAGCGAGGATGTCGTCTTCATTCCCTGTACCCCAAAGCAAAAACCTCCCTGCCATGGAGTGGATTCAGACCTGGATGGGTGAATGGATGAATGGATATGCTATTGAGTGGATTGATGAATGGATGGATGGTTGGATGAATGGATAGAAGAATGAATGGATGAATATGAAGGAGCCACCCTTAAACTAAAGGGTGGAACTGCCCCGTGGGTTTCCGAGGTTATAACTCGTTATGGGAGTGGGGAGCCTCTTCTTCCCCCCTTGGTGTGCCTGGGATTTCAAGCTACTGACCTTGTGGTTAGCGGCCCAACTCGTAACCATCGCACCACCAGGACCCCTAAAAATGTCGTCATTGGCAAAGAAGGTGAAAATGGAGATGGGAGGACAACTAGCCTTGGTCACACGACCTATGCTAGATGTGTGGCCCCAAGTCCCACACTTTATAATACTTCTACAAGTGAATGTTGCATGTCCACAACCACGCTGCTACAAAGATCGAAGGACCAAGGGACAGGGGAACCGAAGTCAAGGCTGAGAATGTCAACACCATGAGGAAAGGCACCCAGGCCAGCCAACCCACGTCGTTACGTGGGAACCTAACAGCAGTAACACCATAACAAGTCTGAAGTACTGACCGGCCGTGGCATTAGCCATGTCTAAACTCACTGTCTTCGCCTCGGTTCTGACTCACTGGGATCCTACCGGACAGAGCAGAGCAGCCTCTGTGGGGTTCAGAGACAGTAGAAAGCCTCGTGTTTCTCTTATAGGACAGCTGTTGGTTTCAAACCACTGACCTTGCCATGGGCTGCCCAACTCACAACCCCCTCTGCCACCCTGACTTCTGTTAGTGCTGCGGGTCTCTGTTTGTTTGGCTTTGATTTGTGCTGAGAAATGGGTTCTCTCAGACCACGTTGGTACAAGATGGGAGAAAACTGGTATAGAGGCCAGTGGGAGGCAGTCCCTGTGAGCACCGGAGTCTGGGTGAGACGGGCCTTCTAAAACTTGCCATCCCGTGTGATCAGCACGTCAGTGGGCTATTGGAACCCCGAAGCCGCGTTCTCATATGGAAGCCAGATCCATTCGTCCTCCATGTCCAACTTGGCTGTCATGCAGAATGAAAAGTTATAAGAATTGTTTTCTTTAAAGCAATATAGAACCTTTTTATCTTTTATTGCAAACAGCTAAATAAAGGCTGGCCAACACAATGGCAACATTTTTTATTTTTATTTTTTTACTGCAGGTCTTGAAATTATCTTGGTCAATTTGGACTGGATTGGAGCCAAAACAGATGGCTCCTGCCTCATCCTCACCCTCCCACTTCTTGGGAGCAAGAAAAAACCCTTCATTTAAAAACTCAAGCCCAGCCAGCAACGAGGCCAGAAACAACAGGTTCTCTTAACGGGTTGGGAGCCCAGAAAAATGTGTGAGTTATATACCAGTTCAGTTTGGGGGGGGCAGTTTTTCCACCCCCAGTCTCCAGAAATCAAATACTGAGGGCATGAAACTTTAAAAAAGGAAGTCTCCAATCTTTTGATACTCCATTATAAATCAAGTTTTAATAACTAGAGGTAGATACAAGAACAATCAATAAATGTGAAACTCTCACTGGCTACATATTTCTGAGAAATTACTTTCCTCTGGGTGGGCTGCTCTAAGACAGCAGAAATCTTTTCATTTAAAGCACGGAAGACATGGTTTTCAGCCTTTCACCATGTCAGCACCCAGCTCCGTCCCTGCCCCTCTCTCTCTCCCTCTCTCTCTCTCTCTCTATTTCTTTCCTTCCTCAACAAGATGGGAGATCATTTGGCAGACTGTAGCCAGGAGAGTGACTATTGGGATGGGATGATGTGTTCATCACTCAAAAAACGGGTCTTGGCGCTTCGGTGTGTGTGCATCTTCAGTGTCTGCTTGCACTCCACATTCATCTTGCATTCAAAACCCATTATGCACTTGTCAGTCCTGGGGAATCGAAGCTACCTCTTAATTACAGGGAAGGATTACACACCGAGTCACCCACCTCGATGTAGGTTTACTTTGGGTGAGTACAGCTCAAAGCCTGGGTGTGCACCCTGAGCACCAGAGCAGGCTTCCCTGGGTTCCTTGCAAGGAACGGCAGCCTCAGACAAAACCCACCTGCCGGGACAGTGTGATCTGGGCTGATGGGCGAATGCACACATGTGGAGTCACTGGCTTTGTGGGAGGCTGTGCAAGCTACAAGAGTCCTGGCGGTGTAGCGGTTATGCGTTGGGCTGTGATCCTCAAGATCAGTAGTTCAAAACCACCAGCCGCTCTGTGGGGAAAAGACAGGGCTTTCTACCCACATTAAAGAGTTAAGGTCTCTGAAGCCCACAGGGGCAGTTCTCCGCTTTCCTGTAGGGTCGCTGTGAGTCGGCATTGACCCGACGGCATGTGTGCCTGTACCCAGGCCTCACTCAGCCCTCCCTCAAGGTGGACGAAGCAGGATCTGGAATTAGGAAGCATTGCAGTGGGTGGTGCTAGAGACAGAAGACCCTTGTAGCCTGACTTGCAATAAATGAACTTTCCCAAGACTCCAGAGAGCTGCCACACGGGGCAATTCATCACACGGGGGCACCGAGCCTTAAGTAGCAAACACCCTCTAAATGAGGAAAAAATCGCTGGACAGCTAATCGCGAGGACTTGATTCATTTAGTATGAACTCCCAGTCTTTTTAAAAGTGGCTTTAATTTTATTTGTGTGATGGTAGGCTATTTCCAGGAAAACACCGAGTTTTAGTCTGTCCGTACATTCGTTTATTTTAGCTGGTTGGACTTGCGTCACGACATTCAAATTGCAAGCCCAGTGTCATTTTACAGATGTAATAACGGTTTCTATTCTTTAAAGGTTATTGAAAAGCACTATCCAGATGGTAAGACATTCTGTTTTTTTCACGCTGAAAGTGAACCAGTGCGGAGGGCAGGTGTCAAGTTGGGAGCAGAAGGCTCGGATGTTTAAGGCGGGAGTGCTCAGTGCTGGGGCCCTGAGCAGGCAGGAGGTGGGGAGCACACAGGGGAGTTCTACTGAGCAGAGGAAACTGAGGATGGTCACCCAGTGCGGACTCCTGGTGGGTCCACATGTGCTGGGCAGAGCTGTGTCCCACGGGGAGTTCAGGGGCTGCCCTTCAGAAGGAATGCTTTTGCCAGGTGGTCCTCCCAGTTGGCTCTGAGAGGGCCTGAACCTCCAACCTTCCGATGAGCTTCTAAGCACAGGCCCGCCCTTGTGGTCGAGTCCTTTGAGCTGGCTCAGGGCAGGTTCACTTTGCCTGGAAGAGCCCGGGATGTTTTCCCAGAGGAGGGAGCATTGGGACTTGGGTCTAAGGGATGCATAGGAGGTTGGACTTGGGTAGAGTCTGGGGACTGGGGGGCTCAGAGTCCCAGGGCACGCTCTGGCTCTGGAAACAATGAGGCTGTGTCTCAAGCAGCCTTGGGATACTGAAGAACAGAGGCTGGCCAACTCAGGAACCAGCTCCCAGGTGGCCTGACGCACCCTCTGACACCCTCTGACACGGCTGTGACTTTGCAGCAGGCCCTGGAGAAGGTCCCACTGGGCAGCCACGGGGCCGGCCAGGCACAGGCGGCTTCCAGGAAATGGTCCACGTGGAATCCTGTCCCAAAGGCTAGGCCAGCTCACAGCCCACTCACGGGTCCCCAGCAGGGGTCTGCAGAAGGCAGTAGCTCTGGTAGGGGTCCACCAAGCCCTCGGCGCTCTCTGGTTTGGAGCCCCTTATGCCCATCTCCCTAGTAGGCCCCCAGCACCCTTCAGTCAAAGGGTCCCAGCAGGGTCCAGCCAATGCCTCTGGAACACGCCTCTCCCCTTCGGGCCCTGCCCCCCCAAAAACCCCAAACTCCCTGCCATTGCCATCAGGTGATTCTCCTGGTATGACCTGTGGGTTTGAAGTTTCCAAGACTGTAAATCTTGATGAGGGTAGAAAGCTTCCTCTAGAGCAGTGGTTCTCGACCTTCCTAATGCCGCGACCCTTTAATACAGTGCCTCGTGTTGTGGTGACCACCCCCCCAACCATAAAATTATTTTCGCTGCTACTTCATAACTGTCATTCTGCTACTGTTATGAATTGGGCCACCCCTGTGCAAGGGTCGTTCGACCCCCACAGGCTGAGAACCACCGTGCTAGAAGATTCTGGAAATGTCCTCAGAGCTTCGGCAGGGTGCAGTGTCAGTGGTGGACACCAGGGGGACGGGGTTGGTGGAGCCCCTGTTCCTGGGGCAGCAAGTGGGATGTCAATGGTGATCATCATCATCCAACCCTGGGACAAAGGGCCCCGCCCCTCAGCCCACAACCATCAAGTTTGTAAGCTCCACAGGCCTGGACAGGGGGCAAATGACGGGGGCAACTGGGGCTCGTTGACAGCAGGCACCCGTCCTCCCCAGAGCACTTCCCTCCCATCTCGCCGCCCATGGTTGGGTGTCACTGTCTTTGTTCTGACTGACTGGGTTGGCTGGACCCTGGGAGACACGGGGGATTGAGGAGCTGGTTATCCAAAAATAAAAATAAAACAAACAGCTCCACAAATGATCAGGCAGAAGAGAGATTTGGGGACACTCAGCTAGCCCAGGTTCTTATGCCCTCAGGCCCCTTGGGACATGGGGCCCCCTGGGATGACTGGGATGCGAGGCGGACCCCCAGAGACTGAGTTAGGGGTGCCTGGTCCTGGATAATGAAGTTCCCAGGCGTCTTGGTTGCGCCGGTCCTCGGTGGAGCAATTATGTCACAAAAGACGCACTAATCGGGGCCAATCAAGCACAGCTCGTGGGGGGATGTCTGGTGCTTGTTTTCCTAAGTTTCTGCTGTGGGTTCACCCCCCCCCTTGTCTTTCCCTCCCCCAGGACGGCACTGGTGGGTCCTGTGAACCAGCCTAGAACGGGAATGATTAATTCCAAGTTCAGGTGCAAGGCAGGGTCAGGCACAAGTCTTCCCGGACAGAGTGGGCATTTCAAGATGCATTTGTGGCTGGAAACATCACTTTGCGAAGCCTATTCTGTCACCTGGGGAAGCAGGGTGGCTGACACGCGGCGTTCCCAGCATCAGGGTGCCTCGGTCGGCGATGGGCTTTTCATAAGAATTAGCTGACATTGTCATGAGCACGCACGTCAATTTATAGTTTTCATCCTGGGCCGCCATCCCAAGCGCGACTCCCAATCAAGTGGGCTCTTTATTAACTTTATCGTTGTTTTATTGTTCAGCGGAGTGTAAGCACTGAGATTACAAATAAATGTAAGCTCCCCTGGATATGAAGCCGGCTCGAGGAACTCGGGGTGGGCAGGGAGGGGCGTAGACATCCATTAGAACCTCTCGGGACAAGAAACAGCTCCACGACATTGTTGTCACATTGGGATGGCTGCATCGGGAAGTTGACAAGGAGCTCCTCGTCAAGGGTCCCCCAGAAACCTGCCAGGAAGAGGGCTGGATGGGGCTGGAACTGAGCACACCCCACCCACGGGAGCAGTCAGTAAAAGAGCCTTCGGTCACTCCCGGGCCCCGGCTCCCCCACAGGCCAGGCGGAACATCCCCAGCCTGTGGCTGTTCGAGGAGCAGGGTCCACACCCAGGAGTCAGGCCAGGGAGAGAGCAAGCAGCTTCATTCTGGGGCTTTTACTTCATGCTAACTCACCGTCCAGCCTGATTTGTAGGCTGGGCGCTGGCGGTGGGAGGGGGTTGGGCTGTTCCCAGGAGCTGGGAGACTGTGGCCATCTGAGTGCTTGGAGGTGCTGGGACCAGGATCCCTGATAAGCAGCGAGTGGCCTTTGTGCTGGTGGGTGCCTGCCAGGAGTCACACCCCCTGCTGGCTCTCAGACCCCAGCTGAGGTGCCCAGCTGCAGGACATGGGCCGTCATGCCGGCATTCTTTCTCATTGCTTCAGCCGTCCTCCGGGCTAAAAGACCTAACTCGCTGCTGCCACAGCCACCTGATGGGACAGAGGAGAACTGTCCCTGTGGGCTTCCGGGCTGTTAACTCTTTCCAGGAGCAGACAGCCTCACCTGTGTCCCTTGGAGCAGCGGATGGGTTCGAACTGCTGGCCTTGTGGTATGCAGCCCAGGAAACCTGATCTCAGGCCAAGAGGCTTGTCTGCAGCCAGGACAGCCATGCTGCCCACAGGAGGCAGCAAGCTGGGGGACAAACCTGCATGCCAATAAGGGGCCGTGAAGAGAGGGACACCCGCCATGCTGGGGGAGGGGCTCTGTGGGGCAGAGGGCCAGCAGGGCCCCTGGTCTCCTACAGAGGTCTCCTTTTCTCGTTCTTTCAAACCGGCTCCTGTACCACAGACATTGAAGTTGACCTATCTGCACTTGAAGCCACTCAGGCCAGGGGTTATGTCCCCTGGGTGAGAATCGGAGGGTTTCTAGGGCCCTAGCCTTTCTTCCATATGTATACATATTTTTTTCTTTTTGTAAATTTCCCTATCGATTTCTGTGAAAGAGCCCAGTCCACTACTAAGGACGAGCCATTGCCAGTTGAGTTGTCTGTCTGTCTGTCTGTCTGTCTGTCTGTCTGTCTGTCTGTCTGGAGCTAGCTTGCGCGTCACAAAGACATGAAGTCTGTTTCCACTTCCCTTAGAACCGTTTAGACCAGTGTTTAGTCTGATGGGCAAGGGAGCTCCAGGATTTTAAGGGGGGGGGGGGACCCTTCTCTTTCCATAACTGTATTTCTTTATGTTTGAATTGTATTCAGGGTATTTTTATGATTATTTCCCCTTTCAGTTGTGGAATATAGCACATAAAAAGAAAAACGTACTATACATAGTTGTACAATCCATTGTATCAAAATTGTGGTAGTATCCCTGTAATACCACACACACATCATATGTGTGGTTTTCTTCTCCTTTTTCCCCCCACCCTCCCTCCCCATGTCTCTACACCTCCCGTCTCCCAACCCTGGACCCTGCCAGGTCCTAGTCTTCCAAAGGGTCTCTTGGGCAGGAAGCCATTGTTTTCCTTTGTGTTAATGGCACCTGGACTGCTTGTCTTCATGAGACTGACCTGGTGCAGAGCATCACGTCCTCCGGCCTGCCCTCGTCATGAGGGGTTTGACCTCGGGTTTTGTTTCCACCTCCACATGTGGGACTCACATGCGACCCCAACCCAGCATCAAGATCCTTGGGGAGCTCATCAAAGCACAGGCAACCCAGGCCTCACCCCCAGGAATTCCCAGCCGACCTGCCCACAGGGGGCTCAGGGGCCAGCATCCTGACAAGCTGGCCTGGCCCATCAACACCGGTGGTGTGCAGAGTGCCCGAGGGAGATGCTAAGGGGAGCTGGTTCAATGACAACATGAGCCTCCGTGTCTCCCAGGAGCCCCCCACCTCCCTGCACCCACTCCCATCCTCAGACTCGTAGAGGCCGCCTCTGTCCTCCAACCCCACGGGCACCCAGGGAGCTAGCAGGGCTTCCACCGAGGATCTGGGACAAGTCCAGGGCCTCTGGGTCCCCAGCTGGCTCCACCCCTTCCTCTCAGGTGGCTAGAGGACCATGGAACCGAAAGGAGAGCTGACCAGGTGAGTCGTGTGGACTTCACCCACAGGGAGTGTCTCTCACCCAGGTGCGTCCGAGTACAACTGTGCTTGTCAGTGCTGGATCACCTGACCTGGGTCCCCAGTACCTCAGACCCCAACCTTTGGGCCTGCCCCCCAAGGGTGTGTGTGTGTGTGTGTGTGTGTGTGTTCATGCATGCACATGCATGTATATGCCATGAGTTTTCAAAAAGTAAGTGGAAAAGTAGAATTTAAAAATAATGATATTTTCCACAAATTTTTAAAACCATATATGTCTATGCATGTGCATTTCATGTACATCTATGTGTATGTATTTACGCATGTGTGTATAAGTAGGTGCATGTATATAGATGTGCTGTGTGTGTATATATATGGATGTATGTATTTTCAAACACCTCAAAAGCATGTGAAAGTTGGATGTTGAATAAGGAAGGTTGAAGAAGAATTGATAGGTTGAATTGTGGTGCTGGCAAAGACTATTGAAAGTACCGTGAACTGCCAAAAGGACAACCGAAGCTGTCTTGGAAGAAGTACAGCCAGAATGCTCCTAAGAGGCACTGATAAAAGGGAGACTTTTTCTCACAGACTTTGGACATGCTGTCAGGAGAGACCAGTCCCTGCAGAAGGGCATCATGCTTGGTCAAGTAGCTGGGCAGAGGTGGATGCAAGGATGGTTCCCAACCTAAGGCAACTGTAAGGCTGGGGCAGGACCGGATGGAATTGTTCTGTTCTGCTGCGCATGGGGTCATGATGCGTGGAAACTGACTGCGAGGCACCTGGCCACAGCATGCACTCATGTTGGAGCCCTGGGGCTGCAGTGGTTATGCACCGAGCTTCAGTTTGCAAGGTCAGCAGTTCGAAACCACCAGTCCCTCCACAGAAGGAGAACGAGGCTCTCTACTCCCCTTAAAGTGCTAATGTCTCTGTAACCCCCAGGGGCAGTTCCATCCTGCCCCACAGGATCACTAGGGGTCCGCATTGATTTGATGACAGTGAGTTTAACTGTCACTTTGGGGGGGCTACACATATACAAAGGCGTACCCCCCCCAAAATCCAATGCTCGTTTGCTTTTTTGATGTGAGGGGGACAGTGCATTTGGAGTTTGTTCCACCAGCTCAGATTGTTAATCAAGCTTTCTATTTAGAAATTCTGAAAAGATTGCATAACCGTGTGTGACAAAAAAGGCCTGATTTGTGGCAGACGGGGGACTGGTTTTGCCACCGTGACCATGCACCTGCTCACGCAGCCATCTCACTGCACCAGTTTATGGCCGAAAACAACGTGCCTCTCTTGTCCCATGTACCTGACTCACCTGACCTTGATCATGTGACTTCTTTTTGTTTCTGTGAATGGAGAGGGACATGAAAGGACCACGGTTTAACGACATAAAAGAGGTGAAGTTAAAAATGAGATGTGCTGGCAGCCATCCAAACTGATAAGTTTTTTAAATGTTTCCAAGAATGGAGTTGTAGATTTGACAAATGTATTAAGTGTAATGGAATGCTTTGAAGGTGATAAGATTGTTTTGCAAAAAGTTTAAATGCATAGTTTTGAAAATCAATATTCCGGTTTTGGGAGGGTACCCCTTCATATGTATATGTGTGTGTGTGTGTGTGTGCATGTATACATGGATGTCTGTGTGTCTGTATGTATGGATGTGTATGCATATACGTGGACGGCTGTATAAATATTCGCACAACATGAATGGCCGCAATGGCGGCAACACTGGGCTCAGGCGCGGGAACGACTGTGAGGACGGCGCAGGCCGGGCAGTGCTTCGTGCTGCTGTGCACGGGGTCACTGTGGGACGGAATGGCACCTGACGGCGAATGTGTGCATGTATCTGTACATGTGTACATGCATGTGTACGTGTGTGCATGTGTATGTATGCATGCACATGTGTGTGTGCGCCTGCGTATGTTCATGTCTATAAATGTATGTGCATGTGTATAGAGAGATTGTTTATGTATGTATACCTGTATCAGAATTGACTTGAAGCGTCCCAAACCCTAAAATCCAAAAGATATTTGGGGTGCCCTGTGTGTCTGAGGGAGGGCAGTTCCTGAAAGCAAGGGGCCGCTGGGCCTTCTTGCAAGAAGGTCCTGGGCTTGTGTGCCCCTCCCCTGACACAGTGGGGCCCAGCACAGTGAAGCACATAATAGGTAGTCATAACTTTAATAATTGCTAATAATTAATATAACTTATAAGGATTAATAATCCCTTGATCATTTAATAACTCTTAATGATTGATTGATCCCTGTTTTAAAGCAAGCAAATTTTCATCAGCAGAGAATCTATTGCCAAGGAGACATTTAATAACCTCAAGTCAGAGGGAGATATATTCCACGGTTCCATCAAGGTTTTAGCACCTCAGGAAAGCACTCCTTCTCCACCCCAGAAGAGTCCATTCCCACTGGGAGTCCGCTGTCCACCCCAGGCCGCTCCTGGGTCACTTCCTGCTACTGACACTGGCTCCCAATCTCCCGTCCCCCCAGGCACTCCACCTCCGGATCATGTGTTACAGATTAACAGGCGCTCCCCAAAAGATGTGCCGGGTCCTAACGTGGCACCGTGAGCATGGCCTTGCCTGGACGATGTCACCAGCTACCGTGAGGTCCTACTGTGTTCTGACGCTGCAGAGAACCCACGAGGAGAGGAGACCATCGGCACGCCAAGAAGTGCCAAGGGTGCCAACAGCACCCAGAGCCAAGGAGGGGTCAGAACCATTCTCGCCTCCGAGCCCCCAGGAGGAACCAGCATGATGGGTGGCTGGGTTTCACCTGCCTGCCTCCAGGGCAGTGAGAAAGTTTTGTTCCCCGAAGCCACGTGCCGCGCCCCCCCCCCATCTGTGGTACTTTGTTACAGAGGCCCCCAAAGACTAAGACACTCAGCCATCAGTGGGGAAGACAGGTGGGCCCCCCATCCACACACTCAAAGCCCTCCTCACATGGCCCAGAGATCCCCTGAGCTTTCGCTCCTACATCAGTGGGCACTGCAGGGCTGGGCCCCAGAACTGATGTGTCCAGGGCCCCTGGGGCACCCAGCTCATTCTTCATCAAAGTTGGGGGCTGGTTCAGGGTCCACCAGACAGGAAATGTTGGAGGACGACGGAGCAGAGTGAAGCAGCGGAAGCATGGGGCATCTTAAGAAGTAATGTTTGTAAAATAACCGGTGTCCCTGTTCACAGCTGGTCTTCTGGTGGGAGGTCCCCAGGGGAAGAGCAAGCCCTGCCCTTGGGACACATACTGGCTCCCTTGGGAGAGACCCAGGCAGGGCGGGGAGTCCCGGTTGTCACTGCTAGATGCCCTGGGCAGCCCCAGTCTCGCAGGCCCTGGGGCTAACTTCCTTGCGACCCACAGGCAGTCTTTAGCCTCTGGGCCTGGGAAGCTGGGCCTGGGCCAGTCCTGCAGGCAGGCAGGTAGCCGCCAGGGGAGCCCACCCTTGCTGCTGGCACACAGCAGTATTCATCTTCATTCCCTTGTAAGCCCTCGAGTGGCATTGCCGGCCCCATTGTGCGCGAGACAGACAAATGCCTCGCCATAAATCTGCGTTAGGGTGACTGATACACTAAACACCTTTGCTTAATGATGTGATTGTTTCTTATCTGCAAAGTAATGTCACTTACAGCCTTTGCTATTTATAGTCAATGTACTGTTGGACCATTTGATGGCCCCGGAGCTGCTGTGGCCAGCCCATTAGCTCTGATTATGGACCAACCGGATAGAGGGGTGGTGGTGGGGAAGCCATTGCAAGCTTGGAGAGAGAAAGATGCCACGTGTTTGAGTTGTTCCCCGCCAGGGAAAGCCTGGCTCCCGGTACCTGCTGTCCCTGGAATATCCCCAGAGCTGCCTCGGTGCAGACAAGGAAATGAGACCCAGCCTCATAGCGCCCAGGTAGGCCCACCTGCATCATTCTGCATCCCGGATGGAGAGGTGAGGGTCCAAGGCCCACCTGCATCACTCTACATCCGGGATGGAGAGATGGGGGTCCAAGGCTCCACCCGTACCAGTCCTGAAATGGTCTTCATGCTGAAAAGGGGAGGGGCTGCTTCGTCTCTGCTCAGCCCCCGCTCTGGGCGCACTGGCAGGAAAGGTGAGCAGTCTGGGTGCTCAGCCCTTTCCAAGTAACTCTTCTGTCCAGCCCGCTGGACTTGGCCATCATTCACCAGGTGGTCAACATCACCCCAGACAGCCTCCTAGCTTCCCTCCTCCTCCTCTGTCCCCACAGTGCATGAGTTCACTGCTGACTTCTAAGGAGGCCCAGGAAGGGCCAGGGCCCAGTGCTCACGCTCCATCCCGAGTCCTGGGAAGGCTGTGATTTGTACGACAGACACCAGGCTGGAAAGTCCCCAGGGACTCTGAGGCACAGCCTTGAAGCTGGCTCCCTTCCTTACTTGGGAAGCCTCAGTCCTTGCTCAGAAACGCTTCACCTAATTGGATAGGGTCCCCCACCATTAGGGATGGATCACCCCTCAGAGGCAACTCGTGTGAGTCACAAACCACCTTTGCAGCAACATGGAGACTATGTCGGGCACCGTTGCCTGACCAAGTGAACACATCCTTGCCGTCACATCCAGGTGAGTGAGCTCAGGAGCCCTAGCGTCGCCGGGGTGAAGCACCTGGCTATTAGAAGATCGAGGGCTGGAATCCACCTGGTCATCCCGTGGGAGAGTAACTCCCATAAAGACTGCTAGTGTTGTGCACTGTGAAGTCCCTTCTGACTCCTAGTGACCCCTCGGACGACAGGACGGCATGCCGCCCAGTCCCATGTCACTGTCCTCCTCAGTGTTCTGCCTGAGCCCACCGTCTCCCCCTTTTCACCGTAACTCTACTTTGCCAAGCTTGATGTCCTTCTCCAGGGATGAGAGTCTGCCTGGTGATAATTCCAAAGAGGCTGAGACCAAGCCTCGTCATGCTCACATCTATGGAGCATGCTGGTTGTCCTTCCAGGTCAGCTCCGTCTGTCCTCGGGCGGTCTGTGGCATATTCAATGTTACAGCGTGGAGGACACTCTGGAGATCCCAATGGGGCAGCTCTCTCTGTCACGTGGCCTCACGCTGAGGCCCATGGGGTCCACTGCAGAGCCCCAACAAGGTCAGCAACCGACAGGTACAGATGCATTTGGGTACAAGGTGTTGGGGACCTGGCTGGAAGGGGTTTAAACCAGGAGCCACTCCTCACTCCACATCACAGGCCCTCTCCACCTTCCCTCGAGTGACGGGTCCCGGGCTCATGCTCCTGAGAGCTTAGTCTGAGCAGGTTGCTGTAAAGAGGGAGGGCAGTGAGGAGGAGGAGGGAGAGGAGGAAGGAGGAAGAGGAGTGTTTGAAAGGAAGCAGCCAGCCCTGACTGCCAGGCTCCTTTCAGCAGGCAGGCCACCCACACTCAGAAGACCCACCTAGCGTTTGCCATCTTTGATCGTGCAATGACAGCTAGGGAAATAGCGCCGAGCCTGGGACTCCCGGGCCCTGGGAAGCAGCTGCAGGAACAGCACCAGGCGTGAGCCCATGTCCCTTCCAAGCCCCGAGTGCTTCCACTGCAGGACTGAGGGCATCTGTGGTGAGCCACCTCCCAGGTGCTGGGGTCCCAGGCCATGACGCTGGCCTGGTGGACCAGCAGCCCCATGACAGGGAGCAGCGGGGATAAACTGATGGGTCAGTGCAAGGGGCCCGTGGGTCTGGCCAATGGACACAGAGGCCCGGAGGGACTGATGAGTTGACACAAAGGCCCCATAGGCCTGACCAGTTCAGATGCCCTATGGGACTGATGGATGGCACAAGAGCCCACTGGAAGTGACCAGAGGCCCTGTAGTGAAAACATCCACTCACGAGGTCACATGGACAGTAACATCGGGCTGCCCTCTTCCCCAGTCACAGAGCGGGCCGCCGGGCTGGCTCAAACCTGACGCACCGCGGGACAGAGAAGGACTGTCCCA
This sequence comes from Echinops telfairi, assembly GCF_000313985.2. Lineage (NCBI taxonomy): Eukaryota > Metazoa > Chordata > Mammalia > Afrosoricida > Tenrecidae > Echinops > Echinops telfairi. Next base: position 2,545,992 of record NW_022103968.1, on the reverse strand, counting down.
CGGAGATTCCTAGGGAACATCTGGACACACTCATCTTTCTCCCGAGGAGCGGCTGGTGGGTTCAAACAGCCCACCTCTGGGTCACCAGCCATGTGCTTAACCCATTGTGCCATCCGCAGTCCTCTGACACTGCCAGGACATTTTAATTAAAAAGTAACCTGGCAGGAAGGCTTTTAAAATCTGTGAAGGTTAAAAACAAAGGGTGTTTTCGACATGCAGGGACCCTTTAGGGCAGGACAGAAGGTATTTTGCGGTCACAATAGCGTGATTCCTGGGGGAGGCAGCATTTCTCTCTGGTTACATCCGGGTGATAGATGGTGAAGAGGTTCTCTAACCACTGCCACCACCACCACTACCACCATGCTGCTTCTTCTGTCTGTCTGTCTGTCTGTCTCTCTCTTCCTTCCTCTTCTTCCCTTCCTTCCTTCCTGTGATCTCTTTGCGCTTCAGGTTGAAAATGGGAATCAGTTAACTATGGTCGCATGGTCGCACACAGGGGACAGCTTTGTGCCTGCCACAGACGCCGCCCTGCCACAAACTTGTTCTTCGAGAGGGTCCAGAGACATCCTTGCTGCGCCCTCTCCCAGTGCTCTGCTTGCCGGCCGGCCTCTGGTGCTTGGGGCCCTGCAGGCTGACATTAGCAGGCACTGTTGAAGACTTCCCAGGATCGGGCAGAGCAGGGGCTCCCTTTAGGATAAATGCTCTTTATTCAACCTTCCAACGTCACTTACCATTTCTAAAGCAGCTTGACCTGGAAGCGGGCTGCTAGGATTGCGGGGACTGTTAATGACAGTTTTATTGGGCGCTGTGCTTATGGTTCACATTTTGAGGTCCGCATGTAATTGATCTTTCTCCCCTACATGAGAAACACGGCAATAAGCCCGCCGCTGCCCCACATTACAGAGAGACAGAAATAATAATTAAGTCACCTTGAGATTCAGAGATCATGAAATAGCGAGCGTCTCTCAGCTCATTTCTCCCAACTGCAGTGACCTCTCCAGCACTAAATCTTAACGGTCTCAGCATTATTTTTGAATTATTCATGCTAGCCTTTCCCTCACTACAAAACCCAGGGAAATTAATGCATCAGGCCCTGTCAGTGCCACAGGTATTTTGGTGCAAATATAAAACATTATCCGGTACCCCACACATGCACGCGCACGCGCAGACACACACACACACACACACTCTCCCATGTGCGCGCCCACGCTTGCGCACACACCCACCAGAGGGGCACAACTACAAGCCACATGCTTCCCGAGCAGATAAACATACAAACAAACAAAAAGGCGTTT
>NW_022103968.1:2542628-2544479 GCF_000313985.2 Echinops telfairi | reverse complement strand
AGAGTGAGCTAATGAGTGACATCAGGAAGCGTGCCCGCCCTCCACAGTGGCCAATTTCAACCCATGTTCAACCTACAGCTTCCGCTTTTTGAAATATCAAATCAGCATATATTTCTTATTTTAATTCAGATGACGTGAGGACGGTCCCCCTGACAATGCTCCTGGCTCCCCGGCCCAGAGAGTGAGGCTGGGTAACAGTTTTATTCTAGTGATAGATCGCTGCAGAGGCTCATGTGGGAATAAAATAAAATGCATGTAAATGTAAACTCAGGCAGGTACCCTGATCCATCTGTAGCTGGTGACCTTTAAGTTCAGGAAGAAAAACAAATGTCAAGCTTTCAGGAGACAGAAGCACCCCCAGCTTTGCGGGGGTGGCCTCTGCGACACGCAGACTGTATTAATTTAGCGTGGCATCAATAACCTTGAATTGGGAGCTTGCACTAAAAGCCCAGGTGGGTGTTTATTCAGAAGCCAAAGGAGAAGGAAGGCACCTTTATTCAAAAGACACCCCCTGGCCCCCACCCCGGGCTCCCACCAGGAGTGAGCAGGTGGGGGTGCCACTCAGGGTTTGGGAGATGCTTGCCCGCTTCCATGGCAACAGATGTGGGAGCTGTGGGCTCCGGGAAGAAACGCGTGGAAGGAGTTCTCCTGCTGCAGGTGACTCCCATTACGGGTGAGAGCCCTTGTTGGGGTGGGTGGGCCGCCTGGAGGGGAGGGGTGGTCTGGCAGACCTGTGTCTGGTCCACAATGCTGTGTCCGTCTTGGGGACCGTGAGAAAAGTCCCCGTGTGCCGTAAAGCATGGACGTCCTCCTCATTAGCAACACGTCCTTTCCCTTCATCCTGCTCTGGAAAGAGAGAGTTGGGAGGGGCGTGGGGAGGTTTGTGAAACAGCCCCGTCCCACCTCCAGGCAGGTGTCCACAGGGGCATGCCAGCACCCCTGCGCGCTCTGAGCGAGGGTCTACAGCTCTGTCCGCATTGCGCAGCCAGGGGCCTTGTGGTTAGTCGTCATCGCGCCGGTTCTGACTCACAACTACCTGTGCACAACAGAAAGAGATGCCGCCCTGTCCAGGGGCCTCTTGACACTTGTTGTTATGTGGGGCGAGGGTCACAGCCACTGTGTCCATCCATCTCATCAAAGGTCTTTCTCTTTTCTGCCACCTCTCTGCTGTACCAATAGGAGCCCTGGTGGTGTCGTGGTTATGCACTGGGCTGTGATCCACATGGCTGGCAGTTCGAAACCACTAGCAGCTTTGAGCGAGAAAGACGGGCTTTTCTACTCCCATAAAGGGTCAACAGTCTCGGAAACCACCGTGCGCGCGGGACTCTATGAGTCAGCATTGACTCAAGGGCAATGGGTTTTGAGCTCTGCTTGACCAAGCGAGGTGTCCTTTCTCCAGGACTGGTCTCTCCGGACAACATGTCCAAAGTACGTGAGACGGCGAAGTTTCCCCGCCTTTGATTCTAAGGAGCTGTATTTCCCCAGGACAGATCTGTTTGTTCTTCCAGCAGTCCGTGGCACTTTCAGTATTCCTCAATGCACCGATTCTTCTGCGGTCTTCCTTACTCCGTGGCCATTGAGCCAGCTTCCTCATCGTAGCTCCACCTTGAGCGCAGAGCATCCCCAACACAGTGGTGTTCCGTGTGAATCGCACGCCCCCAGCGGGGCTGGACCTGGGAGGAAGGGGGGCTGAAAGGCGTGGCGAAGAGAAGATCATGGGGTGGCCGAAGCCAATGGTGAGGCTTCTCCACGCTCTGTGTCCCCCATGGTCACAGGGGCGCTCTCACGTCTTGGCTCTGGAGACACAGCAAAGATGAAAGCAGCTTGACCTGGAAGCGGGCTGCTAGGATT
>NW_022103968.1:2519676-2542528 GCF_000313985.2 Echinops telfairi | reverse complement strand
CGTGTGAATCGCACGCCCCCAGCGGGGCTGGACCTGGGAGGAAGGGGGGCTGAAAGGCGTGGCGAAGAGAAGATCATGGGGTGGCCGAAGCCAATGGTGAGGCTTCTCCACGCTCTGTGTCCCCCATGGTCACAGGGGCGCTCTCACGTCTTGGCTCTGGAGACACAGCAAAGATGAAGACCTTCCTCACCTCTCGTCTGGGAGTGTCTATGACTGATCTTCCAGGACCCGTGGTTCCCTGGGGGCTTCTTCAAGCACAGTGTAAGTCCTAGCACTCTATGCAGCCTCTCCAGCCATGTGGTCTCTTAGGGCCTCCGTTGGGTGTCCTGAAAGCATGTGTCTGAATCAGCGTTGGATGCTCCAATCATCAAGGTGAAGCACAGGCTGACTTGTGCTCACTTAAGAATCTGGAGTGAACAATTTCACAGGTTCTCATCACGTCAAAGGTGTTGCTGCGGCTAGTGGCAGCTGGTCTCGTCTCTCTCCCAAACCCGCGGCTCTCCCATGCAGGATCCAAGCCTCTTTTCACATTTACAGTCCCGCACAGGGACCCAAGTCCAGGAAGCAAAGTAAGCATGGATTGACTTTCTTACTAACCTGGAGTGAACAGGTTCATGTTCTTTGACCACAGCCAAGATTCTATGGGTGGCCATGGCTGGCTCGATCTCTCTCCCAACCCCACCATCCTTTCCGAGAGAATCAAAGCCTCTTTCTAAGTTTACAGTTCACAACAAGGACTCAAACCCACCACCATCGAGTCCAACTCATAGCGACCCCTGAAAGGGTTGCTGAGATAGTACATCTTTATGGGAGGAGACAACCCCATCTTTCTCTCTCAGAGACACAGGTGAGCTTGAAACATCACCACTGAAGGTGGCAGCCCAGCGAGGGACTCGGATTCACAGCACTGCCTGACGGGAGCAGAGTGCTCAGCAAGCACAGGCAAGCGCGATGAGCTTCCTGGTCTGTGTGCACAATCTCCTGTGCTCTGCTCGCCATCAAAGATGTGAGACTCATGAAACGATTCATGTAGATTGGTAAGTATGCACAAGTCAGCCGGGGCTTCCTTACCTGCCTCCTGGGAGCTCCATCTCCACCAGCGGCATGAGGGAAGGCTCTGAGTCAGAGAGGACAGCGTGCGCAGAGTGCAAAGAGTGGGTGGTGCTGACCACGTGCCTGCTACTCAGCTGAGGCCAGCGCAGCTGCTGGAGGCCTGGCTGCCGTCCACATGGGCACAGCACCCTCCGAGGCCATCCTGTGAGGCATCCTGATTGAGAAACGGTGCAGGGCCGCAACATAGGAGTCAATTGCACCCACAACGGAGATGCCCCCCACCCTGCCCCCGCCTGGCACAGCACCCGCACTGCCCAGGGACGCACACCACGTGGTCAAGGTGCTGTTACGCTGGCCAAGCAAACCCACTGCGGTCTGACTTTGAGCTGTGAAATGTCGCGGCCGTCTTAGGAGCAGCTCCCCTGAACAATTGTCAGGCTTACAAACTCCCGGGAAGGTGAGAATGATGTGGGGTTCAGGGGGAGTCTTGTGGTTGAGTCAGAAGGAATGGGCCGCGGGGAGGGCTGGTGGGGGTCTCCCTTCTGAGCTCCCTCATTCTCAGCCTGGTTTCCCCCCCTTCCTTCAGACCTGGGCTTTGCACTCATTCTCGCCGATGACGTCCCTCACAGAGCCTGCCTGCTGCTGGGCTAATGGAAACGGCTTCCTGGTTGGGCAGATCTTTTTCCCAAGCTGAGCTCCCAGAATTCAGCCTTCAGGAAGCACAAAACCCAACCGGCAAGCTTCACCTTGGGAGGCCTGCTTAGTTTACCAAGTTCGTGGAGTCTGACGACAGGCCCCCACCAGTGAAAAGACACATGCCCAGGAATGACACCCCCAGCAACCCGGCAGCGTCTTCCCAAGAGAAAGGCCCACGCACCCTAAGGTGGTGGCTTTTCGCCAGCCCGGAGCGACAGGCAGCAGGCTGGAGGTAGAGCCTGGTGCCAACAGGAGCCTCCTGCTGTGTCACCCAAAGCCAAACGATGCCACTGAGCCCGTCCCGATGCAGAGTGGGTCTCCAAGCCTGGACATCTTTACCGGACTCACAAGCCTCCCCCTGCGCCTGTGGAGTCTCCGGTGGTTTCCAACTCCTGACCTTGCGATGGACGGCCCAACGTGTCGCTCGCCCCTCACGGTGCCACCAGGGCTGCCCCATTGCATCATGGGTCACCATCTGCAGACAGAATCCTGATTTAAAGAAAAGGCCAACGCAAAAAGTAAAAACCAAAACTCGTTTTGATTTTTAATAACAAATAAGTGACTGGCGCTTGCGCTGCTGCTCCTCGACAGCGACGGCAGCAGCGCTGCAATCCTCGATGTCAGTGCCCGGCTTAGTTCATTGAGGCCCGCTGCCCAGCAGTGGCCCTCCCAGCATGCCGCCGGACAAGGCGCCCTTGGGGTCCAGGGTCTCCATGTGCTGCCAGGCAGTCGAATGCCATGTCTGTCTGAGCCTGGAAGCCCTGCCGAAACCTCTCCACCCGGGGTGGCCCTGCTAGTCTTTGAAATACCGGAGGCATGGCTTCCAGCATCGTAGCAAGAGTTAAGCCAGCACAGCACAGCGTCCTGGCAGACCGGGAGGGTGTCTTCGTCCAGCATAGACGACAAGGAGTGCTCTCATTGGGAGATGGCCCTGACCAAGGGCTAGCAACGAGGTGGTTCACAAGGACCCGTGCCGCCAGCTTTGCAGCAGCGTACGACACGCGGGAGGATGGACTGGCAGGTGTGTAGCGGGGCTGCGGCTGGTGCAGACAGGCTGCGCGTCTTTTCTGCCGCTAGGTTTAGTAAGAGAAGGTCTGGGGTGCTGTTTTTGGAGGCCTTATCCCTCGAGCTGCCCTTCGAGATCTTTGCGTCAGCTCTCGGACTTCCTCGTGGCTTCCCATCGCTTTGGCTACCCTGTGCTCCAGGGCACGCTTCTGAGTCTCTTCTGACACCCGACTTTGTCTTTTCTTACCCTCTGTCTTTCGTTACGACCTTTCGCTCTCTGCATGGATGATGTCCTCCCACAGCTCCTCAGGCCATTAGTGCCCAGTGCGGCCCACCTGTTCTTGAGACAGGCTCTCAGCTGAGGCGGGAGGGTGGACTCAGGGTGGTACTTCGACTCTCATGTTGTTGTGAGGCACCATCGAGTCCGCTCGGCCTCATGGTGACTGCGTGGACAACAGCACGAAGCGCTGCTGAGTTAGTTAATTGTGCCAGCCTGGCCGATAATCACATGTGGGGCTGGTTGAAAGGCGGAGGGATAAATGGGTGGTGAAGCCTCGCCTTTCGAGTTCTCGGGTCTCTTGTTTTGTGATGGTTGCATCGGGTGCAGCTGCCTTAGCAGTTCCCTGCTTCAGCTTGCAAGATTGACTTCCTACAAGACATCCCCAAGGAGAAGCCGCATGGACCTATCCCGATGCAGCCCTGGGTGCTGGAGCAGCCATGTGGAGACCCCTGCCAGTGCTGAGATGCTTACACGTTCACTGACTCAGCTTTCCTCCTGCAGTCGGCATTATTGCCTCTGTTTTGTGAGGTGAAGGACTTTGTGGACTGGTGTTGGGTATGGGTTAATGTTGGACTTGTGGGCTTGGGCAGCATTGGGTTGGGATGTTTTCGTGATGCACATTTTCTTTGCATAAAACTCTCTCTTATACGTGAGTTGCTGTGGATTTGTTTCTCCAAAGTACCTAGACTAATACATTACATTAACCAGACTTCCTTGTAGTCTCACCGACATTACCCTGTCACTGACCACATTGTACTTCACGCTGCAGGCTGAAATGTTATTTTGACAATGAATCTGACATGGCTCCTCATTAAGCTGCCATTCCTGGCAGAGTAGACCATACGACTGTCAGATTCAAAATGGCCAATACCTGTCCAATTCAGCTCACTGTAGCCTGGGTTATTGACCTTTGTGTGTTCCATTTCTTTTTCAACGACTCTAGCCTTCCTCGATTCATACTTCTAACTCCACACCCTGAGGACGAGTGGATGTCTGTGGCTGTTTCCTCTCATTCTGAGTCGTGGCATGCCGGCAAATGAAGGCATCCCAGACTCGGCTGCATCCGAGCGTTGAGGTGGATTCCTCTTTGAGGAGGCAGCTCTTCCCCGGTCGTATTCTGCATCCCTTCGGACCTGTGGGGCTGGTCTGCTGGCGCTCCGTCAGACAAGGCCCCGCTGCTTTTCACAAGAGCAACTGTGGAAGCGGGTGCCTGGTTTCTTCTTCAGCTGTCTCCGTCCGGAAGCACCGTTGCCGTCTGTGCTCCGTGGGGGACCCTGCTGGCATTTGGAATGCGGGTGGCTTTGCTTCCGCAGGCACGGCCACGTGTGTGACAGTGTAGACCTGCGCCTTCCAGGGCTGGTTTGGGGGAAGAAGGTCTTTAACCCTTCTGAGGTATCTCTTGGTAGACCCTACGCTGCCAACCTTTCCCTCAGCACCAAGCACGGTGCATGAACATTTGCCCCCTCTTGAGCTCTCCACTGGAAAAAGGAAGCCAGTCACTGAGACCTGGCTGTGGTTAGAAAGCCTAAGAGGGCAGCCTTCCATTCACATTTTTTAAATCCCCGCTGTCATTGAGTGGATTCCAGCTCACAGCGACTCCACAGGACAGGGTAGAACTGCCCCTACAGTGTGAGGCTGTAGATCTTTACTGGTGCAGGCAGACCGCCTCATCTTTCCCTCTTGGAGAAGCTGATGGGCTCGAACTACTGACCTTCTTGTTAGCAGGCCATGGGAAACCCATGACACCACTAGGGCTCCCTTCCCTCGCATTCGTGCAAGTGATTGCAGAGTCTCCCTGCCAGCCAGCAAAGTCATCTCCCAGGCTGACAGACGAGGCTCTGTAGGGGTGCGGAGTGTGCAAAGGCCTTCCAGTCAGCAGACCATGGAAGTAGCTGTAAAGTTGGTTTGCCCAGAGCATGGATCAGGAACTGTTTCTCCTGCTGTCCAAGTTCTCCAGCATACCACATCGAGTAGGTTTCCACCCCAGAACCCCCGTGAGACAGAGGAGCACCGGCCCATCTCAAACCTTTACCGGAGCACACTGCCACACCATTCACCCGAGCAGCAGCCGGTGGGGTTTGAACTGCCAACCTTCCTCCCAGTAGCCTAACGCTTACCCTTCTGCACTCCTGGGCTCCTAAACTAACTGAAGAATGGAATTCTTTGGTTCCATGACCAGCATAGGTGGGCATTTCCATGGGGAGAGTTTGGCTAAATGGAAGCTGCAGGGCACGCCTCCCGATCCTGGCACAGGGAGGGTTCTGGGTCACTCTGAACACGCTAGACGCAACTCCCGACTCTTTGGGGTTGTGGTCTGGGGATAGGGTGGACAGGCAGGAAACATTGGCATTTGGTGGCTGCTTTTAAAATGCAAAAGGTGTGAAGATCTTTGGGATCAAACAGTCAACTCATGGGTCTACTTACAGAATGGCCCTGCTTGCGGATGTAACAGGATGTGGGTACACACACCTGGTTACAGAAGTATGGCCACCAAACGGCATCAGGGTGGTGGTCCTTATGTCCATGTCCATGGGACTTCAGGTTTAGGGGTAAAGGAATGAATTCCAAATCAACACCCAAGCTTTTCTCTTCTGAGGGCGAGCGGTCAGAGGATCACGCGAGGCAGCTCCCAAGGTTGTCTTGATTTCGGGGGACGGTGCTGAGATACTGCACCTGATGGAGCGTCCCCTGCAGACACCTTGGTGGGCCCCTTCCCCAGCACTGTCTGGACTGAATTCCATCAGGCCCAGCTGCCCAGGAGCTCCAAGCCCGGTTCTGATGTCCTCTGGCATCTTCTGATCAATGGCTCTCCTTCTGCCATCATGGTGCTACCTCTCAAACCCGAAACAGTGCCTCGCCTTCCTGCGCTGCTCTTCCCAGCTGGACCGACCTGGGAGAACCAGCCGTGGTGTCAGTGCGCTGGTGCCCTTGGGGAACCACAGCCGTCCGTGGGTCTTTTCTCTAGAAGTTGCAGAGCCCACATCAGCCTTTCTGAGAAAGACTTCCGCCTTGTCTTGAAAGGGCTCATTTTTCAAGCTAGAGAGACAGAAAGAGAGAGGGAGGGACGGAGGGAGAAAGATTAAGTTTTCAGGTAGCTCAATAGCTCACATGGAGGAAAAGAAATCATTTCATAAATATATGATGGCATCCAGCCAGATTCTCTTTAGAAGGGAGGGTGGTGAGGCTTCATCTCACGGACTTCAGACACGTTGTCAGGAGAGCACGTCCCTGGAGAAAGACATCAGGCTGGCAATGTGGAGGCACAGCGAGCGAGAGGAAGCCCTCCACCGGACCAACTGACACAGTGGCTTCGACGTGGCCTCAGACAGAGTAACTCTGAGGATGGCGCAGGACCGGACAGCGCTTTGTCCCCTAGGACATGGGGCCCGTAGGTGTCGGGACCAAGTGGACGTCACCTAACAAGAAGAGATTGGATTGAATAGGGTGCCCTGGATTGAATAGGGTGCCCTGGGGGGGGTTTGCAGGTGACATGTTGAGTTGCTAACCTCAAAGTCAGGGGTTCAGACCCACCAGCTGCTGTGTAGGAGAAAGCTGAGGTTGTCTGCTCCCTAAAAGACTGGAAGTCTCCCAAAGCCACAGGGGCAGTTCTACCCTGTCTTGTAGGGCAGGGGCGGGGGTGGGGCCGCTGTGTCAGTCTGGGCAGACTAGAGAAGCAAATCCATAGACCCATCTGTCCAAGAAAGAGCTTCATGTGAAAGAACAATCATATGTTCAGAAAACATCCCAGCCCAGTCCAGATCGAGTCCATAAGTCCGAGATTACCCCATATGTCTGATACCAACCTACCAATCCCTCTGCAGACTCATGCGACGCGTGCAATGATGCCAAATGCAGGAAGATCACAGGCCAGTGGGTGGGTGGACAGTCTTGTGGATCCATCAGTGTAGCTCCACGTGGCTTGTCAACAGGAATGTCTCCCAGGGAGAGAGTGTCTGTGTCCTGCCTCTGGGGAGGAAGACAGGAGTTCCCAGAATCCTCAGGAGAAGGCCATGTCCACACAGAGGCCCTGGGGCCAGGCGAGCTGGAAGAAGGACCTTCCACCTCCAGAGCTGGGGACCTTGCATGCAGACTTCTCACCTGCTGGTCGCAGAGGAACGCAAGGCCCAGTCTTGGAAACCCCTGCTTGGCCATATTTCTGGCGCCGCAGCCCAAGCGTCTAAGGCAACGTGCACGATCAAGTATCTGTTCGGTTCTGGTACAAAGTCAGCGTCCCTCCTGATTAGGAGCAGAGGGACTTCCGTGTGGAGGGCTAGATTATTTCTGAGTTCTACTTATTAGACTAAATTGAATACCATATTATGGAATCCATTTCAATTTTTATGGACAGCCCGGCCGCCTCGGGGGGCTTCTTGAGGCGTTTGCTTTATTGGAGAAGAGTCATTTATCCCGCAATGATGCCACAGAGCTGGCACATTACAGCAAAGAAAATAAGCTGGGAAACGCAGGTTCTTATTGCCGGGTAGTATCAGCTTACGTGATTTTCTTAAAATAATGGGAAAGGGTTGGAATATGGCATCCGAGGGAAGGCGCGAGGATTCTTGCATATCTAATCAAAATGTTATCATCCCAGAAACATATTCATAATATGACCTTTGTCAGCTGCCTCATATGGAAGAAATCCTTTTAAAAGAGGCAAAAAGTTTCAAATGGCGCATTATAGGTAGGAAGAAATTCGCAGAATGGAAATTGCATTTCCAACAAGAAAGGCTTCGCTGCTAAAGGTGCACCCGGGAGTTCCCCATGACCCTCCTGTTGTCGCCTTAAACTGTCAAAGTTTGACTCCTTTCGGGTTTTTGAACAATTCAAGAAAAGCGAGACTTTCATAAACAGTTCCATAAACTATAGCCCATCGAATTCCTCGGCTTTTGAACAGTGAGCGTAGACCAGCTCTGGGGATCCGTGGAGAATTCCCCTAAAACACACAGACAGGAAGCCACCTGGGAGGAAGCGCTATGCAGGAGACGCTGTGGGAGGACACAGAGAGTTGGCCCTCGGCTCGGGTGCTCCCTGGAAGGTCCCACCTCAGGAGCCGGCTGGTATTAGCTCCCCAGAAATTTGGAAATCGGTGAAAGACTCTCCCGGTGCTGAGGTGGAAATCGCAGCCTGCATTTCCACGGAGGCAAGAAGCAGCCAGACCCCTTTCCAGCAGCACCTGGATCTGAGCAGCCCTGGGCTAAGGGGCTGGGAGAAAGCCAGACCCTTCCTCCCCAAATACCTCCCCAGCCCAGCCTCCCCCCTGGCCTTCTGCTCACTGGCCCGAGGGCCATGGATGGTAGACTGTGTGTGAAAGGAGAGATGGGGAAGAAAATGAATTGGGGGGAAAAACCCTTTTCAGATAGCACAACGGAAAGGAAAGGAAACAATGGGGGGTTGAAAAAATGCAATTGTGCCAGGGCTTACCCATTCAGAGAAGGCACCCTGGAGGCATGGCGGGTTACACACGGGGCTGCCAACTGCAAGGTCAGCAGTTTGAACCCACAGTGTGCTCCTCAGAAGGAAGACGAAGCTTTCTCCTTGTGTAAAGTCACAGCCTCAGAAACCCACAGGGGCAGCCCTACCCTGTCCAGGAGGGACGCTCGGAGCGGGCAGTGGGAGGGTGCGGTGGCCAGAACTCGTCTGCTCCTTCTTAGAGTCTCATTCAATGCTGGAGGCCCAAGTGCGTGGGGTCAGCGAACTCGTCTGCTCCTTCTTAGAGTCTCATTCAATGCTGGAGGCCCAAGTGCGTGGGGTCAGGACTGGCCTTTTAAACAACGTTAACTTAGAGAGTCTGCTAGTCCAGGGCCCTCCTACTGGGGCCTTTGCCTGGACTCGCTGGCACAGGGTGGCCAGAAAACAACGGTCAGATGAATGTTCCCCGAATCACCTTCACATTCACATTTAGACCTCTTCCCATGTATTTTTATCCCACACATATAGGTAGATGCCAGCGCCATGGCCAGTCCTCGCTTATTAATAAGCCAGTTATATTTTCCCAATCATTGACATGCTCGAGGGCTGCAAATAAAAATCACATTTGCAATAGGCAACACACGCAGAGGCCAGCCACCCCTGCCATCGCCATCGCCGGCCAAGAAAGAAAAGTTTTTAATCGGCCATCCGCGCCGTGTCCCGGTGCTTGGTGTAGACTGAGTCGGCAACTCTGATGCTTGCCGCCGGAGAACAAAGGGGGCAAAATCCTTCAGCCCCAGAAATACACCATGCTAACTCACCGCAAAAGAAGATTTTAAACGTCTCCATTTGGAAATGCTAACCCTGGGTCCTTGAGCCACCCCCCACACCCACCCCGCCCCACCTCTGGTCCTCTGCACCCCCTGCGCTGTTTTCCTGCCTCCCCCTCCCCACTGCAGACCTTGCCCTCTCAGGACAGGAGTCCTTGGGGGTCGAGAGACTGGGTGCTTGGTCTGGCTCTGCAGCGCCAAGACGCTGAGGCCCCCTGGAGGCGTCACTTGACTTCTCCCCCCCCTACTTAGTGTGGTTCGGTGATGTCCGCCGGTTCCGCCCCACAGTGACCATCCTCACGATGATGCATCGACCCATTGCTGCAGCCATGGTGTCAGCCCGTCTCATCCGGGTCTTCCTCTTTGGGGGCTGCCCCTGGACTTCAGTCCATGGTGGCTGTTGTTACAGTGTCTTTGAGTGGGTCCCGAGGCACAGTGACCCGGTATACAACGGACGCCATTGCCACTCTGTCTGTCCCTGGAGGTCCCTCACAGCTGCTGTATGTGGACCCATGGGTGCAGCCCCTGTGTCAGTCCATACTGTAGAGGGCTTTCCTCTCTCCCGCTGCCCCTCTGTTCCATCCAGCATGATGTCCTTCTCCAGGGACTGGTCTCTCCTGACAACAGGTCCCAGATACGTGAGCCGAAGGCTCATGATCCTCGCTTTGAAGGAGCACTCCGGCCCTCCTTCTTCTAAGACAGATGTGTTTATTCTTTTGATGGTCCATGGTACTTCCAATAGCCTTCTCCTAAAGACGGGCAGGAGTAGCCCTCCTGGCATCCCAGTCCCTGGCAGGGCCCAGACCTAGGAAGGCCCAGACTCCAGGGCTGCTGGCTGGGTAGAGCTGCAAGCATTCTCGGGCCTTGCGCTCTGCCCGTCTGATTCCCCAGATTGAGTGGAGTCCCTTCATGCCAACAGACAGAGAACAGACAGACCACACTCTCGTCCACGAGCCCCGTCCCTGGCTTGACCCACACCCCTGGCTGAAGGCACCAGGATGGGATTGAGGCGGCCCCTTGCTCCCCTCCAAGGAGCGTTGGGAGACTGGGGGGCACCGTGGCGCACCAGCCCTTCCTGCCTCATTCCCATCTGAGTTTCCAGCCAGCAGCAGACGGATTACAGCCCAGTGTCTAGTTCCCCACGTCTCCGCTTTAATTTCCAAGTCACAGGAAGCCAGACAGTGCTGCTCACCCCACAGGGCGGGGGCGGGGGAGCCCGCTGCCTCTGGCTGACCCAGGTGGGCCGCTCGGCAGCACTTCACACCACTTACAAGATGCCTCCCAAACTGCCAACAACTTGGCCCTTGCTGAAAATGGACGGGAAACACTTCCTAATGAGTGTGGGCGCTGCGCTGGAAAGAGCCTCACTTTACGGAGCGCCACCCAGGGTCGGCCACTCATGGGTAGCCCACTCTCAAGCTGGGACCGGTAGGGAGCCCTTCCCCCAAAGCACTGCTGTTTGCTGAGGCCCTGGGCTAAGATGGGGTCCCCACCTGCTGGGCCTCCCTGGGGCAGCTGCCTCTGTGTGCTCCAACCTCCCTGGGGAGTCTAAACCACCACACTGCGGGAGGGGAACTGCACGTGGTTTGGGGTGATACCTGTCCCATCTCCGTCAGCTGAATTTCACAGATGGGCACCAGTTTACGGGGAGTGGATCCACTCATGGTGAAGCCCAGGTGACCTGTGCTCCCTGGGGTTTCCAGGGCTTGCCGTTTGGGAGGTGAGCACCAGGCCTTTCTTCTGTGGTACGTCCAGCTGGACTTCCAGTTAGCAGCTGAGCATGTTAGCCTATGTCCACCCAGGGACCCTTTCCACCTTTCTCAGGTGATCTTCTCTGACCTCCTGTCAGACCTCCAACTCCAGCCAGTCCCTGATTGCCAGGGCACAGAGCCTGCAGTGGAAGGGGGTTTCCGGCTTTGAGCCCCTATATACCGGCTCCTATCCCTGGCAAAATGCTCTCTGCTCCAGACCCGCTTCCTTTTGACCGCACTGCTCACCTATGTGCACCTGGGTGCCCACCACCTGTCCCAGTCCCTGCAGTATCCAGTGCCGGCCCCCACAAGCATTGAAGGGTCGGCGCCGCCATTCAGACCCACTATGTGCTCCTCGTAGAAAGACAAGGCAGCCTGATTCCGTGAAGATAACAGAGACCCCATAGGGGCAGTTCTACTCCCTGGGGTGGCCAGGAGTCAGAGTTGACTCAGTGGTCCACTCCAAAGGAACCTCACTGCCGCAGCCGGTTCTGACCCACAGTGACCCCGCGGGTCAGGTGAGGTCTGTCTCTGGGGGCTTCCGTAACTGTAGCTCTTCATCGGAGGAGACAGCCCAAGTGCGTGGCCCAGGACTGGCCTTTTAAACGACTTTAAATGACGCTAGCTTAGAGAGTCTGTTCGTTTCTCCTGTGGAGCAGCCGGTGGGTTTGAAGTCTGACTTGTGGTCACTGCACCACCAGGGTTCATCAAGAGATTGGCTTTCTACTGCCCACCCCTGTTCCTTGTGGTCAGCCCCAGGCATGTTTGTGGCATGTATGATGAGGCCGAACAGGTCTCCGCAGAGCTTCCGTAGAAGGCAGACTAGGGAGAAAGGCAGCCCACGCACATCCGTGAGAGTTAGGGTGAGGTCCGCAGCCAATCAGAGACCAGGGTGTGTTTCATGCTGCCTTGGCTGGGTTGCCACCTGGCAAGGCCCACTGGCTGGCAACTAGCAGCCACCCCCAGGTCCAGCCAGTCCCTCCTGGATCACACATGATTTCTTCGGGCCCAGAGAGAAGCGGTGAGGTGCCCACATCCTGGTCCTTTCCATTCCCAGCTTCCTCTCCCAGAATGCCCAGGCTCCCGGCCTCACGTCCCACCCATGCTTGGCTCCCGGCGTCAACCTTGACAGGAAGCCAGGCCTCAGAAAATCGATCGTGTGAATCAGGGCCGCTCTCCAGTGGAGGACCTCGTGGAAAGAAAGCCCAGGAGAGGCCCCTACGACGGGAGCTCTGTAACGCCGCCCTCCTTACAAGACCATCGCTTGCTTGCCTGGAGTCTGGGGCTTTCAAACCACATAAGGTCTTATGTGATCATTACAAAATCCCTCATTTCCCAAAGGCAGGGTAGTAAGGATTAAGTTTGACTACAGAAGACAGCTTTGTTGTAAACGGCCTCTCGTGTCGCGGATGGAGCCTGCAAAGAGAGAGAAGCTTATCAGGCAAGTTTCTTGGGCTGCTAATCTTTGGGAGCGGTTGCATGGGGTGCTAATGTGCTTAGCACGAAAGGTGTCCTCTTGGGTGTGTAGAGGAAGTCTACAAAGCCACAGTGTCCCCACCCAGTGCCCACAGAAAGCTGGCTGGTCTCCAGGGAGCCCCTCGGCACACACAGCACTGGCAGGTGCCCACCTCTTTGCACCAAAGTGACCATGGGAACTGGGCCTGGTGGAGGATGGGACACGGTGAGCTAACCCCCAAGTGGGGAACCCACAGGGCCCACCAAAGCCATTCCAAGGACAGAGGAGCTGGGGGACTGCACGGAGTCAGGAGGCACAGAGGGGCTGGGCAGGGTGGCCCCCCTACTCTGATTCTCACTGTGCTTCGCAGGCCACCTCCCTCTGTTTGAGCAGTGCTTGTGTTTCTCCAACCTTAGTGCAAGGGTGCCACAGCACAGGCGGGCATGTCTCGGGGCCCTCACAACCGTGGCCATGAAGGCTTGTCCACTGGTATTTGTTCCACTGCCACCAGCACCTACCGTGCTCCTCTATTGCCCTCTGGTCCTTCCCCACCCCGGGCCACCCAGTGGGACAGAGCAAAACTGCTGCACATTCAAGTTATTTGCACAGCTCCGTAACATCTCTGAATCAAAAGAAGAGTGTCAGCATCAGTCTCAGTTCTGTCTTGTTGTTCGTAAGCCTCTCTCTCTCTCTCTCTCTATGTTTGGAGGGGTGGGTCCTGTGCTGCGTGTTGTAATGACAATTAACAGTGGCACTTTAGGACAGAGTAGAACGGCCCCTGTGGGCAGTTTGGGGATTCAGCCTGTTTGCATTGGTTTGGTAGGACTGATACCTAATTCTTTTTCGTAGAGTTTGAAAACAGGTGGTTAAAACGGCCCTTGTAATCAGGGTTCTCTCTAAGGTGGGTGACTGGGCAGCTGCCCAATGTGGAGAACACACATAAACATTCCTTACTCGTTGTTAACATACATCTGAGCAATCGTGTATTCTAAACACCCACAGTCATGTTCATTCTAGCCATAAAAAAACCCACAATGAAACAAAACTCGCTGCCGTTGAGTCAGTGCCGGCTCACAGTGGCCTCTTGTACGTTACTGACACTGGAACAGTTTACGGGAATAGAGAGTCCAGTCTTTCTTCTGAAGAGCTGCTGGTGGTTTTGAACTGCTGACCATGCGGATTCGCAGCCTAACATGTAATCACTGTACTACCAGGGCACCTATTCTGCCCATAGGCATATATATATCTTAAAAAATTAGACCAAGGGATGCTTGTAATTTCTATTAATCCATTTATAAAACGTGCTATACTTTGGATGAAATACTACATTTCTAGTCCCTTGCATTTGCTACGTCAGTAAACAAACGTAGCACACAGGGAGGACAAGTGATAGCCGGAGGCTGACAGGCAGTCACTCATTTCAGCTGTTACACCCCAAACTTCCACAAGACACCGTGAGTGAGTTGTGCACTTCCAGACAGCCTTCAAAGGACTGAAAATATCATCAGAACAATTCTGGTAACTTCAGCAGAATTGGAAAGGGGTTTTTGAAAGATGAACATAATACGTTCAGAGACGCGAAGTCACCTGTTTTCTCATGTATCAAACGCAATGACTGTTGTCTGATTGGCCTACTTTTAAGGCATAGAATTCTACTCCTGCAGTGAAGACGACCGATGATGTTCAGATAAACCAGGCTGATGAAATCAGATTGATGTTTGCATAAAAGTAAAGAGCATTGCAGGTGAGATACCAACCAAGAAACAACAGGGAAATGTCTTCAGCTTTTTTCAGGTGGCATTTAATATCTCGTTAATATTTTAAAATTCATGATCTAGTTCGTGTACCTCTTTTACTGTTCTTATTAAATCTTAACTGTATGAAACAATATGCTACCTTTTGGTGTATGAGATTGTTTTCTACTTAAAACGGTCATTAGGACAGTGAACCGGTTGTTCAATTATTTGAATCTCACCACTGTTTGGGGGTTTCTGAGATTGTAACGCTGTACAGGAATGGAAAACCTCAGCTTTCTCCTGCACGGTACCTGGTGGCTTTGAACTGCTGGCCTTGCCCGGAGCAGCCCAACATGACACCAAGGCCCCTTGTGAGGACACCCAGGGAGATACACAGGTGTCCATCTAACAATGGCTGCTCCAGGGTGCTCTCAGCACAGGGAGCCCGATGCTGGCTGTGTCTGGGGGCCCAGGCTACCCTGATGGCTGCTGCCAGGGCAGGCAACCCCAGCCTGGTGGTGGAGGACAAGGCCACTGTGCTTGGGGGCGCCTCTGGGAGGTCCCTGTGCTCTGGACGTACAGTCTGCAGGTCTGGAGTAGGATTCCCAAGCCTAGACACCGGCTGCTTGGCCGCTGACATGCCCCAGCTCAGGGGCACATGCATGCTCTGAGCCCTACGTACAGCGGGGCTGCGCAGAGCAGGGCCAGCCCCAGTCCTCCAAGTCCGCAATGCGCATGCTCCCGCGGAGCTCCGTCGCTTGCTGGGAGTACGCTCCCGGGCCTGCCCTTGGCCCCGCCTCCGAGCCTTCCAGCCCCGGAGTCTCTGGCTGGCCCTCCAAGTTCGGCCCCACCTTCGCCCCGCCTACTCGCTGGTCCGGCCCCGCCCCGGGCCCAGGACTTGTTGGGAGCAGCAGCTGTTTGCACTGTGCGCATCCTGCTGCGCAGTTCCTGGTTGGCGCCTTCGGCGGCATGGTGAGTGTCCTGGTGGCCTGCCCGGGCAGAGTTCGGGCTCTCCCTTGGGAGATCGGGTGTCTGGAGCCCATTGGGCAGCAGCAGCCCCCAGTGGCCCATCGAGCATCTTCCCCTCCCTGCAAGGCCGGTTCCCAGCCACCCCTACCCCTAGTGAGCCCAGGTGTGGCCCCGGTGTTCCACCCCACCCCCACCTCCCACCCACTCCCACTCCCGGCTGACAGTGACCCAGGCAGGGGTCATGGTTTCCCCTCCTCCTCGCCTTGGCCAGGCCTGTTGGCCCTGCTCACGTTCCTGAGGAGCAAGCCTTCTGCAGACATGTTTGCAGTGGTCTGCCTTTCTCCAAGGCAGCAGAGGGGCCAGTGCTGGTGTGGTCTAGGCTGTGGCTGCACTGTAACCACTTGGAATAAGCAAACGGGCCCTAAGAGTACTTAATGGGCACCTAGAACCCAGGCCGGTACCAAGACAGCGCAAACCGTGCCTTGCTCACTGGGCTTCCTCTTTTCCTGAAACCTCACAGTGGTCCGCGCTCGCTGCAGGAGCTGGGCCGGCTCCCTGTGCTGGCGGACAGATTGTGGTGTCTTTATTTGTTCAGCTTTGACTTGGCTGGGTGGGCTGCCAGGCCAGTAGGCTGCTCTGTCCAGACTGGGGCTGCACAGCTGTTTGCTGCAAACCACGCAGCTCCTGGGCATAAAGCACCACGAGTGGAATTGATTAGTGGAATATAAGCCCAAATGTCAACTTCTCCATTATCTGTTAAGTCAGGCCCTCCTTGTCATTTCCCGTCCCCTGATAAGTGATGGCAAGATGGCCCTTCTGTGTCTGGACAGCCTCTTTGGAAGGGTTGGCACAAAGCTGGTTCCTAGGACACAGCAGTTAAACATGCCCAGGTGTCTGACGTTTCCAAACTGCCACATCACACCTTTACCTCCGTCATCAACTCACTGTCCTGGCCCAGTAATTCAGTGTACAGCCTTGTGGAACTCAGGAGCCGGCCTTAAGGTTAACTGGTTCCTTAGAGAAGTACCAGAATCCGGCTAGGGGTCCGGTTAACTGAAAGTGTGAAGAACAACTGGGACATAGGATAGCTGCTTCTGCCCTGCTGGGGGCCTCTTGGGGCACAATGTACCCTTTTGGCTCTGAGGGTCAGCAAGCCCCACTGCATTTGTCTCACCCCTTTTCATGGGTCCTGCCTTCTGGCACCCCAACTCTGGGTGTTGCTTGTTATAACTCCTCTCTCTTTAAACCTAATTGGAGAGCAAAACTGGCCAATCCCTTCATCAGGTCTCCATGCCCCTTATTTGCATGCCCCTCCCCACCACAGGATGCCTTGCCCATTACTTACATTAGTCACAAGCTAACCAGTCTCCTTGGTGAGCACACACCCCTCCTTTGCATAGTCCCACCCACGTATTTGGTGGAATTAACAAAGATGACCTTGGGCTCCAGACTCTGGCTCTGTCCTATCTAAAGGACCAAATCCTTTCTCCAAGTCCCTTTCCAAGACCAAAACAGCCGTACAAACTGGGTTCCGAAGGATGGCGGGCCCTGCAAGTCTGCTGCCTGGTCCACCTGATCAGGCCAGCTTCTCCCAAACTGATGCCAGCTGCAGCTTCTGGCCTCTGATCCATTTAACTGGATTGCTAGGAATGCAACACCCAGCAGGAAATAGTTTTAGGTGTTAGTGGACCAAACTCTGATAACACTAGAATTCTCCCCTAGCCCCTCTCCCCAAGACTCCCAGAGAAGTACAGGGCTCTATCCAATGGAGATCCTCCCTCTCCCTGTTGGAACTGCCATTCAAGAACCGAGCAGCCTTCTGCTAGGCAGCTGGGCACTGTGTGTGTGGCAGTGGACTCAGGCATCTTCTCAGGTGGTTCCAGAGTGAAAGATGGCAAAGAGGGAGCCTTCATGGTATGGTGGTTACACATTGGGCTGCTAACTGCAAGGTCTGTAGTTTGAACACAACAGCCACTCCATGGGAGAAGAGTGAGGCTTTCTACTCCCATAGAAACCAACTCACAGGGGCAGTTCTACCCTGCCCTACGTGGCCACCATGAATCAGAATTGACTCAGTGGCAATTAGTTTGGGTATTTTGGGTTTGGTTCCTGGATACGGTGAGGGCCACCCTGCCTGCCCCCAGGTGCTGGTATGAACCATTTCCATATGGTTACGGAACGACTTGGGGCACCACCTTATTAGGCTGTTTCTCTGATATCACCCAAGACATTAGGGGTGTCTGAGGCGTCCTGACTTCATATCCTTTGGCGACTGGGCAGCGCCTCAGTCTCCGCTGTAGCTGTTGGTGGGTCATTGCCCTTCAGGTGATATCCATCGTGTGCCACTCAGAAACCTTCCGTCCAGAATGCCAGTGGCCGTGGCAGGGGCAGCGTTGCTCTCAGCTTTTCTCCATTAAGCGCCAGTCTGCAGAAGCACGTGTGGCGGGTACCTCCGGATTCACATCCCCATGTGCTTCCTGAGCAGGGGCATGACACCACTCTCTGTGGCCCAGACATGGCCTGCTGTGGCCGGGCCCACATTCACACCACGTTTTGTTCTGAGTGCTTGTGTTCTGATGGGAGTCGGCATCTTCCCAGACTCGGAATATGCACCTCTTCCCAAGTGCACCCAGACCCGCCTAACACTGGGCCTCCTTCAGGTCCTGGGGGCAGGTAGCAGTAGCTGTGCCTTCAGGAGATCACGGGTGCCTCCTGCCCACCTGATTCCCTGGAATCATGAACTGGATTCCCTGGAATCACCTGGACTTATGAACCAGCCTCGTCCGGCTGCAGCAGAGCACCAGTCTGGAGGGTGGCACAAGATGGGCAGTGTTTCCTTCTGTTGTACTCCGAACCCACCGAACAACCACACCACGATGCTGCCGGCCACCTGGGCTATCACTGCGTGCAGACCAGGCCCAGCCTGCTCGTGGATAGTGAACAGGAACACAATCAGGGTAACCCACTGTCCAGGAGACCGACGCCAAGTCCAGTCACCTAACCAAACGGACAGTGCCGGCGAGATCATGCCCAGGTGAAGCTCTTTTCTGAGCTGGGGCACAGAAAAAGGCCTCCCTGTGAGCAGTCCCTGAGCACTGGTCTGTTAGTCTCTGATAGTGGAGTGGTTACACTGGGCTGCTAACCACAAGGTCAGCAGTTCAAACTCCCCAGCTGCTCTGAGGAGGGAAGACGAGGATTTCCACTCCCATCAAGCATTACAACCTCAGAAAGCCACAGAGGTGGGTCTACCCCACCTGTGGGGTGGCGATGCATCAGCATGACTCGATGGCGGTGAGTTTGGGTCTTCCAAAATGTTCTGCACCAGCGGTACCACGTCCTGAGCATTGAAGCCCCAGGTGGCCCTCCTTTATTTAGGCCTGGGTAGTCGATAGTTGCTCCTAGAGCCGCCTGCCCTTTTCTTCTGCGATGCAGGTGGAGATGCGGAGAATGCTCTGGCATCAGCACTCCAGCCTTGGCTGTTAGGGGCTGTCAAGCCGATTCAGAGTCACGTGACTGGCAGGGCCGCAGTGTGGGGGCACGCTCACAATTGCGCTGACGTCCGAGCCGGTTGTTGCAGCCGCAGCGCCTTTCCTTTTACAATGTCAGGTAAGGGGAGTCTTCCCTAGCTGGACACACCGTTCACTCCCATAACACATTCGGGTACTCAAGCGAAGCCAGACTCTGCCATCGAATCCGTTTTGACTCACAGTGACCTCTGGGTTTCTGAGCCTATAATTCTCCATGGGAGCAGAGAGCCTCATCTTTCTCCCCGGGAATAGCGGGGAGGTTCAAACTGCTGGCCCGGTCAGCAGCCCCGTGTGTAACCCATAACCCCGCTCAGGCCGCTCACATTCGGACAAGGTCTAAGGCCTGTTTAAGCCCTCCAGTTCTTGTCCCACTTTCTCCGGAGTCCCATCCTGTGGGGAACAGAAGGATTTCTCTTAAGTTGTCTCCCCAAAATATGTACCAAACTTAGCTGCTTAAGAGTGACTCTCGACGAAAGTAAGTCAGAGGTTATTCTCCTTAACATCAGTCATCTTTAGTGGCTAGACTATTAGTCTGACTCATCCTAAATAAAGCCCATTCCCTTCTGTTATTGTTCCCTCGAAGCAGTGCCCATAGGCAAGCCCGGGACCACTCCAAGATGACTAAGCTCAGGCTACTATCTTGCCACACATGCCCCCTATTCCCTCCTCTTACTATTGCACATTCACCCTTAGGTCATCCCCCTCCTATTGCTTGTATTGCCTATGTTAATACTCCTCCTGGTGACTCAAGTTGTTGTCCACTATCAGGGAACTTGCATGCCTCCCAGAATAGTAATTGTCTGTTTTATTATGTGAGACATTAGAGTGATCAAACTTGTTCTAGAATGAATTGTATTGCCCCTTTCTGTGATGTATGATTATGATGCGTGGTTAGCAATAAATAACGAGGCTCCCTGGTACTTGGGAGGGTGGCTGGAGAGGGTGGCTGGAGAAGGTGACTAAGGAGGACGAAGCAGCGGCTTCTTCTCTGACAGCTAAGCCCCCCCCACGAGGACCATCAAGCCGGGCGAAGGTGAGATACGCTACCATGAATTGCGTCTGACTCCATTACTTGACTCTATCTCTTAGCTCTCATGCTCTCTATGACTTTACTATATAATCTCTACTTATTATCGCTGTACAATTGCGCCTACCAAACCTGTGATGTTTTGTGGGGTTCCCTCTTCCCCTTAACCCCACACCATCCACCACTGCACCCCAGGTCCCCGAGTCTAAGCTCAGGCCCCTGCCAGGTCTTATTGGGGATTACAGCACATTGAGCTTCCATGTTCTAGAGACTCAGGAAGGGAGGTCTTTGCCCGACCCTGGGGCATTTTATCCACACATAATCTCTATGGCCTTGAGTCCTCCCTTGGGGCTAGGCCAGAAGACACAGGCCCCTGTCAATCCTTCTTGGGAACCCAGGTGGGACTGTTCATCATTAAACCCCTCCAGGTGGGGTTAATGGGCCGACCTGTTGTTTCCGGTTCTTGAATGTGAGGCCAGCAGTGGGAGAGTCTCTTGGTTCCTCGGCCTCTTGTAGCTCGGCCCTGACCAGCACCTCCAGCTCCACGCCATCAGAGCCCAGTGTCTCCAGTCCATCTCAGTGACTGCTCAGAATCTCAGCCTGCCGGAGTAAGTGCATCTCCCACTGCCCATTCCCACTCTCCGGGGATGTGCCTTGCCTCCGTCAGACCTGATGGGGAAGCTGTGCCCCCAGAATTAATACGGCTTCCCGGGAGTTGCTTTGTTTCGAGGTGGGCACAGAGAAGGGGCTCCCTCGCCCACCGTGTCTGCCGTCACCCATGTGTGGGGCGTGCTCAGTGTGGATGTCCTTTCCCCACGAGCCATGAGCAGCCCACCAGCTGCTTCTCTGGCCTCTTCCAGGAAGTATTTAGTAGGAAGAGGGGTAGTGACCCTCCTCAGGGTAAACAGCCTCACTGCAAATGTCGTGCCGTCCACCGGGCTGGCCATCCCCTCCGGGTTAACCTGCCGTGGCACTGGGTCTGGCATCACCGTCTGTGACTGTTTCAAAGCGAGCTGCAGGTCTTGTTCCAACCCCAAAAGACGCACCGAAGTGTTCAAAACTAAAGACCAACATGCCATCGCACTCCTGGGGGCCCTAAGGGGCAGGGCGGAACTGCCCCTGTGGGATTCCAGGGCTGTGATGCCTGCTGAGAATAGAAAGCCTCATCTTCCTCCCAAGCAGCTGTTGGTGATTTCGAACTGCTGAGCTTGCAGTTGGCATCCCAGTGCGTAATCACTACGCCAACAAAGACGTTGACTGCCAGCTGTTCTCACCGTCAGGTTTAGTGCCAGTTTCTTGGGAAGCTTAGCTACAAATTGGAGGTGCCTTTTACACGACACCCCGCGGTTTCTGCAGCTCCCAGCTTTGGTCGGCGTTCCTCCAGGACTAGCTTCTGGGTGACCAGGGCTTGGTGCTGCCCTCTGCCTGGACACGCTCTTTCCTGGCCTTTGAGCTGTCGCTGAGAGCAGCACCCAGTGAGCTGAGAGCAGCACCCAGTGAGCTGAGAGCAGCACCCAGTGAACTGAGAGCAGCACCCAGTGAGCTGCAAGCCCTTTTCCTTATCACCCTTGATTTCCCCAGGGGTCCAGCTGGCCAATCCTTCTAGTCAGGCCCACTCCTCCCACTTCCAGGAACAGCTTTGGCGGAGGAGACCTGATTGTAACAGAACCGCTGCTCCAGCCAGGGGTGTGTGTTTATCCCACCCAGAAACCAAAAGTTCTTCTTTCTCTTCTTTCGAAACCCCTCTCCTCCTCATGTCCTGCCTCTTTGCAAACCACATATTCCTGAGAATCTGGGCCCTGGCAGCCAACCCACCATCAGGACACCAAGGAAATGAACTGTTTACCTTGGAATCCAGGCCACAGAGCTGGCTCCATGAAGCAGAGGTTAAAGATGCCCCAGGTGTCCAACTTCCCCAAACCACTGTTCCCACCCATCATCAACTGACCCTGCCTAGCTCTCTCCTCCGGAGGCGGGGCTGCAGCGCACACAGAGCTCACCAGCCCCCATGCTTGGCATTCCGGGCTTCCAGGAATGGGGGAGGACACAGTTCCTCCTCCTTGCCCCTAGGCCCCGCCCTCCTTGGGGCCCCGTTGAAATCCTGCTGCCACTAGACCCTGCCGGGGCCCTCTGAGGATATGTTACCACCCTTGGCTCTGTGGGGCGACTAGGGCCACTGCAGGGCTGACGTGGGTCTCCCGGGTCATGCCGCCAGGTGTCTGCTTGTTGTCTCCCTCTAAAGCCAGCGGTTCTCAACCTTGCTAATGCCACGCCCTTTAACACAGTTCCTCGTGTGGTGGTGACCCCCCAATCATAAAATCATTTTTGTTTTGTTGCTTCCTGTTATGTTTGCTACTGTGATGAATTAAGCGATCCCTGTGAAAGGGTCATTCGACCCCCAAAGGCGTTGCGACCCACAGATAGAGAACCGCTGCTCTGAGCCCTCAGGACGGTGGAAGTCTCAGGAGCTCTCGGAGGGAGAGAGTTGGGGAGCCTGCTTCTGTTCAGGTCCGCCCTGTGAGTTGGCACCTACTGGACAGGAGTGGTTTGGCTTTTTGAAAAATATTGCAGGCCTGGCTTGGGCACACAGGCCAGTGCTGGTGACTCCGGGGGGGTTGGGATAGCTAGGTGGCATTGGGTGGCCAGTCCACTGGTCAGTGGAACCAGCCTGGCTTTCTGTTGACTGGGGAAGTTAGCAGCGTGCTTCCTGTGAGATCCGGAACTCGGTAGACTGCCTTGTCTGGCCTTGGCTCGCACAGACACAGCCGGCTTTGCGTCCACTCCGTACTCAGTGGGAATGCACAGGCCTTCGAGTGGTGTCCGCCTCGTGTGAAGGAATGACTTGTGGAAGAAAGGCCTGGCGATCCTCTCCCCTAAAGATGACGGTCGGGACCCCTGGGCAGCAGCCTCCTGTACCCCTCGGTGTCTCTGTGGGTCGGAATCCACTCCCTGCAGCGGGCTCTGTGCGGGTGATGTCCTAAGAGGAAGGGCATCTCTGCGGCCTGGCCGGCATCCGGCGTCTCCGTCCCATGGGCCCACGTGTGAGAACCGTGCCTGGCACAAAGGGCTTGGGAGTCCTAGGCTGAGCGGCCGCCCGCCGTCTGCTCTATCTG
>NW_022103968.1:2513614-2519364 GCF_000313985.2 Echinops telfairi | reverse complement strand
AACCACAGAAAACTCATAAGGCCTCTTAGGCAGCCCTTGGAAAGCCAACTTGGAACCTGGTGGCTGTCACCTTTGACCTCGTAGATGTCGCAGTGAGAGGATCCTAGCAGCCCCACCCCTCCCCCCAGTGTCCTGGTCAGAAGAATCTCCTGCCCAGCCCATGGCCGCTCCCAGAGTCCAGGGGCTCACTCACTGGGGCAGGCACTTGTCACGGCTGTTTGCCTTTCTGAGCGCCATCACCCACCAGCGGCCTTCATCCGTCTAGGGGTGTTTTTCTGCGAGCACAGAGCAGTTGGCGGCTCGTGCTGACAAGCGGGGTTCTGTGTGCGATCGTTTTGAGAACTGCCCCGATGGACAAATGGGGGATCCCGGTTGGACAAAGAGCAGCTGGTCCCGGGTCAAAGTACAGGAGACACAAACCCCCCAACTGGTGAGCCCCGAGGACGGAAGTGGAACTGTCCTGTGGGTTTCCGAGACTGCACCTCTTCACAGGAGTAGAGTCTCACCCTTCTCCCCCGGGATGCGGGAGGGGCGTTCGAATGGTGACGTTTATTAATAACCGGGTGTTGGGTGTCGTTTGCATTTTAATGTCTGGCCGCGTTTTACTCTCCGTTCACAAAGACGACAACCGGAGGACCCAGGAAGCCACCTTGGAGTTGACATTCTCCTGCTGGCGTCCCTGGTGCACTGTGGGCTCTGCGCTGCTAAGCTCCGGGTTGGCATTTCAAACCCCGCCGCTCTGCCGGGGAAAGACGAGGCTTTCCACTCCTCAGAAACCCACAGGGGCGGCTCTACTCTGCCCCGTAGGGTCACTCTGTCGGAATGGACTCTCGATGGCAGTGAGCTGTGGTGGTCAGTCCCTGGTGGAGCTCTGGGATGGGCACCATGCTGCTCACCATGAGGTTGGCGGTTCCAAGCCACCATCTGACAGGAGGAAGAAAGACGACGCTGCCTGCTGCCAAGAAGATGTGCGGCTTCAGAAACCCTAGACGGGTCGTCGTGAGTTGGAATCCCCTCCACGCAGCGGGTTCTGGGTGTTTTGGGTGCTGAAGTTCTTAACCTGGACAGCCCCGTGGTGCACCACACGACATCGCTAAGACGGGCGGTGACTCCAGGCAGCTGGGTCCTTGGCTGGTTTGGATCAACCGAGGGGGGCCGCTCCCCAGCCGGAAGGGACACCCTTGGCCTTCCCCATCAGGAGGCAGTCTGTGGCAGTGGCCATGGTCCTAAGTGACCCTCTGTAAGGGTCTCGGTGTGTTAGTGACGCTTTGGAGACGGGCGGAGCTCTTTGGAACCCACGGACCGTGTCAGCGTGGCATTCGGTGGTGTGGTTACGAGGCAACCTGCAGCTGCTGGCAGCACTTTGGTTTGCAGAGAAACGTTCTGGCTGAGCAGCTCCTGTTCTCCCCTGTGCCCTTCCAGTGGCCTCTCCCGCCTTGCTCCTCCCACCAGCAGCCACTGGGGGCTCCAGTCGGGCTGCATTTCTGTGGACCCAGGTTGCGCTTTTGGTCAGCAACAGTGGTCACAGGGTTGTGTGTTTAGGGTGGGGGAACGATGGGGTGGCTGTGGACAGGGCAGCTACTGGGTGGGCAACTCTGGGCAAGCATTAGAGCCCTGAGCCTGCTTGCCTGCTGGATGGACAAGCCATTCACACGACCCCGTTGTGCACAGGGAGCTCCATATAGATCCCGCTGCTGCCTTGCTGCCGTCAACCATGGCAACAGAAGCATGGACCACTGTCCGGTCCTGCACCATCCTCAGCGCGTGCATAGAGGCACTGACCACTGCTTGGCCCTGTACCATCCTCATGATCGGTCCGGAGGGTTTGCACTGGCTGCTTTTGGGCAGTAGATCGCCAAGCCTTAGGAATTGCATGATGTCTCCCCCAAATCCTCACCTCTCAGAGTAGGTGGTGATAATCCCACTGGGGAGTGGCTGTCTTTCTTATGGTAATTAGCAGACTTCCTGTGGGTGTGTCTTCTTTTTAAAATCATTTTATTGGGGGCTTGTACAACTCTTATCACACTCCATACATCCATCCATTGTGTCAAGCACATTTGTACGTTTGTTGCCATCATCCTTCTCAAAACATTTTCTTTCTCCTTGAGCGCTTGGTATCAGCTCCTCATTTTTCCCCTCCCTCTTGATAAAGCAGCAATTACACCAGCCCAGCCAGGGTGGAGAAGCAGAGGGGCCTGCTCCCCACTACCACTTGTGGCATTTTCTGCTAGGGTAGCAATACATGAGTAAGACGCCCATCTTCCTCGTCCCCCTCAGTCTGGAGGACCCGTGGAAACCCACTCGGCATCAGCCGCCCCAGAGCTGTGGCTGACACACAGCACACAGGATCAGACCTGTGTGGAAGGTGAGAATCCCACCACTGTCCCAACACGGATCCTGGTGGCATCGTGGTTACGTGTTGGCTGCAAAGTCAGCAGTTCAAAAGCCTCAGCTGCTCCCGCAAGAAAATTGGGGCTTCCTACTCCTGTCAGGAGTCGCAGCCTCAGAAACCCGCAGGCCGGTGCTCCTCTGCCTTGCAGGGTCACTGTGAGGCGCCGAACGGACCTGACCGCACTGGGTTGGTGGGGGCTTTTTTGAGTCCCCACTTGGGGCCACGACCTCATGGAAGAGACTGTAAGAGGGATGAGGAACCACGCAGAATCCATGTTCGAGTCCAGCCAGAATCTTGTTCAGGGATTCCTGCGTCCCTCAGCCACCACTTAACCTTCCTCAGCGTGTGGCCTCTCCGGGAAATGGAAGGGACGTGCCCCTCTGCTGTGGGCTAGGAGGAGAGGGTCCACGCTTGGGGTGCCGCCGAGCAGTGAGAGCTGAGGTCCGCTAGCTCAGTGGTGGAGATGGGTCTCTGCTTCGGTGGCACTGATGACAACAGCATTGATTGGCGTCATCTCTCCGTGTGGCGGGCACGGTGTCCATTGTCTTACACCGCTTTTCTGATTAAACCCAGCAGCCAGGCTCCTAACTGCAAGGTAGGTGGTTCAAACCCACCAGCCACTGAGAGGGAGGGAGATGAAGTTACCTGCTGCAAAACCCTGAGGAGTAGTTCTGTTCCGTCCAAGAAGGTTGGGGTCCACCGGTGTGTCTCACCCAGGCCTCACAACACCCATAAAAACAGGCTAGCATCTTGGCTTTGCACCTGAGAGGGTCCGTGCATGGGACGCCCAGCTCAGAGGGACTGTGGTCCGAGTCCCAGGCTGAGGAGGACTCAGATTGCAGTGCCTGCTGAGGGGACCTTGCTTGTGAGGTTGCCGTAGCTCCGCCAGGTGCCTCTGCGGCCATCCCTGTGAGAAGCCCCTTGGGAAGTTGAAGCCTCCCTGGGGCCGAGTGGACAGAGGGCCCGCCTCACCTGGCCCTTGGACCCCAAAGCCGCGGGTGGGGTGGGGACTGCCTGACTAACTGCTCCTGGGGCAGGCTATCTGCAGGGAGGAAGGAGGCTCTTTAGCAGGCGGCCCCTCCCCAGTGCCTCCTCCTCCCTGGGGGGACCCTACTTCCCTGCCAGGACCACTGGGGTCTTCAGGATGAAACTGCCAAGGGCCAGGTGAGCAGTCACACAGAATGCAAATTGAAAGCATGCACCAAGGTCATGTGCCTTTCAGGAGTCTCCATGTTGTGATGACTTTGCCCCCCCACCCATCCATCCCCTATGACGATGACTGATGGTGCTGGTGGTGAGCAGTTGGCTATCTGGCTGGCTCACGCCTGCAGGACCTCGGTGACTGCTGGCACCCACCTGCCTCTCCCCCCACCCCAGGGAGCACCTGCAAAGCTTCCTGCAGTCGAACTGCCAAAGGAGCAGGTCCCTGCTGCCCTGCAGACTGTCGCCATGAGTCAGAACTACCTTGACTACAAGGGGGAGAAATGAGGCAGGGGGTGATCACCGGATTTACGTCTGTCCACGTCGCCAATTTGCCGTGGGCGACAGTTCTGTAGGCTTCGGCTGCCTGGGGTTTTTAGGATTGTTGTCCTGCAAACTTACCATGGGAAGCTCTATCAAATGGCTCTTGTCTCTTCCGAGCCCTGGGCCTGGCCCTCAGTGGCCCTGGCAGTGCAGGCTGGGCCCCCTCGGGGTGGAGATGGGTGCCACCCCTAGGCAGGAGGGGCGGGTGAGCTCCCTGTCGGCCAGGCCAGAATCTGAGTTCTGCAGCACAATGTGTTTTCCGTTGTGCTTAATATTTAGTGTGTGGCCCGTCTTTTGTTTATTTATTAGCACAGCTCAGTTTGTTGTTTAATTCCACAGCGAGAGTCTCTAAGAATATGATTAACCCTGAGGGTCATCTTATAATGTAATTATTAATGATTGATTCTGTTTATCCCCGGAATCAATACAAGAGGCAGGATGGCTTGGCACTGAGTCGGGCTCGGTTCTCTGTGTTCGTGAACAGGACACGGTGACAGCGTAAGTGTAGGTTTATTACCCGGGACCTGCGTGCGGAATCTGAAGTGTGTGATTGGTTTTATATGATTATTGTGAGATGTAGCGTTCCTTACATGACTTATGTTAATATGGCAAATGGTGTTAACATCTCCTGCCACTAATGGTTAGGGTGGGGCTGCGGGGCCATTGATCTTCCTGGGAGAGCTGTAATACAAAAACACGTCAGGCTGTTTGAAGTATATTTTACAAGTGCGCATTAGGCCTTTGGGATGTTATATTGAAAAATTGTGCAGTTACCATGGGAACCCAATTAGAATAGATTGCTTGGGTTTTTCTTTCTTTCCTCCCTCTCCACTTTTTTTTCTCCCATTATGTCTTTCATGTTGACCAAAAAATCTAATGTATTTTAAATGTTTGCATGTGGAATTGTGTTCATGTACTGGCTTGTGATGACAGTGGGTTTTCCTCCTCCCTCCCAAACTGAAGCTGCACTGGCTTGAAGTGCTCAGTGGTGCTGGGTGAGGAACCTTCCAGCGAGAGGCCACCACCTTTGGGCGGCGACGCTTGTATGGGTGGGAGCAGTGGAGGTCATTGTTGGGATTAAATGACATTTATTGGGGTCCGACTCATAGGAAGCCCACAGGCAACGGAAACCATACCTTGTCCGATCCTCACCGTGGCTGCCCTGTTTGGAGTTTGCCGATGCAGCCTCTGTATCAGTGTCTCCTGGGGGCCCTTCCTCTTCGCCGCTAACCCTTGACTGTACCAAGCACGGTGTCCTTCTGCAGGGGCTGGCCCCTCCTGATGACCTGTCCAGAATGCGGGAGACCATGTCTCCCAGCCTCACTTCCAAGCAGCACTCCAAAGAGACAGATGTGTTTGTTCTTCTGGCCGGCACGGCCCTGTCTGCCGTGTTTTCCAGCACCCTCCTTCAGATATGTCCGTGCTGCAGTGGTGGAAAGACTGACCTCCGTGTTCCCCTGGGGGGTTCCAGATGCAGGGTGGTGAGTCCTCAGGAGGGTCCTGAGCTCCTGCGGCAAGAGGTGGCTGGAGTGTAGGGAACAAGGACTTGGGACTCGCTCACGTCTACCTGCCCGTGTAGGAGTCTCCGCGCTTCCTCATCTGGGCGCCGAGGGCGTCTGTAAGCTGTCACTGTCAGTGGTGACCAGTTTAGAAAAGACCACTGAGACGTTTAAAGACGTTCATGTGTTTGTTTGTTTAAGAAGAAAAACGTCGATTATTTTATAGCATATTTCTATAAACAACGATTTTCCACACCAAAAAACAAAATTAAAGAAAAACAATTAGATGAGTGATACTGGTGTACAAGAGTCAAGTTATGGAAATTTTATTTTCT
>NW_022103968.1:2508182-2512576 GCF_000313985.2 Echinops telfairi | reverse complement strand
GAGTTAAGTCCTTGGCCCGTTGCTTAATTGGGTTGTTGGGCTTGTTGGGGTGGGGGTGGGGAGTCAGGCGTTCCAGATAGATCCTGGATATTAATCTTGTACCAAACATATGGTCTTAGAACTTTCCTTCGGTGGGTTGCCTGTTCGCTGTCGGGAGCAAGTCCTCTGGATGCAGGCAGGTGTTCCGTTGTGCTCATGTCCACTGACTTTTGTCTCTTGCTCGTCGTGTTGCCTTGGTGTCGCCGTGGCTCCGAAGCCATTGTCCAGTCCAAGTCTTGAAGCGTGCCTCCTGTGCCGTGGCCTGAGACGTTAGCTGTTGCCATTCTATGTGGAGGTCGTTGATCCAGCTGGAGTTTGTTTTCACGTGTGGCCTGAGCTGGGAGTTGGGCCTCCTTCCCTTGCGTGGCAGATCCACTGGTACAGGCCATGTGTTGACCAGAACCTTCTTCCTCATTGAGTGGACTTGACGCCTCGTTGAAAAGCAGCTGGCCATCCTGCGGGCTTATTCCCGCCCCCTCCATTCCATCCTGATGCCGGCTTGGATCATGGCGGCACTGCAGCTACTGTGTGCACCGGGGAGTGTGAGGCCTACTTTTGCAGTTTCCCAAGATTCTTTGGGGGTTCCCTGCAGTTCCCTGGGATTTTGAGGGTTCACGTCTCTGTTTCTACAAGGGAAGCTGTTGGGACTTTGAGGTGGTTGTGTTGAATCACGTGTAGCGATCACACCGTAACGGTACGGCGTGTTAAGCAGTCCATGAACATGGGATGTCTTTCCGTTTAATTGGGTCATCTTGAATTTGCCAGTGATTTTCTCAAGCGTACACAGCTTTCACTCCCCTGGCTGAACTTATTCCAAGCTCCTTTGTTCTTTGTTTTCTTCAGACACTGTTGTAAATGGAATTGTTTTAGGATTCCTTTTCAGCTGGATCCATGCTAGCCCAAAGGAGCCTGAGTTCTGAGTGTTGATCTTGCAAGCTGTGACTTATCATCTCGGCTAGCCTTTTTGTGGATTCCTTAGATTTTCTATGTAGCCAATCATGCTGTCTGTAAATAGTTTTGTTTCTCTTTAGATCTGAATGCCTTTCAAATCTTTCAAATGTCTGGATTAATAGAAGACAGCCCGGTTCTCGTCTCTGCTTTTTACGCTCCATCTGAGCCGATGTGTCTGCTGGCGCCGTGGAATGTGAAGCCTTATCTGTACTTCATTAAAATCCACTGGTGCATCTTCTCCTCCTTGGAAACTGGCGTCATTCATGGGTTCTGTGGGAAACATCGGTTCCCTGAGTTATACAGATCTTCCAAATGTTGACATGTTTCCTAATCCAATATTTAAAAAATCATAGCTGTTCACATCACCACCTTTCTCATCAGAGAAGCCCCGTCGTCTGGGGAAGCTGTCAAGCCCATGGTGGATCCAGGGCTTCCAAAGTTCTCATCTTCCCTGGAAAGCCTCCCTCTTTCAGGAACAACAAGCACTGTCAGTTGTCTTACTTGCGGTGACAGGCTCGCCTCGCTCATTTTTGAGAAAATGTCTGCTAGATACCCGTGTCTGAATAACCAGTTTGTTAGTCATCCATACAAGTGAAGCTCGTGGTCTCTGACAAAATCAGTTAGTTCGCCTTCAATCCGCAGCCATCACACCACCGCCTTCCCCGAGACAACCGTGGTGCGTGAGTGCACGGCGCTAGTGCTGTTAGAAAGGGGCAAGATTTAATCAGCGCCATTGTGTTTACTGCTACATCAGGGCATTCTTCAGTGCTTTTGCTGTTGTTTAAACGGTGAGTGAAGGATACAAGGATCATGACTTGGGTTTTAAAGCGTCCGGATGATGGCATCATCGGGTAGGCGTTTGGCCTGCTAACCCAGAGGCCTGTGGTTCAGACGCACTAGCCACTCAGAGGGACAAAGGTGAGCCTGTCTGCTCCCGCCAGTGCTGCAGTCTAGGATGCCACAGGAGCAGCGCCGCCCTGCCCTGCAGGGGCATCGACTCTGGCAGTGAGCTTGCTGGGTGATGGTCTTGGTTCTTGCTAAGTTGGCAGCGGTTTTGCTCGCCATTGTTTCCCCACGCTCCGCTCCCCACTGAGCGCAGGACGATGGGAGCTGGAGGCGCCTGTTGATGACCTCGCTCAAAGGGAGCATGTTTTCCTCCTCTGTGCTGTTGATGTGGGAACTTCTATCTGGTTTTTTCTGGTTTATTTTGTTCTTCGTGTTAAGCTGATTTTGCATTCTTGGGTTCTTAGCCCCATTTGTTCTTGGTAGATGCTTCTCTTCCTGGGTTGATGGGTCCAATTTGTGAACAATTTGGAGCAGTGTGTGTCTGTCTGTTCAGGAGGTTGGTTGATCCGTCCCTTGCTCTTCCTGAAGGGTTCCTTTCTGGTTCGGCCATCTGTGTGGGCCTGGGCTCATAAAGGGGGTCTTCCCTGCTCCTGGCATCGGTGGTGAGAGTACTGATCATTTTTCTCTAAATGGTTAGTAAGATTTACCAGTGAAGCCATTTGGTTTCACTTTGTGGGAAGAATATTATCTGCAAATTGAATTTCTTTAATAGCTATAGTGCTATTCAGGCCATTTATATCCTAAGTGACTTCAGCAATTTGTGCGTTTCAAGGACTTTGACCATCTCATTGTTACTGAATTTCTGGCCTAAAGTTACTTGACTATTTCCTTAGTAACCTTTGAAGGAGCCCTGGTGGTCTAGTGGGTCAGGCCCTTGGGTTATTTGTCTCCAGACTGGCAGATCAAACCCACCAGCTGCTCCTTGGGAGAAAGATAATCCTGGACGCTCCCATAGAGACATGGAGCCTCAGAAACCCCACAGGACAGTTGTACTCTGCCCTAGAGGGTCGTTGTGAGTCAGAGCCCACTTGTCTGTTTGTTTGTTTCAAGGCCATTGTGCTTATTAGGTGCCACCGTCCCAGTTCTGGCTCCGAGTGACCCTGGTCCAATGAAACAAAAGACTGCCCAGCCG
Source organism: Echinops telfairi (assembly GCF_000313985.2). Lineage (NCBI taxonomy): Eukaryota > Metazoa > Chordata > Mammalia > Afrosoricida > Tenrecidae > Echinops > Echinops telfairi. The sequence continues at coordinate 2,509,608 of NW_022103968.1, read as the reverse complement.
GGTCCTGCGCGTGTTGGCGCTCCAGATTGAGCCCATGGGCCCAGCCACACCACAGTCCGTCTCACCGAGGGGCTCCCTCGCTTTCATTCACCCTGTCTTAGTCTTTCTACATCTGGAGGACGTTTTGTCCCAGCCCTCCTTTTATTTCGAAGACTATTTATTCTGTTTCCTCTTTCGTCCTTCATCAGTCTGACTAGACATTGATCCATTGGCTTTGCCAAGAACTGACTTCTGTCACCATCTGTGTTCTCCTCCATTGAGTTCCACTCTTTCTCATTCCTTCCGTCCTGCTTGCTCTGGGTTTCATGTGCTTTCCGTGTGCACTTTCAAGACCATGCAAACGTAGACCACTGAGTTCTTACCTGCTTTTCCCACGAAGCAGTTTACGCTACAAAGGCCCCCCAGGTGCTGCTTGGGCTGCTTCTGGGACTGACCTCTTGTGTTCTTGCAGGACGATGCATGGTCTCGTCTCCTCTGTGATGGCTTCAGTAATGCTGGGTTTAATTTAGAAGTATGTCGTTTCCAGATATTTTGGGATTTTCTCAAGCTTTTCTGACACTGATCTTGAATGATGTTCACTTGTGGACAGAGGAGAGAGGATTTTCATTCTTCTTATGATGCCAGTCTTCCCAGATGGATTCAGGGCTGTTTTATGCAGAATGTGGTCTGCTTGGTGAATAGGTTATGCCTTTGGAAAAGGGAGCAAAAGTACTTTCTGCCGTTCTTGGGTGAGTGAGTGTCTCGGTAATGCCAGTGAGCTCACGTTGGGCAAGAGCCTTGTTCACGTCTCCTGTAGCCCTACTGACTTTCCGTCTCCGTGTTCCACACGTGATGAGCAGAGAAATGGCGAGGTCTCCCCTGTATTTGTGGTTTTGCCCATTTCCCTGTGCAGTTCTGTTGGCTCTGGCTTCTTCTATTGTGAACTCTAGCACATGGAGGCTGCAGAAAGTCCAGGGGAAAATGAAGTTAAAAGATAACAGAATTTTCCCACAAGTTTTCTGAAGCCCTCAAAGGACATTTATAGAGGCCTAAATACAGGCATGTACATACTTGAGTATATTCACAAATAATGATAGGGAAAGATATCTAGATACATATATTTATATGTTGAGTATTAAGGTAGCAGACAGACATTGGGCCTCTATGAAGTACTCCCTCAATGGAAAAACTCGGGTTATTGTTCTAATAACCCAGCATTCTGTGAAATTCACCTTCCCAACATGATCGCTGAAGGCAAAGTGGGTGCATAAGCAAATGTGAAGAAAGCTGATGGTGCCCGGCTATTAAAAAATATAGTGTCTGGGGTCTTAAAGGCTTGAAGATAAACAAGTGGCCATCTAGCTGAGAAGCAATAAAGCCCACATTGGAAGAAGCACACCAGCCTGTGTGATCACGAGGTGTCGATGGGATCAAGTATCAGGCATCA
>NW_022103968.1:2506075-2507767 GCF_000313985.2 Echinops telfairi | reverse complement strand
AAGTGGGTGAAGGGAGACAGTGGTCAGTGTAAGACATGAATATATCTTTTATATATATAAATTATCAAGGGTTCATGAAGGAAGGCGGGTGGGGGGGAGGGGAAAATGAGCTAATACCAAGGGCTCAATAGAAAGAAAATGTTTTGAAATGAGGATGGCAACATAGGTATACAAATGTGCTCGACACAATGGATGGATATATGGATGATGATAAGCACTGTAAGAGCCCCCGATAAAATGAATGAAAGAAAATTTTTTTCTGAAGCCCTCTTATATGAAGTGCTTCCACACATGAAAATTTGGGTGATGTCACCTCTTTACCCTAATGAAATGACCCTCTTTAACTGTGCTAATGGGTCTCCTCTTAAAATCACTTTGTCTGCTATTGAGAGGAGCCTCCAGTTGTCCCTTGATTAGTGTTTCTGTGGCAGATGTTTTCATTTATTTCATTTTTAGCCTATCTTGCCATTCTGTGTGAAGTTGGGGCTCCCTGTAAAATATCTGTGTCGTAGGACAGTGTCTTTCTTTAAAAGGGGGGTCTGTTCGGGCCATTTACATTTAACAGAGTCCTTGGTGTGGTTGCTCGGTAAAGTAGAGAGGCAGCAAAAGAGGACAGCCCGCAACCAGATGGACGGTCACAGCGACTTAGACAGGAGCAGTGGTGAGGGCGGCGTGGGGGGCAGGGTTTCCCCCTGCCGTACATGGCGTCTCTGTGGATCTCAGTGGACTCTATCGCATCGAACAACCATGTTTCTATCTTTCTTGTACATTTGTCAATTTCTCCTTTGTTGTCCCTTCTTTTGGTTGATTTGAGTCTTTTTTATGATCGATTCCAACATAAAATTTTACACTACCAACATTAGCAATGTATTCCTTTCTTTAGTGGACACTCTATATGTATTTAATCATTACCTACCTTCAAATAACAGACATGGTCGGAGCCTTACTTCAATGAAAGTTCTTTTTGAAACGGTGACTGATTCCTTGCCAGCCCTCTCTTCCAGGTGTGATATTTGTCACCGGCATTTTACTTCTACTTTCACTACGGATGACACGAGCTTAGATTCCACAACATGTTGTTGTTACTGCTGCTTGATGTTACCAATTATCTCTTAGAGTAGCGGTTCTCAATCTGGGTTGTGACCCCTTTGGGGGTCGAATGACTCTTTCACAGGGGTTGCCTGGTCATCACAGTAGCAAAAGACAGTGATGAAGTAGCAACGAAAATAATTTTATGGTTGGGGGGGATCACCACAACATGAGGAACTGTATGAAATGGTCACGGCATGAGGAAGGTTGGGAGCCACTGTTTTAGAGTGATTAAAATTAGAAAAAGCCAGCTTTTATATTCATTTGCATTTTTTTATTCAGTTTAGTGATCCTTAGTCCTTTTGCAGATCCTATGTTCTGTCTGGTGTGTATTTGTACGATTAATGTCTCAAAGAACTTCTCCCAACATTTCATGCACTTGTCGCTGTTAGAGTGTGAGTTTCACCCCTTCCTCCTTTTAATTTAAAAAAATTATATATAGCTGTTAGTCCGGATTGGCTAGAGAAACAAATCCAGAGACACTCATAAATATGTAAGAGAAAACTTTATATCAAGAAGTAATTAGGCATCAATAAAACATCCCAGCCCAGTCCAGATCAAGTCCTTAAGTCTGATATTAGCCCATATGTCCGATACCAATCT
>NW_022103968.1:2494924-2504904 GCF_000313985.2 Echinops telfairi | reverse complement strand
GTCATTTTCAAAGCATTTTCTTTCTACTTGAGCCCTTGGTATCAGCTTCTCATCTGTTCCCCCTCCCTCCCCCACCGTCCCTCCCTCATGAACCCTTGATAAGTTGTAGATTATTATTTTCATATCTTACATCATCCTCTGTCACCCTTCACCCACTTTTCAGTTGTTCCTGGGAGGGGGTGAGATGTTGATCCTTGTGATTGGTTCACCCTTTCTCCCCCCACCTTTCCCTTATACTCCTGGTATCACTACTCTCATTATTAGTCCTGAGGGGTTTATCTGCCCTGGGTTCCCTACAATGTGGGCTCTTATCTGTAGCAGTGTGTATGTTCTGGTCCAGTCCGATTTGTAAGGCACAATTGGGATCATGATAGTGGGGGGGCAATGGAAGGACTAGAGGAGAGTTGTATGTTTTGTTGGTGCTATACTGCACCTGCCTGGCTCGTCTCTTCCTTGTGGTCCTTCTGTGAGGGGGTGTCCAATAGTCTACAGGTGAGCTTTGGGTCTCCACTCCATGCCCCACCCCCATTCACATTGGTATGATTTTGTTCTGGGTCTTTGATGCCTGATACCTGATCCCATCGACACCTCGTGATCACACAGGCTGATGTGATTCTTCCATGTGGGCTTTGTTGCTTCTCAGCTAAATGGCTGCTTGTTTATCTTCAAGCCTTTAAGACCCCAGAGAGATTTGAACTTTGCTCTGATGCAGGAAACAAGTGGCTCCCTTTGACACTTGCCCTAAGCTTTGCTAGGATGGACCCAGTAGAGGTTGTCTTCAAAGTTACCCAAACTACTAAGGCAATCTCCTCCCAGAGACCCCAGTCTGTTGAATGTTGCACCCTGAGGTTTTTCCATCTGGTGGTGAACACAGCTGTGTGAGCATCAGGAATTATTTGGTCTCCTGCTTTTTTGTGGCCTCTCTTTGGTCCTAGGCAGTTCCTTCTGGGACATGTGCACACTTGAGGGGAAGGCCAGTTTCTAGAGCTCCCCCCTCTGAGTGGGGCCCCTCCTCTGATGTCCTGCCTTGAACATCCAATAGTTTGGGCCCTGTGTTAGTCTGGGTCAGGTGTCCTCAAGCGACGGCCCACGGGCCACATGCGGCCCGCCGAGGACATTTATCCGGCCTGCCGGGTGTTTTAGCCCCATTTGTTTTTTTTACTTGAAAATAAGATATGTGCAGTGTGCATAGGAATTTGTTCATAGTTTTTTTTCAAACTGTAGTCCGGCCCTCCAATGGGTCTGAGGGACAATGAACTGGCCCCCTGTTTAAAAAGTTCGAGGACCCCTGGTCTGGGTAAACTAGAGAAATAAATCCACAGAAACTCACGTATATAAGAAAGAGTTTTATATAAAAGGGTAAGTGTACATTAAGAAAGCATCCTGACCCAGGCTGCCCAAGCCCAGATGTCCAACACCAATCTACAAAGCCCTCCTCAAGCTCACAAAACACAAGCAATGATGCCGACTGCAGGAGGAAAGCCGAGTCAGTGAATGTGTAAGCATCTCAGCGCTGGCAGGGGTCTCCAAATGGCTGCTCCAGCACCCAGGGCTGCATGGGGGTAGGTCCATGCGGCTTCTCCTCAGGGATGTCTTGCAGGAAGTGAACCTTGCCAGCTGAAGCAGGGAAGTGGCTGAGGTAGCTGCATCTGGTCCGACTATCAGAAAGAAAGAGACCTGAGAACTAGAAAGGCGAGGCTCGTGGAGCCATTTAGCGCTGCACCCTCCAATTAATCCCACGTGTGCGTATCGGCCAGGTTGGCACAATGAACCTTAATTATTTCAGGCTCTTCACGAGCCTACCCTTTGTCTCCTCAGCTCAGGGAGACGCCCAGGCGCAGTGCCGATTCTTCCCCCTTGCAGCCTGGGAAGACCCTCGACCTGGGTACTAGGGAGGCTGCAGGGCAGGGTTGCTGTGCTGCCTCCGTTCAAGGCTTGTAGTCCCATATTTTGAAAACTGTGTTTCATGTCACTTTTCTGTAGTTGTTTAGGGGGTTGGCCTCAAGTTGGTCCTGTCCCTCCATCCTTGCTAGATGAGCACTGGCCCCCAGTGCTTTTAATTGATTTTTTTTTTTTAACAAAAGACATGAGTTTGATAGACTGCCCTCAGAAGGCACCAAGACTGTTCAGATCAAAAAGGAGGGTGGGGGGTAGATTCATTCTCTGCCTGCCACCCCCAAACATTTTACTAGAAGGGAGCAGGTAAAAAGCTCCGTTGACTGGTTTAAATGACATGTACAGTGTTTATTAGGGCCCAGCACATTTAAAAAGCAGGCATTTCAGGGGCATATAAAGACTGTTGGGCTTGATGTAACCCACTCCGGATCATAGGAACCCTCCAGGGCAGATAGAGCGGCTCCCGGTTGACTGAGATGCAGATCTTCACCAACGCAGGCAAACCCCTCTTTGTGTGGCACAGCAGCTGGTGGGTTTGAACAGCCAACCTTTTGGATAGTAGCCCAACGCGTAACCCACCATGCCCGTCTTGCTGTGTAGGTAGGTTGGTTTTGTGCATGTGTCCGGCTTTTTTCGGGGGCGTTTAAGGGCATTGCCCGGTTCCTTTCTTCACGGGAGGTAGTTTCACCAAACGGGTGCGTCGGGTCTGCCTCTCCTGTATCCTCGTGCCATGGGGCCACGTCCACAAGGTTCATGCCCACCAGCTGCTTGCGGAGGAAGAGGAGGCTGCCGGCCTCTGTAAAGCCTGGCAACCTTAGACCCCCTTCGTGGGGTCACTGCGGGGAGTTGAGCTTGGCTTTGGGTTCTGTGTACCGTGCAGTCCTTCGGCCCACGGGCAGGCTCTCTGCCCTGCCCGGTTACCCTGGGGGCTCCACGTCTGCGCTTTGCTCTCCCCTCCCCTTGGTGGCCCACCAGTCCCATGACTCTCATAATGCTGTTGCTGTGTGTCAGGCCCCATGGGCGTACTTGACTGTGCCTCAGTTTCCCCCAGTGCAAAGCTGACATCACAGCGGTCTCTCCAGCATCTTATGGGGCTTGGATGAGCCAGCACCTGCAAAGCCCCTGGTGCCAACCGAGTAGATGCTCAATCAGTGCATGGGGTGGTGGGTCCACCATCTTGGGGAGCACCCTGCCCTTCCCATGCCTTCTGTGGGGCCAGAGACATGAAACGGGCACCGTGTGTGTGAAGGGCTGAGAGGTTGTAACTCAGGCCGCGAGGTAAACATGTCGAGCCCGGTGCTACGCAGGCAGGCTGGCCCTCCCCGTGGTATGCCCAGGGGATCTGAGGTGGGTACTGTGTGGAGGTGGGTTTCCAGACAGGTGGTCTGGTTTCAGAGAGTGGTAGCTGCGAGAACATCGTGTGCTCAGAAAGGACGTCAGTTGTCCCAGGAAAGCTAGGCCGAGGCTCACCGGCCGAGACAAGTGCAGAGGAAATGTGGCTTTGAGTCTATGTACACACACACACACACACACACACACACACACACACACCCCTCACTGCCGTCTATGCCGACTCATAGGGCAAGAGACAGAGCAGAACTGCCCTTGTGAGTTACCGAGACTGTTCACTCTTTATGGGAGTAGAAAGCCTCCTCTCTCTCCCGTGGAGCAGTTGGTGGTTTCGAACTGTTGACCTTGTGGCTAGCAGCCCAGTGCACAACCACGATGCCACCAGTGCTCCTTGAGTTTGTAGGCCGTCATGCTAACAACGGGAGTGGCTGGAGACAGAAGGGGCTTCAGAAAGTTCCAGGAAAAGCACCATTAGCCTCTCATCCCATTTCCCCAAGGCCTTTTTGAAGCCTGCTTGCTCCTTGGTAGCAGAAAGTAAGGAGGGCCCTGGGTTCAGGGGTCACATGTGAAAGACGCTCCCGAGGGACAAAGTAAGGACAGCCTCAGACCATCCCCATAAAATCAGATCAAGGGAGAAAGCCAGCCCGTGCCAGCGGTGCCCCTGCTGCCTCTGTTGGGGGTGAGAAGTGGGTTTTGCCTGAAGAATCATGAGGACTTGTCTGTCCCCCGCTGCTGGCAGGGTGACAAGATAGTGGGGACAGGAGGTCAGAGCCATACCGTTGTTCATCTCCCTCTGCAGGTTTTCCTGAGACAGCATGGGCACAGAGAGCCCTGGCCCGGGCAGGATGCTCCAGCCTGGGAAATAACAAAGGTTGCGGTAAATGGATCCTAAATTCAGACCAGGCTCCGCCGGCCAGCAGCTTGGCCTCACACTGTGCATTAATCGGACAAGAAACGAGCCCGAGCCTTTGTTTAATGCAGACACTGTTCAGCATACTTTGCCCGTGCATCTGCCCCCGTGGACCACTCCTGTAAGCAATAGCAATAATAATAACAGTAACAACAATAGTAACACCCGATCACGATGGCTTTTAAAGTGTAATGACTAGAAGAGATAAAGGTATAGATTACATATGAGCTTATTCAAAACAGCACGAAATACCAGCCGGCGTTTCCCCAGAGCACCTGGGCAGACCGTCAGGACACTTAGACTACACAGAACGCTGGCCTTCCCCGCGCCTCGGCCCCATGGGTGGGGTGACAGACCCGGGGACCTGGCCCGCGAGCCTCATGCTGAATTAGGGGTGTGCACGTCGGCTAGTGTGAGGTGCACTTTTTTCTTATGGAAGCCGGAGGTGAACGCAACCCTACAATGACTACAAATTCTGATTTTCCTAAATGTCACATCCCTGGAGCCCAGGTACCGATCGCGTGACGCCTGCTCCTCTCTTCTCATGCATGACAAGTGGCTCCTTGTTACTGCGTCAAGCATAAAAAGCAGGCAGTGAGCATGTGGCCCAGAGCAGCCTTGGACATCCTTCCAGGGATGCTCGTGGGGACAAGGACAAGCCCAGGCATCCCTAGACACTGTCACCACGTCTGACCCCAAAGAAGTGAGGGGCTGATTCTCTTTAAAGACGATGTTGAGGTCAGCAAGGTCATTCCTGAAGCAGACCTCTCCTCCCGCCTCTGCTACCCTCCTACCCCCACCCTGCGAACGGTGTGAGGCCAGCTCCTCCTGGACACCCTGGTGCCAGGCTCTGTGGAGACCCCAATCCTGCCAGCTGTCGTCCCCAGTCAGCCAGCACCTCGGCAGGTGGGCATGGGAGAGGTCATCACTCTGGATGCCCAGTGCGTGTGCGCCTGTGCCCCGCCTTCGGTGATATCCCCACAACAAAGGCGCCTCCCCAAAATGAGAGCAGTGCGTGGGGACTGGAGAGAAGCCCCCCACAGACCGAAGCCCAGAAGCATCTCACGGGAAAGCACGCCCCCACCCTATGGTCCCTTGTGCCCGGTGGGGCGACACCAGGTTGGGTCAAGCCAAAACCAAACTCAGTGCTGCTGAGTCGATGCCAGCTCAGCGACTGTGTAGGACAGGCATGAGGGTGTAAATCGGGGCAGGGTTTTGCAGGGTGGCCCTCTGCACCCTGGCTGGAGCCTGAGGATGGCGTGGTCTCCTGACTCACTGGAAACACGGGTTCAGTAGCCCACCACCACCACCCTCCATGCACCCACCACCCAGTCACCAGTCTCCACCGCACGCTGCTCTTCAGAGTGACATGACCCAGGTGATCGAGGCCCGAAGGTCGAGGGTTGTGGGAAAATCCTGCCACAGCCCAGCATTCAGCACCACGTTCAGATCCTCCACCCCCGGAAGCCTTCCATAGCTGCTGCCCTGGCATCCTTCACGCCTGGAGTTGTGAGGGACCGGATCGGCCCTTGAAATTCCAAGGGAAATCGATCTTGCCCACAGACAGCAGTGACTTGCACAAACACGATTCAGAGCCTGCAGGCAGGGAAACTGGCAGCGCGGACCGAGGCACCGGCCTGTGCTGCTGGCAGTGCCATGCTTGACCTAAAGGACGCTCGGTGGCACAGTGGGTTGTGCCGGGCTGCTAACTGGAGGGTCAGTGGTTTCAATCCACCGGATTGATGGCATGGTAGGGCCTCCACACTGGTGCCGGCCAGCTGTGTGGGTCCAGGAGCTTGCCCAGGTTCAAGGGCCTCTGCATAATGTCACACTGCACCTTGACAGCCAACAGGCCAGGTGTGTGGGCTTCCTCGGGGCTTTTAGGTGCCCTCTCTGAGCTCCCACCCAGGCACCGTCCACCCACTTCTGGGGTGCGTTGCTGGGAGGAAAGGATACAGGAGGTCATGTTCCTGAAGCCCCTGACCCAGGCCTGGCGAGCGAGCAGATACACGGCCCCTCCCCTCCAGCTAGACTCTGGGACAGGAGACGGCCTGTCCTGCTGACTAATGCTGGAGGGAACAAAAAACAGCACAATTGTCATTGTCCCCGTGAGAAAAGAAGGACCCTGAGAGGTGGCCGTGCTGTGTCCTTAGAGCCAGTTGACCAGGGAGGTGGCAGTTACTGCATGACTCTGGGTGGTTGGGGACAAGGATGTCTCCTATCCTAGGTACCTTGTACCCCTGTCAAGGGGAACATCACTTTTGGAGACCAGGCATTACTAATGGTGTCCTTAAAACCAAGTTAACCGCCCCCGCCCCTTTTTTCCAGCAATACCCCCCTTGGGTGAGGGGGCCTGAGGACGACAGGGCGGGCACGGCCGTGAGCTGCCCACACAGACTGCATCGAGGCGGTGGGTGCTCACTGCAGCTCACATGCAGCTTACTGCTGCGCGAATGCCCACGCCGCCCACAGAGGCACCTTCCCTCGTTGGGACCCCGCTCCGTCTCCCTCTTCACTGAGGACGGAGTTGACGAAGAGGAAGGTGGAGACGAGAGAGACTGGCGCGGGCTCTGTTCTGTGCGCCGCCCAGCCCCTGCCATCCCCACGCTGTAGAAGGGAGAGCAGCTAATGGGTTTGTCTGGCCCGGTTGGAGTCCTCTCCTCTGCCCCGCCCCCTGCTTTTATTGCCCTCCCCCCCCAGCTTCTGGTCTTCAGGTGTGTGGCTATTTTAGTCTCATGAAGATTGATGGATGGTGCCGCAAAGTTTCTTGCGAAGTACTTCTGATATTGTGCAATGCACTTGGGGGTCAGCTCCCCTTGACTGGTGCATGATTTATCCGACGTCCCTGCCACTTTCGGAGATAAAGCTCTGGTTTTATCAAAAATGCCAGCCGCAGTGATATAGCGTTTTATAAACCTCCCTTCTCAAATAATTGCTCTGATTACTTTCTGCCCGGGCCATAAAATGATAAAGGTAATTGCATACAAATGGGTAGGAGCCCCCCAAACCCAATACAATTAACCGGAATTAGCTCGGCTTGTCGATGAGAAGTATTTATGAAATGTGGTGTTGCAATAAGGGAGAGTGATATTATAGCTGGAAGGTGAGTTATTGCCTTAATGTAATACTCTCTGAAATTTAGAGACGGGGAGACCGCCGCCGTTGCAGGTGATTGTGTGCTGAAATTAAGTTGACGTGATTCTTATAATTGGCAGCCATAATGCGTTTTGAAGGTAATATCTTTTATTGTGTTACGCCGACTTGCATTACCTTTTTATTTAGCGTTTCCTGACTGCAGTGCGGCCCATGCCTGGGTGGACGACACCGGCCTGGCATTCGGTGGAGGCAGCCACCGGCACCCTCCCTGCCCCGCCCTGCCCTCTTCCTCCGAATGCCACAGGCCCGGGCTCTGCGCAGGCTTGGTTAAGCCATGCCAAAGGCTAAAGAGGACCTTCTCTGTGGACGAGCCTGAGGAAGGCAGGCCTCCACGGCCGGCATCTTGTCCTCGCCCCTGCCCCCCTGGCTTTGCGCGGGTCCTGGGGATTTGGCGCGGTAGATGGGCGACTAGTGTGTTGCCAGTGGCCACCCTGGGGCCTGGCACGGTCCATGTTGGATTGGCATGCCCGTGGGTGTTTCTGCGTTTTCTTGTGTCCGGCCAGCTCCGGGGAAAGGGCTCCAGGAGCTGGGACAGCCTCTGGAAGACCCAGTGACGGGGAGGAGCAGTCGGCGTGGATGGTGGGCACTGCCCCTGCCCTCCTGAGAGGACACTGGTGCCCGGGAGAACACTGCTTGTGGGATTTGCCAGAAGATGGTCCTTCCAAGGGATTTGTCCAGCAGGCGTGGAAGCTAGGGAAGTCTACAGAGGCCGTATAAGGCGCTCTGTTTGACCGTTGTTGTTGGCGATTACAGGAGGGTTGGTGGGGGCACATGTCATGGCGAAGGTATTCCAAACAGGGCCCGAGTTAAGCAAGGGCTGGGGCTCAGGTCTTCCTCTAGTCTGCACGGTGGCGCAAAGCTGCTGCTCAGCTGATTCTCCCAAGTCCATGGGCCGACCTTTCTTCCTGGTCTTATTCGGACGTGCTGCTGAACCCACCAGCAACGCCCCCAGAATGCTGGTATCGCCCACTTTGGGAAACACTGAGGGTGTGCAAGGCACGTTCCTGGTGCAGCCTCAGAAGGGCTGGGGGGTCTCTGGGGCCTCTGTTGGAGTTTGGGGTGGGGGCACAGGGATGGCGTGAGGTAGTGGGGGGCGGGCAGGGAGAAGCTGTTTTCAGGATATGCTCCCTGGTGCCGGGTTTATCGGGAGATGGGAGACACGGGCTTCCTGGGCCAGCAGAAGGTGGGGCAGGTGGGGGAGCAGGTACTGGCCCCCCTTTGTTGAGAGTGTGTGAGACTTGGGTCCTTTCAGAGACAAACCCACTGGACTCGCTAGGCCAGACCACCGCCGCTGCCTGGCAGCAAAGAGACAGGTAGGTAATATTTTCTGCCCCAAGAGGCGCTGGGATAGCACCTAGTCACTCATTTCAAAGACATGCCCTGGAAGACGAAACCAAGCACCTGGCCAGGTGTGCCCTGCCTGGCAGGTGGCTCTGGTGTCTGGTGTTTGGTAGAGGAGGGAAGACAGGGCCGCCTGCAACCCTACTGGGCCATCCCTTTTGGGGTGGGGTTTTGCCTTCCTGCCGGAGATGTTTATAACGGCCTCACCACCCAAAGTGGCTGGCACACAGGCCGCGGTAAGCTGTGGGCTGAGGCCGACCCTCTGGAAGTTTAATGTTCACTGCCTCCAAGGGTGGGCGCTGAGGCCCGGTGGTGTGCCCGACAGCCCTGCCCCGCCAGACCACGCTCAGGATCGCATCTTTGGCGCTGAGCACACGCGCCCTGATGAGCGTTGGCTGGGTTTTCCCCTTTGCTTTGTCTGCCTGGCATGTTCAGCTCTCTGTACTGCCCTGTCGGTAGGGGGTAAGAAGTTGTGTTTTAGCAAGCATGCCTGAACATTAGTATTCCTCCGTTGTTTGTTGGGGGGGGCGGGTGGAGTTGTGTTTTAACAAGGGCCTTCGGCAATGCCAGTGCACCACGGTGTTCGGAGCAGGTTGTTGAGAAGGCATCATGCCACTCTGGGCAGAATTCCCCTCCGGAAGAGCCAGGGGCACGGCTTTATGTCCCACGGGCGCTGCCTAACCTTGACGGGAAGTGGAATTAGGAGCGACTAGGATTTCTCCAGGAAATGTTTGGAGACTCTTGGCTGGGCTGCAGTGTAACTGGCTCGTGGCCTTGGCAGGGGTTGGCGCTGCCGGATGGTGCACGTAAGCCCCGCCCTCATCTGTGTCGCCTTTCCTTGTGCTGCATGATGACTGGCTAGTGTGTGCTGAGTACCTGGACTTGGAATATCTCAGAGGGACTTAACTGGGGCCCTTCAAACGCCTCCCCGCCTACCAGCTGCGAAGCCCAGGCAATGAGGACCTGCTTGCCCAACAGGGTCAGTGGCCAGGCCAAAGGACAGTTCACCCAGGAACTGGAAGAATCCTCGCTCTGGTGTCGAGGGACTGGAAGGCCTCTGGACCACCGTGGGATCCCTGGGGATGGGAGGGTTAACATGCCCAGCGGCTGAGGGACCGGGGCTCCCGTCTGTCCAGTGGTACCTGGCAGGACAAACTTGGTGATCTGCTTCCCGGAGGCGATAGATAGGGAGCCCAGTCTGCGCACATGGTGTCGTCATGCCTGGGAGCCCACCACCAGCACCCTGCCCCAACAGCGGCATCAGGTCCATGGGGACGTATGGGGAGTGGAAACTGCTCAGGAAGTGGATGAGGTACCTGGGCCTCCC
>NW_022103968.1:2472174-2494769 GCF_000313985.2 Echinops telfairi | reverse complement strand
TGTAAAGCTTCACAGGAGCAGACAGCCTCATCTTCCTGCCTCAGAGCAGCTGGTGGGTTTGAACCGCCCACCTTGCATTCCCAGCCCAGTGCCTTAACCACAGCGCCACCAGGGCTCCATTCATGGGGCACCGAACAAACAAAACCTGCTGTCACCGAGCCTGTACCAGCACACAGAGACCCTGTAGGATAGAGTAGAACCGCTCCCATGGGTTTCTGAGACGGTCATGTTTATAGGTGAAGACGGCTTCATCTCTTCTGAAGAGTGAGTGGCTGGTGGGTTTGAACTGCCAACCCTGAGGCGAGCAGCCGAAAGCCTAACCCACAACACCACCAGGGCTCCGGAGAGCCCAATGCCTTGACTTTATCAAAGGCCGTGCACCGCAAGCGCACGTGCAGATGACTGAGACTGTAGTGCTAGGATGGCAGCCTCACCTCTGCGTCCCCTGGACAGGTGGGGTGCTCTGGGTCCCGGGCACGGGGTGCAGGAAAGGTGGGTAGCTGTGGCATCCTTTATGAGACAGGCAGTGAGGGCCTCAAGCAGGTGCGTTCCGCTTCGAGCCCCTGGGAGACCAAACTTCCACCCCATAGACAACCAGAATGGCGGCTTTCCCAGAGCCCCTTGGTGCTCAGGTATGTAGAGGAGTCTCCTGGGCATGTGGCTCTGTGTCAGTTCTGACTCTGTCTACCTGGGAGGGAGGAAGTACAATCTTTCCACAGGGCCTTGAACCCGAACAAATGGGTTGAGGGCCAGCCTAATAGGGAAGCTGGCTGGTCCACCCCCTGGTAGCGTAGGTCCTGTCCATGCAAGATGTGGTCACTTCAGTGCTGCTGGACTTGTGGTGCCCCTCCCACGAACCTTGGAAATCAGATCACACAGCCTTGCGGCTGCCATCTGCAGAAGACGTTTGAAGAACCGATTCCGCAGGAACCCTGACCCAATCTAGCTGCTGAATGTTTGTGGTGAGAGCCTCAAAGTATTATGTTTTTGCTCATTTTTGAAAGGGACCTGTGGGTCTGGCCTAACTAGGAATTTGCCTTTTATTCTAAGGTGTTTTCCCATTGGGAGCCAACAGCCTCATCTTACTCCCAAAGGAGGTACAGGTGGGTTTGAACTGCTGATCTTTGCGCAACAGCCCAGTGCTTAACCCACTCAGCTCCACTGAGCCTCCTGGTAACAATGGGTGGCGAATACTGTTCTTTGTTATTGGGCTGCCCGTTCTCTTCCGCGTCAGATTTCACTGCGCCAACTTCTTTAGCATGCAGGTATCTCGCTGCAGGCCCAAAGAGGAGAAGGAGCCGTACCAAAATGCACCAGCCGGGCGTGTGCACCATATCGTAAACTGCTGCTCTGCTCTGCCTGTGCCTCGGGGTCAGCTCACCCTCCCACAGACCTGGGACACCCCTCTCTCCACCCTGGGCACAGCCAGCTCCCTGTTTCTCTGGCACTTTCAGAACCCGAGTCCCTGCACGGGACTGTCATTTTTCTGTACGCCCTGGGCACAATAAATCACATCTCCATTGTTGTCACGATGGCTCAGGGTCCACGGGCCGTCTTGGCGGGAGAGACCTGTCCTCGCTCTGCTCGCTCCGGCATGATCATTCATCACTGGGATATATGGCTTCTGAAGAATTTACTGTAAGACAGAAGACTGGTGTTTTATTCTTGCATTTACAAGTATTTAATCAAACGGGGATGCACTTTAGGTCTCGAAATCTTGGCTGCAATGCAGCGTTTGGCTGAATTATTGTTTGAGGAGTAAAAGGGAGAGGATTATCTGTCCCCATTATCAGCCCTGGATAGCTTGGGGTGAGATGTCGCTGGTTTAGCCCCCAGGATGGACCGGGGCCCGGACTTCAGCCAGGCACGTCTGGATGGGACCTGGCTGCTGGCCAACCTTGTGCTGAGGGCCGACCAGTCTTTCCCTCAGAGCCGGTGCCACCAAGGCCGCTTGTTCACAGCTGCCGGAGCGGGTCCAGAACATCGGGCTCTTGTATTCAGACTCCGGGCCATAAATCATCCGGGAGCCTCATGCAGCAAACTCCTTGTGTTCTGGGGACCCGGGGCTCCCCTGCTGGCTCCCTGGGGACCTGGCGTGTCCTATCCACCTGGGCGGTGATCGGGCAGTCTCAGCAGCTTTGCATATTCGAGTCTGGTAGACATGTGTATGGTGACGTTGTTTTAGGCTCAGTCGTCTAGAGAAACAAATCCAGGGACTCTCTTGTGTATAAGAAAGCTTATGTCAAGAAGACATCCAGCCAGGTCTAACTCAAGGCCACAAGTCCCTCTCCACCAGAGAGAGAGAGAGAGAGAGAGAGAGAATGCCAGTTTCCTCGTATGAGGAGTCCACACCCCCAAGAAGGCATCACCAGGCCGTGAGCTGATTGACAGCTTTGCCTCCATCCCTACACTTGCATAAGGATTCAGTTTGGCATAGAATCATCTAAGGACCACAGAAACAGCATTGCTGAGATGGCCATGTTAAAGGATGGGGAGGGGCGTGCATCTGCTGAATCAAACACGCCCAATGCTCACTCGGCGCCTGTCTCTTTATTCAACACGCCCCGCCTATCACAGGCCCAGGAAAGAGCCAGACAGCCCTGCAGTGAACGCACGTGCCTGGCAGTCACCAGGCTGAGGTGAGAGCTGCGATGCTGGGCCAAGGTCCTGGCCAGTTGCCCTCGGGCAGTTCAGCGCTGACGAAACCCGGAGGCTAGGGAACTAAGCAGCGGGCAGTTACTTAGCATCGCCTGTTTTGTGACATGATGTGGTCATGCTCCACTTTCTCCCAGTGCCGACACTTGGAGCGTAGCCCGGTCTTGGGAACTCAGCCACATTGATCAGTGGGAAGTGGGTGTGGCTTCCTGATGTTTTCATCGGTGGCTGGGGGAGAGGGGATGGTACAGTAGTCTTGTTGTGGTTAGGGGCTGTAGGGTCACTTCAACCCACAGCAACCCTGTGTGCCTCAGGACAACACACCTGCACCACCCACGCAGTTGGGCCGGGCCCATTTCTGCCGCCCCTGTGTCCATCCATCTCGCCGAGGGCCCCTCTACTTGACCAAGCACGATGTCCTTCTCCAGGGACTGGCCTCTCCTGATGACGTGTCCCCAGTGCACGAGACCAGGTCTCGCCCAGGAGCATTCTGGCTGTACTTCTTCCAAGACGACCTGTCGTCTCCTCTCTCATCGTGGGTAGACCAAGGGCCTAGAGAGCACACAGTTGTCCTCCGCCCTCGTCCTGTGGAATGGCCGTCATACAGCGGGGTCCAGTGTCACCATGGAAATGTGTTTGTGCCAAAACTGCACCTTCATGCCAGTTCTCTAGTCTATTCTGCGCCTAGAGCTGCGTCTCCCTGAGGCATGATCTCAGACAAGCAGGGTGCTCTGGGACCCTGAGGTCACCTCCTGGGTGATGGTGGCATTAGAGACCCCGAGAAGTTCCAGGGCCCCCTGACTCACCCCCAGAGCTGCTCACCAAAGAGAGCGCTTGTTCTCTTCCAGAAGTTTCCCAGCAGGAGTGGGTGCTGATTGCTCTGTGCAGGAACCAGCCAGGTGGCTTTGCCTGCTTGAGAGAGTCGGTGTGCTTTCTTGGATCTTGCTGTGCACCCGCCCGCGCCCGTCCTCAGAGCAGGCAAAACCTCTCCCAGTGCCTGACGACTGAGGCAGTTTTCCGTCTTGACAGATTGAAGCTGCAGTTCCCCGAGACATTGCAGCCTTGAGTGACACTTCCTTCTGAATGCCAGGCTGCCAGCATGCCCCTTACAACTCATGGCAAACTGTCACTGATGGGGTGGTTAGCAGGGCCCATGTGCTCAGTGACCCCAGCTAAGGACACGCTGTGGGGGCCCTGTGACCTGGCTGCTGGCAGGTTCTCAGTGCTGGGTCACCCCGTCTTGTGGGAACGTGCTGTGGGTGGGGTGAGGGCTGTGGAATACCCCGGAGATAGCCACACGGGTGGGAGAGCATTGGAACCTTCCTTGCAGGTGCCTGCCGTCATGACGGTGGGGACAGCGGTGTTCCAGTGGGCCCCTAGCAAGCCAGGGAAGCGCCGTGGCTCCCTCTCTGTGGGTCTGGGATCCACCATTCTTGATCACCGACTTCCCGTGTGCTCCAGTGGCACAGGAGCATGCTGTGTGGGCGTCTTGTGATTGGAGCCCCGGGGTGGGGTCAGCAGGGAGAAAGGCCTGGTGATCTAGTTCCGAGCACTCGGCCCCTGAAAGCCTTTGGAGCCCAGTTCTCTGGACTTTCAGGGCACCTGGTTCTCCTGGGCGTCCATGCAGCAGCTGTGGGTGGGTTGGGGGCCAAGGGGATCCCTTGCTGGGACACAGGGCTCTTCCACGTTCCTCGTTCCTTCCACGAGGTGAGGCTGTGTCTGTTTCTAAACCACTGGCAAGCCTGAGACTCACACTTCCGCCCATGTCCTGGGAGTGGTGACCAGTCCATCTGTAGAAACAACACATCACCCAGGAGCAGATTCCAAACAGGGCAAGAGGAGGCTTGGATGAGGCCTCGCGTCTGCCGTTTGTCACACTGGGAGGCAGCCTTCCCACCCGTCCTCTGACCTAACATGCATTCCTACCCCTTTAGAGCCTGCGGAGCGGCATGGACACGGCCTGTGAGCTGAACTTCAAGGTTGTGGGCAGCCCCCTGGGGAGCATCGAGCTCTCGGCCTGCAGGTGCGGTCTGCACGGGATTAAGCTGCTGGGACAGAATGCGCCTGAAGACCAGTGAGTAGCTTCCTGCGCCAGCCACTCGCGGCCTGTTCAGTCACCCATGGGAGGAGGACACGTGACCTGGGCCACGTGGTAACGGTCAGCTGCCACTGCCCTGGACCACGGCGCCCTTCGTTTTTGGCACCCAAGTCTCTTACCCAAGAGCCCTCTAACCACAGGTCACCTCAGGGGACTTCCTAGCTCCAAGATGCTAGGTGGCTCTCTCCATTTTCAGGAGGTACGACCACCCTGGACAGGGGGCTCTCTGGAACTTGGTGGCAGGGAGCGGTGTCCCCAGCCTGGGTTTGGGAAGCCAGGCCAGGCTTCACTGCCCATGGAGTCAGCTGGGTGGGTTTAATGCTCTTGGCTTAGAACCATCCCTAACTCCGAGAGAAGGCTGCTGAGTGCATGGGACTTGGACAGGGCCCTGAGTCCAGGGAGCCCAGCAGGAGGCAGAGGTCAGCATCGCCTTGTAGGGACCCTGGTCACACGGTGACTCAGGGACGTCAGCTGTTGCCTTATTGTGGTTTGAATCTTGCTCATCGACAAGCACGGTGTCATTTGCAGCCATTCCTGCATTCCTGTCAGCCCCCGCCCCTCTGTGTATGCATATGTGACAGTAGCATTTGTTTAGGAACTGCTTTGTCTGGCACGGTGCAGAGTTACAGGTTTCGTGCAAGCACGGAGTTAGTTACTCGGGATTAAGAACATGAGAACGTACGAATACCCGGTGAAGCAGACACGGGTCCACAGCTTCTGCTTGTCCAGCCTGTGGCCTTGATGACCTTCTTCCAATGTCACAGCCGTGCCCGCTGCCCGCTGCCTCCCCGTGACGCCGCCAGCCACCACGGAAGCCACTGCCCTGAATGCCTCGTCTACCCTTCCACGCCGCGGCCATCCGCGGGGACCCTGGTAGATGCCTTGTCTTCTCTGCATGGCGTCTTTCAAAGTCTCGATGCACTCTCGCCATGTGTTGGATCAGGGTTTTCTCCCCCCGTTAGTGGATCACACGACTTCCGTGTGTGATCCGGACACGTTCTGTGGGCTTGCATCGTGTGACTGGTGGGCTGTGTTGTTTTTTTTCTCTCGGCATCTGTCGAAGAGAAGGGTGCCTGGTTTTGAAGAAATTCAGTTTCTCGTGTTTCTATGTCTGTTTCTTCTCTAAGAAATGTTTGCCTGCCTTCATTTCGCAAAAACAACGGCGCATGCCGTCTCCCACCGGCTCCGTCATTGAGTCTTTAAGTCTAGGCTGATGGCCCATAATCTCACAGAATGACGGCCGCCCTCTCTGTGATACACCTGATGGGGTCTTCTTGCAGAGGGTCTCGCCGCCTCAGCTTCGTTCCTCGAGACAAGCCGTCCTTTCTCCCGTCACCACTCTGTGACCTCGTCATACGCATGGACTGTATGTGGGGGTCTCGCTCTACACGCTGCTGTGGCCACTGGGCCTTTTTGTCCATTGAAGGTCAGCACCACACAGACTCTGCTGTGGAGCTTGGTGAGAAGCCTTGAGATTAACCAGTGGGCCAGTCCTCCAGTGTTGTGCTTTGAGATGGCATTAGCTCTTAGGTCTCTTGACTTTGTGTGTTCCTTTTATCTATCTATTTATATTTTGCATATTTATTTATTTTTAACTTTTTTGTTGGCTGGCGTGAAGACGTACAGACCAGATCGCCCCTTCCACCTTCAATCATTGGTCCTTCTCTGTTTGTTTCGTCCTGTCCCTGGCCGTCCTCACAGGGATCCGTGACGTAGCCCTGTCCTCCCTGTGTGTCCTGTTTCCATCCTCCTCCCCCACTAGCCCTTGGGTGAATGCTGCCCTGGGCACCTCGGATGGTTGATGAGCCTAAGGTGTGTGGGAACCCCGTACAGACCTGGCTGTCCCTGTGACGTTGAGAGGCAAGGTGTCGCCTGGGGGAAGTATAATCTTGTTGGGGTTTTGATTGGGAGTTCATGGAACTGACGCATCACGTTGTGGAAGGGTGGCATCTTTTTAATCTGGAGTCTCTGATCTGCGGTCTTCTCTGTGGTTAGTTAGGGCTCTACTTTTTCTCAGCTCCTGCCATAGAAACGTTGCATTTTGTAAAGTGTCCTGGATCCCATTGTGGTTTGGATGGTAATTCGGGATCAGCTTTCTGTTTCATCCTTCTGTGTGTGGGTCGTACTCCCTGTAACGGGAGGCCTTTCCTCAGTTGTCCTGGGGAGGGACATACTGGGGACTTCTGCCGCCTCCTTAGGATTTTCTGCGTTGAAAACCCTGAGTCTGTGTAAAAAGACGTTTTACTTCTTCCGCTTCCATTCCGGTGTTCGTTCTTTCTTTCCGTCCCTTGTGGCAAGGCCCTAGACCCTCCAGTTGGTTGCTGAATAAACATGCTGGCCATAGGTACCAGGCCCCCTCCCCACATCTTGATCGGAAGTTGACGCTTTCCCCGAGACATAGTAGAAGGCGCCCCTCGCTTCCCAAACATCCTTTGATCATATTGAAAGCCTCCTTTTCTCTTCTTGGTGGGCCGGGAGTGAGGATGGATGCCAATGAGATTTTTCTACGCAGATTGACGGGGTCAGGACCCCGGGTGCTTCAGCACGTGGTTCAGCCATGAGGCTTTGAACTGCAAAGTGGGCAGTTCAAACCCACCGTCCACTCTGCAGGGAAAAGATGAGGCAGTCTGTGCTCACAGAAAGGTGCAGCCTGGGAAAATGGGGGAGCGAGCCGTGCTGCTCCGCCCTCCACGGTCACGGCAAGTTGCGATCTTGACAGCAGTGGGTTTGGTGTTTGGTCTAATGCATTCACCGTGTGGTTTTGTGTCTTTCTTCTGTAGATGGGGCAAAATAAATGAGTTTATTTTTGGATTTCAGGCCACTCGATGCCAGATAAAGCTCAGTGCATTTGTAATGCAGTCTCCGTTTGTTATCCCCCCACACTGCTGGTTGAAATTTGTGCATGATTTGTTTAAGGTTAATGTACGCGTGTGCACGGGGATGCTGCTGCATCCATGTCTCTCTCTCCTCGGGAATGGCTCTGCTGGCTGTGGAAGTCCACGTGCGAAAACCACGTGTGAGAGTGCGGCATCTACTGTGTCCAGACCTGGGGCCGGGCTGGGTGGCTTGAGAGCCGGATCCTTCAGGTCCCACGTCCCCGGGCCCCAGAGCAAGTGAGGGAGGAAGAGAACCCAGCGTGAATGTCTTTGTGTTGCCGCCGGCAAGGAGACAGAAGTGGCACCCTAGGCGTGTCCGTCTGTGCGTCCTCGCAGACGTCCTCCGCGCGGGCCTGCCAGCACCCTCGCTCGCGGGGGGGAATGAAAGACAGCTGAGTGACAGCTACAGACTGCCGCGTTCACGCGCAAGCCACGCTGTGAGTGCAGGGCTTTCAGATGGTGAAGGGTCCCGTCATTTGGAGGGAAGTGGGGGGAGGGGTTGGAGCCAGAGGGGTGTGAGCGACCGGGGACCCGAGAGAGGCCATTGGGCAATGAGACACAGCAGACCCATGGCTGAAGCCCAGCACCCTTGCCACCCCTGCATGGCAGCTCTCTACACTTTGTGTTTGGAATAAGCTGTGGGGTGGAACCCTGGTAGCTTGGTGTGTTAGGGTCCTCCTGGTCAGCAGTTCAAAACCACTGGCGGCAGCATGTCCGCGGGAGAAAGGCTGGGCTTTCTATCCTGTTAGAGTGACAGTCTCAGAAACCCACAGGGCGTCGCGCTGAGTCAGCACTGACTCGATGGCAGTGGGCTTTGAGCGGGGGGCCTGGTGGCGCAGTGGGTTACGCGGTGTGCTCCTAACCCCAAAGGTCAGCGGTACGAACCCACCAGCTGACCTGTGAGAGAGAGAGAGTGCTTCCTCTCCCCCGTAAGTCTCGGGAAGCCCCACAGGCCGCCTGTGCTGGAGGGTGGCTGTAAGCTGGCCTTCACGCGGGGGCAGTGAGGTTGAGTTCTGCAGTCTTGAAGATCTGGTGGCGTAGTGGATACCCAGCACTAGGCTGCTAACCACAAGGTCCACAGTTTGAAACCGCCAGCCGCTTCCAGGGACGAAGATGAGGCTTTCCACTCCTGTGTGAGCTGGGCCCCAGGAGCAGGTACTTTCTAACTCGCTGAGTTTCCTGCTGATCGGAGGGCTACACCCCGCTGTGGACAGGGGTGGGGGTGGACAGGGGGGGTGGACACGGGGAGGCAGCTCAAGCCCAGGTCGGACCCTTGTCAGTCTGTGTTGCCAAGCTGTCCTCCCGCTGGCGAAGGGCAGCCGTCTGGGAGCCAGAGCCGGAAGTGCAGGGTTCCTATCCCTTGCCGTGGGCTCTAGAGCTCGGTGTTGTCTGACCTTTGACCTGCCTCCCAGTAGCACTGTGATACTTCAGCTGCGTGACGAGGGCTGGGTGCAGCGGGGGTCTGTGAAAATGCCGGTGTCGCTGAGTGGCAGCTCGCGAGCAGACCTGGGGTGCTCGCGGGCGCGCCCGACAGTCGTGTCAGTAATTAGGTAGGCTCCCCGGTGCCGGTTCACGGGCAGCACCTGCATACTGAGCAGCTCGGGATTCAGACAGAGGGAAAGGTTAAATGGGTTTAATTTTTGAGTTGAACCGAAGCATTGTCTTGTGGCGGATTCTTCCGGAATTTTTATTTCCAGCAGCTGCATCCGGCGAGGGTGTGGGTCTGTTAGGAGCAAAGCCCTAGTGGATTCCTGATGGAGCCCGGACAGCTCCAGGGGTGTCAGGATGGACCGACAGCAGTGTGTGTGTGTGTGTGGGGGGGGGTTTCTCTCCTCACTCCCCTCTCCCCCTCCCGGTGTCAGTGCCTGAAGCTCCCTTGCTGGCTCATTCTTCAGCTGCTCCGGCCAGCTCTTGGCCGCTGTCTCTGATCCAAAGGATGGATGGTTGACCACGTGACGCTTTGGCGCATTCAGATTTTCCAACGTGCTCTGTTTTCATGGCCAGGAGATCCACCCCCTCTAATCCCAGAGACTGGGCAGGGCCTTCTGGGGAGACCTGGGCAGATACCTGCCACCATGCATTTTCACCGTTAGTCTCTACTGGTCACAAGCACACCCACACTTGGGGTGAGAAGTCCCGAAATTTACACTATAAGACAGAAAACGTTCTAGGGTGGGTGACAAAACCCTCCAGTGACGTAGGCGTGTGACATGTGAACAGCAGCTTGGTGAGAACTTTCTGACGTCATGGCTGAGGAATTGTGAATGAGCTGGCTTCGGCGGCACGTGTGCTAAAACAGGAATCGTGTTTGCCTGTATGAGAAGTTAGTGATCTGCGTGTGCAAACTTGGAACAGTTTTGCCACTAAAGTGGTCAAGAGATGGTAACTGTGTCGCCTGTTGTTTGGGGTCAGAGTGACCTTGGCCAGTAGAGGGCCGCCGTGACAGAGGCAGTCGTTGGCATCTGGCGTTGTGGAGAGATTGTGGGGTCCACAGACAGGAGTATCTCACCGACTGTGCCGGTTCCCCGCTGGGGGCCACTGCTCCTGTGGCTGTGGGAGAGAGAACCGCTTGAGGGTGGGGTCAGAGCTGCCCCTCTCAGCCAGTGTCAGCTGGGGCCTTCCCAGGCTGCCTGGCACCAGCTCATCAGAAACAAATGGGCGTGAGTAAAGTGCCCACCACCACCCTTCAAACAAGCCCCCTGCCCTCGCCTCGGTCCTGGCCGTGATGACCCTAAGGGAGCGGGTAGGGCTGGCCCCGCGGATGGTACTGAACCCACTGCTGGGGAAGTTATCCTGACTCCTCAAGGCCCTACAGGGCAGGGCAGAGCTGTCCCTGTGGGTTTCAGGGAGTAGAAAGCCTCGTCTTTCTTCCAAGGAGCAGCAGGCGGCTTTGAACTGCTGACTTTGTGGTTAGCAGTCCATGTCACCAGGATGCCTGCAGGGCTCCTCTTGCCAGGAGGTGATCCCCACCACCCTCCACCCCCGCATGTCCTACAACGTTTTAACATTTGTCTTAGCTTGTTCGTTAATGTATGTAAAAATATTAAAAGCCCTTGTATATTACATTAAAAACTATGTCAGCTTCTCTGCTTTTTCCTATTTATTAAAACTTTTCAAGCAGTGAGAACATTTTACTTGTTAATGAGGGAGCGGCGAGAGAATTAATGACAGAAAGCAGCTCCCCGCACCTCCCCATAGCCATGTGCAGCCTGCGCCTGCCCCGTGCCTGCCCCGCGCTGTGTTTAATTTCTGGGACAGGCGCCAGTGAGCACATGCAAATAGATGTAATGATTTGCATCAGTAGATCATTTCTATGTTTAATGTCCTTTGATACTTTGGGTCAAGGACTCTTTCTTTGGGAGGCTGGTACAGTTTCTGGAGCTAAAATTATTCATCTCAGAGCCACGGCGTGATGTTCACTCCGACTGAGGTGGCTGTGCCGTTTCACAAAGTCAGATGGACGAACCCCTCTGTGCAGAAGTGGGGGACAGGGAGGGGACCGCAGCAAGTAAAAGGCATGGCGGGAGCGGGACGGAAGGAGGGAGGCAGAGAGACTGACGGAGCACAGCTACAGGGGTGTTGCTCTCACCCGAGTTCTAAGGCATTGCCTCCTAAGCCATTGCTTATCTCACCCCTTGCTTCCCCCCTCAGGCCCGAGCCCGACTCTCCTGCGCCCCACTCCCCTGAGTCAGCAGCCTCTTCTGACCCTGCTAGTGCTCTCTCAGGTCATCAGCCTGGACCCTCCCCTCCCATAGCACTTTCCGCTTTGCGTCCCGCGGAGGCTGTGCCCTGGGCTGTGGAATCCCCGCATCCTGCAGGGCGTGCAGCGCATATTATTGATGAAGCCGACAAAGGAAAAATGACATTAGGTGGGGCTGTGGGTGTGCTACCGTGGTCCACCGTGGGGGCTGGACATACACACACCAGCCATGGGAAGACTGACGGGGAGGCTCGGGGGATTGGAGCCTTAGGGGAATGTTTTATGGGGGCCAAACTGTGACCACACCCCCTCATCCCCTGCTGTCAGAGCCTGTGCCCCCCTTGAAACGGCCGGGGGAAGACGCTGGCTTTCCCAGCTCTGCAGAGGGCCCAGGGGAGTCACCTCTCAGCCGACTCCCTCCAGTGAAACTCATCCTCCCGGACGCCGTCGTTTGAAGGCGTGACTGTGTGGGCTTCGGCAGCCATTTTGTCACCATGAGGGGACGATGCCAGGCACTGTGGTTCCCGGTGTGACCGGATGGAGAGGGCTGGGTCCCTGCTGACCCCTCACTGGCCCACTGCCACTGGCCGACCCTGAGCTCTTGTCCTGGGACGTGACCCTCCTTCTCATTGTTGCCACAAGCTACCTGTCACTGCTGAGCTTGCAAAGACTGATGTACTTCCAGAGATGGTGCTCCTGTTCCATCCCGCACTGCCCCCGCCCACGGTTTCCCTGGGGGCTGCATGGAGCACTGTGCAGTCTGCGGTCTGAATGGCGTTTTGGGTCGCCACCGCGTCTGACTATTAAACGGACCTCTCTGCCAGCTCTCTCCGGCTGCTGTGGGTGTCCCTGTCTCATGCTGCTTTCTGTAAATGCCCTGACTAATGTCCTTGCCTGTGGTGCCCCTACTAAGGTGCAGTAATTAAGTGCCCAGCCACTCACTCGAAAGGCAAGCATCTCTGAGGGGAGAAGACTTGGCATTTGCTTCCCTAAATGGACTGCCTAGGGCGACCTTATGGGGTGGCTCTGCTGTGAGGCACCAGTTACCTGGCAGCACCTGTCTAGGTACCGTTCCTAGGACTGCTGTTCAGAAGCACCCCCAGCGGGCGGCCCTACAAACAGAAGCCCTTGCACAGTGGAGGGACCGGAAGTGCAGATTCAGGGCACCGGCTCAGGGGAGGCCTCGTGCCCGCTCCCCGCTCGGGAGGGGAGGCCCGTGTCTCCTTTCAGCAGCTGTGGGTCCAGTGTCCCTCGGAGATCTGGGTGCATCGTTCTTCCTTTGGGTCTGGGAGGTTCCCAGCACAAGGACCCTGGGTCCAGAGGACACACTGTGCTCCTGACTCCTCTTTCCTGGTGGCCTTGAGGTCCTTGCTGCTCTGCCCTCTCCTCTCTCCTTTGATCCTGTAAGATGCCAGGCGGTGCAGCCCACACCCCAGGGAAGCTTCCCCGACTTCCGATCGAGCTGTGGAGCCCTTCACAGCTGGCTGATCTCATCAGACCACATCTTGGGCCAGGACTTCAGCATTGCTTGACCGACAGTCCACTGAGAATCAGGGTCCAGCCACGTGCACACACGTTTTGGGGGCACAGTTTATCCAGGATGGCACCCAACAGCCATGTTCCCCTCCCAGGTAGCAGGGCCATCTGAGAAGAAGGTGTGGTCAGGTCACCCCCTTTTGTAAGGAAGCACCGGAGCTGTGCTCCCTGAGCTCTGGGGGCCAGTTGTCTAGCAAGACCTGCGTTTCCTTGGATCTCCACTGCCCCCCCCCCCACCACCACAGTCTAGCTCCAGCCCTATGTGGTCCATTGTGGTAGAAGGAAGAAGAACCACACTGCCTTCCAGCCGAGGACTCTGACGAGCAGGGCGCGGCCTCCTTGGGCGTCCTGAACTGCCCAGAGTGATGCCCAGCTTCTTGCCGGATGTGTGCACCTGCGGACCTGGTCCCTGTATTGGGACACCACTCTGAAACCACGTGCCGGCAGTCCTTTGACCCCGAGGCACGTCTGCATGCATCTGCCAAAATCACAGGTTCCCAAAATGACTCAGCTGACCCCCCTAAGTTACTCAGCGCCTGGCAGTGGACATCCCTGTGCCCTGCCTCAGCCCCCAGGATAAAGTGAGGCACCTGCTTTTGCAGCCCCCACTCCCAGATCCCTCAGGGCCCCGCAAGGGTGGTCTTGCCTACTTTGGGAAACACTGACCCTAAATTCTTCATCTTCGTTAAGTGACAAAAAGAGAAAAACAGCCCAAGCTCACTGCCATCAAGTAGATTGGGACTTGGGGACCCCATGTAAGGGTCCCGAGACTGCAGCGCTTTACAGGGGCAGACAGCCTCTGCTCTCTCCCTCGGAGCGGCTGGTGAGTTCAAACTGCTGGCCTGGAGGCTTGCAGCCTGAGCCGCAGTGCCACCAGGCCTCCCTGTGGTGAGGGAAACCCCCTCCCACTGTCTGGCCAAGATCACATGGTGCTCTGTGTCCTGCAGCTGCACCCTTAGCTGCCTGCCGTCTTCCCGGTATTGATTCAGCATGACTGTTCTCATATATTTAATCAGAATTAATAATTGAATGTACTGTCGCCTGCTTATTCTGCCCTGGGATCCCATAAGATTTTTGAATCGAAAGCTCGTCTGGGGCCTTGCGGGAGTTCCAGGAATTAGGGATCTCTCCGAGTGCAGGGAAAGGCGGGCCCGGGGAGGAGAACCCTGAGTCCTCAAGTGATTTGCTGTTCCCGGGCATCATTGGAGCAAAGCTGTGTTCCAGCTCCTCCCTCCATCCTTTGCAGGCCTCTGGGCGGGTCCTGGAGCTGGGGTCTCCTGGCCAGGCGGTGACCCTGTCCTGAGTGAGTGGGGTCCAGTGTGCAGTGCCCCATCACGCTCGCCTCGCCAGAGAGCTACAGGAGACAGGATCAGGAACGTTCTGAAACGGAAGATTGAAATCACCGCTAGACCACACCTTGCCTGCCTCTGAAAGAACCTGCCAAGTTTGAAAGTCACTCTCCGAGTGGGCATGTGAGTTCCCCATGGCGGCTGCAGCCGCCCCCATTCGTCTCTGCGGGGCGGACAGGTGCAGGGGCCGCGCCGGACGGCCACCTCCGCAGGGTGACGGCTGCAAGATTTACGGGGCAGCACCCCTGCCGCCGTTCCCATAAGTATCAATTTTAGCTCCACTAATAAGAAACCGAACAAAAGTGGAATTATGAGTTCAGTAGTGTTCTATGAAAGGTCAGTTGTTAAAAAGGCAAAGTGTGACATTCTGTGAGAAGGTGGCTTCATTAATCATCCTGGCAGGGGACACGGGGCGCTCTTGACCGACGCCACCCGGCCTGGGGGGACGCGTCCGGCCGACATGCCCCTGTGCCTGCGGAGGCTGGGGCGCTGGCTCCCAGGTGCGGCTGTGTGCCCCCGCACGCATGCCCGCACGAGGCCATGGGTGGTGCAGGCGAGGCCTCACCACGCTGTCTGCGTCGTCAGCAGCCGGTGCTGTGGGCACCAAGGGACCACGAGGGGGTAGCTTTGTGGGGCAGCTGTGTATTTTCTCACTCTCTGGGAGGCCAGCCTTGTTCTCTTGGTCAGTTCTCTTCAGCTCCTGTTCCTTGGCCCTCGGAGATCTTCAGGGGACGCAGCGTCAGCCCCCCCCCCCCCCACACACACACACATCTGCTTGGTGCTGCTCTACCCCCACCCGCTGGGTTTGTGTCTCAAAGGAGAGGCTTGAGGTGGGTCTGGCAGCGGCACCGTGGCCTCACCATCAGGCAGCAGCCTTGCCCCCGTGGACTCAGGACCCAAGTGTGTAGCCTGAGCCCCCGAGGTGGTCAGAGGGAAGGATGGGTAACGCAGACCTGGGGAGGACACAGACCACCGGAAACAAGGTGTGTCGCCGCTCGGGAAACCAGAGGAGTGGGCTGTTCCTGTCTCGGCCCTGATGCAGGGCAGAAGGAGCGCAGGGCGGGTGGCTCTGAATCGGACTGCCGTCTGAACAAGAGTGGGAGTTTCCCACTGAAGCCCCTCGCAGCCAGTCACACCTGCAGTGGGCAGTGTCTTTCAGTGACCTCTCCAGAGCACGACATCTGTGTGTCCCGGGGCTCACCCACCCCCTGCTCTCTGTGTGGGGATCCTCATTTGCAAAATGAGCAAGAGCCGGACCGCTGACGGCTGGCCCTCCAGTGCTGCGCTACCAGAAATACAC
Source organism: Echinops telfairi (assembly GCF_000313985.2). Taxonomy (NCBI): domain Eukaryota; kingdom Metazoa; phylum Chordata; class Mammalia; order Afrosoricida; family Tenrecidae; genus Echinops; species Echinops telfairi. Next base: position 2,479,255 of record NW_022103968.1, on the reverse strand, counting down.
AGAGGGGCTGCCTCTGACAAACGGGAAGTTTGGGAAGCTTGAAATCCAAATTCGTTTGGGGTTAAGCACAAGGTCAGCGGTTCAAAACCACCAGCTGCTCGGCAGGAGAAAGGGGAGGCTGCCTCTTCTTGTAACGATGGGCAGCCTCAGAAAGCCTGTAGCAGGTTACCTGTTGGGCTTTAACCACAAGGTCAGCCGTTTGAAACCACCACCCACCCCGAAGGAGAAAGGTGAGGCGGCCCTGTACAGATTCACCCCATCAGAAACCCACAGGGGCAGTTCTAGCCTGTCCTACAGAGTTGCTCTGAATCGGGATTGACTTGCTGGTAATGCGTTTTACTCTCTCTGCTGGCTCTGGGGGAAGGCACTTGTCTTTCACTGGCTGGAGAGTCTTCATGGGATTTGGCATCCCTCTTCCCACCCCACCTGCTCCCTAACCTGCTTCTCCAAAGCCTGTGAAAGGTTGACCTAAGGCCCACCCTGCCCCTAACCCAGACTACAGGACATAACCAGGGCAGCTTGGACCAAACCAACTTTACCCGCACCATCAAGCCCATGCCAACTTGGGGTGCCCTGAGACTGGAACAGAGGTGCCCCATAGGGCTGCAGACCATCCAGGAGGACAGACAGCTCCATCTCCCCCTGCCAGGGGGCTGGAGGGCTAAGAACCCTGACCTCAAGCTTGGAGGTCCAGTGCTTAACCCAGGGGTCACAGGGTGCTTAAGCACTGGTGTGGAGGTTTGGGTTTCTAATGGCCATGGCAGAGACACAGTTGGGTCCATGATACGCTCTGTCAGTCTTGTCCTGCTCAGTGAGCAGCCGTGCACCTACTGTGTGCCCGGGCCACCCCTGTGGACTCTGGGAGTATTGTGGTATGCGCCCTGCGGCCTCCGTGTGGAAGTTCACTGCGGATAGATAAATTATTAAGCGGGTAGCCAGAGACACACTCATCAGCAGGGCATCTTTTATTGTGGCCTCTGACGGATTGTTCTCATTCTGCCGGCCGAGTGCAATATCGCCGGGCACCGCGCCTTCTGGAATCCCCTTTGTCTGGGCCGCTGCATGTGCTTTCTGCCAAGACCCCAGGGCACAGACCCAGGCCTCCCTCCCTCCAGCGGTCGGGCATCTGACGCAGGGAGGGAGACGCCGGCACTGTGGATGTGGTCTCCTGCCCTTGGAAGGGTCTACCCTCATGCATCACCGTTGGGTGCCGCTGCGCTGGTTCTGACCCATAGTGACCCCACGCACAACCAAACGGCCACAGAGCCAGCCCCGCGCCGTCCCCACCCTCCCACTAGATTTGCGCCCATTATCGATGCCTGTGTCTCAGTCCGTCTCCTGAGGGTTCTGCTCTTCTCCGATGACTCATGCGAGCGTTGGGGTTTTGCTTTTTAAAGATTCTGGAGTGGGGCTGCTGCCCTAGTGTGTGGCCCTCCTGTAACTGCTCTCCTCGTTACCCCCTTTCCCGAGTGTCCTCAATGACCTGTCTACAGGACATGGGGGAGCAGACTGGGTCCCCCGGGCAGGGCCCAGGGCAGGGTGTCACTTCTGTCCTGGTACAGTCAGTGGTGGAGTTTGGTGTGGGGTCAGCAGGTGAGACAGGGCGGGGATGGGGGAGGAGGGAGGAGGGTGAGCCAGTGGGTGGAAAGGTCAAGGAGTCCCTGGCCTCACCTGTCAGGGATAACCTGCTGCCGCCACCCGGAGTCGTGAGTGACCACTGGGCCCGAGTGAAGGACAGGGGCTGGCTGCTTTTGCAATAGCCCCTCCCTGCTGGAGCCCCGCAGCTGGGGCCGGGCTGGCTCCAACAGACGAAAGCCCACAGGGCTACTGAGGTGGCAAGTGTCCCAGGAGGCTAACACGTGGTGAGCTGGATGTCGGGATGACTCTCAGGAGGCCCCAGCAGCCTCCTCGCCCTACCCACCCCTGACTCTGTGCTCGGGAGGGGTTCTGGGTCAGGGTTGCCGAATGAAGTTGATCGGCTTCCACCAACCTCCTGAACTGCCGCGTCGGCAAAGTACGGTCCTGTCTCCTGATCGTCATAATTTTTGCTTAATGGTTGTTTGTGCTACATTGACCAGGCCCATGGGCTGCTTAACATAAATGATTACATTTGCTTATGATTAAAAACTTCCCCCATTAGAAGTATGGCAGCCGGGGCTTGAAAATGACTTATTGTTAAGCTTTCTACCCCATTAGCCCTGCCACTGGGCCTGTCGAGCCGCCGCGTACGACGCAAGAGTGCTCGTAATGAGCTGTGTAATGCGGAGCCTCCGCCCGTCCCAGAGCTGGGTGTGCGCCCACCGCAAGGCCTGGCAGCGCCGATGGGGCAGCTCCAGCATGGGCCAGGCGACGTGGCATGGCGGGTAAAGAAGGGCTTCACGGCTGAAGCAGCGTCGGCCACCATGCTCTCCAAACCCTGTCGCATCCACTTTGGGCATCTCCAATCCCTTGATGTCCCCTTTAACAGACGTGAGTGTCATGGTCTTCGGGGGTCACCTGTCAGCCCCAGCTGTTTGATGTCAAGCCACCAGATACGGCACGAGGCCGGTGTGCACACTGATGGCGGTGAGATCAGCTCTGGTGGTTTCTAACTGCGGACACATAACCACTGTGCCACCAGGGCTATAGGAAGGGCCTTTTTGTGACCGGTGGAAAAGTTCTTCATCAAAGAAGACTGGGTTACTGGACTGGGTGTGGATGTCCTTCCTGGCAGCCCTGGGAGGTGTGTGGGTGAATCTACCCATCACCCTGGGTCAGGGTGTGTACCACACCGGGTGTAACAAATACGTGTCAGGCGCCACATGTACCACACACTGTATAACGTACCTGTGTCAGGTGCCGCATGTACCACACAGAGTATAGCATGTACCTGTGTCAGGTGCCGCGCGTACCACACAGTGTGTAATACGTACCTGCGTCAGGTGCCGTGTGTACCACATAGGGTGTAATGTGTACCTGTGTCAGGTGCTGCGGATAGTATACAGTGTGTCGTGTGTACTTAAGTGCCATGTGTACTATAAGATCTATGTGTACTATAAGGTGTGTGCAGTACCTTACCTGCATCAGGTGCCACGTGTACCATACAGTGCAGAGAGCACACCTGTATCAGGTCCTGCGTGGACAGTGTGATACACCCCATACCATGTCAGTCTGTGTCTTTGAAGCCCCCAAGCCCCTGTGGAAGGAGTCGGGGTGGAAGGACCCTCCTGGGGATCTGCCCCCATGGGTGACAACATGGTGCTGGATCGTAGCACATGACCGTGTGGTTTGCAAGAGCTCACCCTGTGGGCTGTGTTTCTGTGACACGCTGCCCGAGGCTGAGTTTCAGGGAGCTGGGTTGTGTGGCTCTGCCGGCAGGAACCTGTGGTGAGGGTGCAGGTCTGGGTTCCTGTTTGGGGAACCAGCCTCCATCTCAGTGCCCAGCCTGCTCAGTCTCCTGTTGGTGCCTCAGGACCCTGGTGCCCCTCTGACTTAGTGCACAGCGATGGGGGGATGTGATCTGGGAGGAGGGGGGGGTGACCTGCTGAGTCTCCCATAGTGGGGTACAAGGCTTGATTCGGCAAAAGGCAGCTCTCAGCATCATAAGCTGGAGTGTGGACCAGTCACAGACTGGCACTGACCAGCCGTCGGGAAGCTGGCAGAAATGCTGCCTGGTCCTACACACGATGCTGCCTAGGGCCCGTGCCAACTGAATGGCCGCTCAGTGCAGGGCCGGTCTGCCCTCAGGAGACGCGGAGGGAAGCCCTAGTCAAGAACATGCACGTAGCCACAGAGCTCTAAGGCACTGCTGGGCGCACTCGGCCGCGCTGCCGTAAGCAAGCTGTCCCCATCCAAGTGGCTTAAATTGGAGAGCCCGGACACCAAGCAGGCCCTCCCTGAGCTCAGATGTCCTGTTGGGCACCTCGGACGTCTGTGCTTCCTGTGCCCATTTCATCGTCCAGGTACCCCAGCGAGACCACCTCCCCCTTGCTCACAAAGACCCTGAGAAGTGGATACTTATCACTTGAAGTCGGGGTCCCAGGAGCCCCACACACAGCGCTGGAAATTGGGGAGCGGCCCTGTGGCCCTCACAGATCTCTGGGGCTTGGGGCCATCAGAGTAGGCAGTTAGCGCGGTCGTCAGCCACTTGCTGATACACAGGCATGTCCATCAGCACTTGAAGGGCCGAGCTGCCCTGGGCAGACGGGCTGCCCGGGCCTCTTACCAGGACGTCTCGTGGGGGACTGAGCAGGCCCGGGCTCGGCCATGTCTTTCTCGCGGCCCCCTCTGCCTGTGAGCGTGGGAATGAGGAAGGTGGCCTAAGCATCAGCGCACCTGCATGGCGGTGCTGGTGCAGAGCTGCAAGGGTCCCGTGGGCTGTCCCAGGAACAGCACGCCCGTCTTAGGAGAAGTCCGGCCGGCTGGCAGGCTCTGCAGCAACAAGGGTGGCGAGTCCCTCGCTCGAGTTCTTTGGACAAGTTTCGAGGGGGACTCACTCCTGGACAAGGACGTCAGGCTTGGTAAAGCAGAGGGGCCTCACCTTGCCGAGATGGGCTGGCAGGGGGCTGCACCCATGGGGCAGTGTAGGAACAGTGGGGAGCCCGAGGACCTCTTCCTTAGGGGCATGGAGTGAGGTCATGGGGCCGGCTAGGATTACGATTTCTCCAGAAACAGCACAGCCTCCTGTGGCCTTGGTCGGCACACCTCTCCTCTGGGTCAGCCTGTGTCGCTGGCCCGCTCCGGCTTCAGCTCTGCTGACCGGCCTCTCACCCCCTCCTCCGAGACCCTCTGGAAGACCACCTGTGATCCAGGTGTGTGGTATGTACCTGTGTCAGGTGCCTCGTCGTGTCCTGTATGTTATGGAGTGCGTACCTGGATCAGGTACCTCACAGACTATATAGAGTGTCCTGTCTACCTGGATTAGATGCCTCGTCATGTCCTCTCTGGTGTGTGGTTTGTACCTGTGTGAGGGGCCTCGTCATGCCCTGTACAGTGTGTGGTGTGTACCTGTTGGCCCCCACCCTTGCCCATCTTCTTCCCGGCCCTGAGTCCCTGTCACAGCCGGGAACAGGGGCTCTGGAGTAGCTAACAGACCCACGTCCCGGGACTCGTATAGCCCAAGAGAAGCGGGAAGCTTGGGAAGGGCTACTTGCACCCTGAAATTCCCAGAGGGGCTGGGTTCTGGGGAGCCCCATGCCTCTGAGAAGCCTCTGTGGGACCCGAGGGCCCCCACAGTGGAGTGAAGCCCTTCCCCAGTCAGAAAGGCGGCCGTGGCAGGCTTTTTCCCCGGAAGACAAAGCAGCCCCGCCGCGGCTGGACCCGCATCTCGGCAGTAATAAAAGCCGTGTAGATTTACTGGTGCGGGACTTCTAACCGTAATACTGCTCAATGGTGGGTTATTTTGTGTTCAGGAGCTACATTTATCACAAAAATGATGATATACAAATCACTTCCATATCACAGAATGTTCTTGGTCAAAATTGGCTTGAGGCAAGTGATATCTTGGAGTAAACAGTATATGAAGACCATATCTTAAAATGATAGATCACCTAATTTTGTTCTGACAGAGGTTTCTGCCGCAACAAACATCTGTCACTGAAATACCAATTCAGAGATATGGACGCCAAATCGTAGAGGTTTGCTCAGGCCCGCCGCTCCCGAGCCGAGCGCACCTTGGCCCGCACTGCAGCCCAGCTGAGGAGGCATTAAGCAGGGCTGCGCTTTAAGTCCTCTTAACACAAAAATAAACAATTTGGAGAAATAAACTCAGGCTGAGCTGCACGCCTACCATGTAGGACGGAGACACCCCACCCCGACTCACGGCCGCCAGCGCCTCTTCCTTTTGGGTCCCTGTGAGCCCAGCATGGCTTCCAGTGAGAAATGGTTCTGCCTTGTACTGATCTCGGGCCTCTGTGTCTTCAGATTACCACGTTAAGCCCAGACCTGAAGGGCAGTGCAGGTCCCCAGCCTGGGTTGGCAGGTCTGCAGCAGGACAGTGGCCATGTCTTGGGACGCCTGCATCTCCCCGCTCTGACACCTCCCTCCACCTTCACTGTGGGGTGGCCCCAGGGACACCAGGCATCCTGGGATTGGAGGGAAAGGGGATGCACAGGCAACTGGGGGGACGACACCAGAGAACTCAGGGGGGCGGGGCACTCAACTCCAAGTGGAAGAATGGGTTTGATCTCGGTCCAAACTCTGATTGTGTGATAGTTTAACAAAGGGGACAGTGGCGGTCTGCAACCCCCAGGGGACCATCTAGAAACTGGCCCCTGGTGACCCATTGTTAGACTGTGGAAGAGTGAGGTCTCTTTTAAAGGCAGTGGTTGCGGGGGCTGCTCCCCTGGCTGCCCTGCCTCCGCTCACCATGGCAGAGACACCTGCGCCTTCCCGAGCCCTGGTCCCCAGAGCGCTGGAGCCGCTAGCTGCCTCCTGGCCCTGTCTGCCATGCCATCTTGTTCGTCCATCCATCTACCAAGGAGCTGCCCTGTCCCCGCCACCGTTCAGAGAACTCCCTTTGAAAGACGTCCCTGCCTGGTTCTCCCCTCAGGGAGTCGGCAGCAAGTGAGATACAGAGTTCTTGGTCTTAGACAGACTGTTCCCCAGGAGTCCCTGGGTGCCACAAATGGTCATGTGCTTGGCCACTCAAGATCGGTGGCCGCTTGACACCGTCTGATGGCCCCGTAGACGAGGGCTCCGGTCTCTGTCTGGAGGTGAGGCGTGGCTTCATGAGTCAGAGCCGGCACAGTGCTGGCTGCTTGACACCATTTCTGCACATGAGACACAGCATCAACATTTGCAAACCAGTAACCACAGAGAGCTCTTTGAGCTGCGTGGTCGTAGCCTGAAGCAAGCTTCGGCTGCCCTCTAGCAGCCTGTGTTCCTGTAGGGTGAGTGAGGACTGTCCAGTCCAGACTCCGGCCCCGCCTTGACGACTTCTGGCCACTTAGGTTAGCTGTCCGACGTCTCAGGCATCAATCCCCTCCTGTGCCACTGTGGGATTCTTGCCATTGGTACGATGGCACTTGTGACACTCAGCACAAGGCCCAGAATATATGTGCTTAGATGGTGGGCCTGACAGTGGCGGCAAGAGTGGAGGTGG
>NW_022103968.1:2464926-2471959 GCF_000313985.2 Echinops telfairi | reverse complement strand
ACCTTTGAGGTGACTCTGACCCACAGCGAGCTCATGTACAGTAGCCTGAAACTGCTCCGTCCTGCACTGTCCTCACCATCCCTGTTATCTTTAAGGCCATTGTTGCAGCCACTGTCTGTCCAGCTCACTGGGGGCCTTCCTTTGTGGTGACCCTCTTCTGTACCCAGCACAACGTCCCTCCCCAGAGACAAGCATGTGAGACAAACCTCACCACCCTCACTTCTAAGGAGCATCCGGCTGCGCCTCTTCGGAGACAGCCTCTTTTGTTCCTCTGCCAACACCACCACTGGGCACTAGTGCTCCTGTCTTCCCGCCGCCCCGCCCAGCTCCACGCTCACCCGCAGGGACAGCGTGAGGCGTGGCTTGGGTCACACACACCTTAGTCCACAAAGTGGCGTCTCTGCTCTTTAACCCTTTGGAGAGGTCCTTGCAGCAGATGGACCCAACTCCGCTTGTGTTTGGTTCTGTGGGTGTCAGTTATGGGCCCAAGGAGAGCAGAACCCTTGACGAGCTCAGTCTTTTCTGCTGTGCTGCTTGTCGGCCCCATCGTGAGAGTGTTTGATGCTGAGATGTGATCCATCCCGAAGGCTGCCTGTAATCTTCGGTCATCATCGGTTAGCTCTCCAAGCCCTCTTCACCTGGAGCCGGCCAGGCTGTGCATCTGCTTACCGAGGGTAGCTAATGAGCCTTCCTCTGCTCCTGGTGCGCCGCGCTTCTCTATACAGCCCAGCCTGCCACGCTGTTGTCAGCGGGTGAATGAATCAGTACGATGACCCACACAGCTTCTCTGACCTGAACCACCATACCCCCTGGTTCGGGGGGAGTGGGGGCAAGTTAGCGCAGAGAGAGACTGTGACTGGCTGTCAGCGTCATGCACTGTGATGACTGGGGGTGGATGAGAGTTGCATACACTACACTCACGCATCCCTTCAGCACACACATATGTAAGTACACACACACACACACACACCTGCACACCTCCCTTCGACATTCACGCTGTAGTTTTCAGCTCCACATCCCACATTGGGGCAGAGAAAGACCGGCCTTAGAGGGGCTGTTTCTGGATGCTTACCCCCCAGCTTGCTGATGTGAGGGCCACGCCCTTGGGTCCCTGAAATATGGGGTCCAGGTTGGATGATAGAGCACATGTCTGCCCTGCTGCCACCAGTAGCCACAGCAGTAGCTGGGACATGCAGCAAGGTGAGGGTCAGGCAGGACCAGGCCGGGCTTCCTCTCTCCTCCCTGAAGTCACCGAGTCTGCACCCAGCCACAGCCACTGGCACCTGGGCCTTGGCCACACGGAGACCTGCTGTTGGGGACCCAGAGCTGACAACTGTGGAGGGTTATAGGCACGTTACTGCCTGGAGGAGAAGAGGAGGTGGAGGAAGGACTGGGGTAGAACCAGTCCTGGGAGGGGTCCTGTGGTGACCTAACAGCTGGGCTGTTGGAGGGTGCATCTGGCCACACTCTTTTACGGGACCGACTGCCACTCGTGGTCTCGCATCACTGTTCTTCTTCCCGAGTGGTCTCAGGAGAGTGTCACTGGCAGCCCTGGCATCGCCCTCAGTCCTGTGTGTGGGCCAACTTCGGGAGGAACCTAAGAGATGGCTTCTTTCTTGAAACAGGAGCATCTCCCAGGATGCTGACCGCCACTTTGTCCACTGTCTGAATGTGGCTCTTGGGCCTCTTGTCATTATCTAGGCATGCACCCAGATAGCCAAACCGCTTGTCGCGTGGCTGTGCTCGTGGCTCGGTGGCCTGGGCTCCGCATGTGCTCCAGAGCGAACCACCAGGCCTTTCTTGGTTGGCATGCTGTGGAACCCAAGGCATAACCCTTGACCTTCAGTTTGCAGCGGGGCCTTTTAACCATCTGACTAGTGTCTGGGGACTCTCTGAGTGGCCGGGAGCCAGAGGCTGGCATGACTCTGCATGTGTCACCAAGATCTTTGTTTTAAAACAAACACCAATGGCATGGCTGCTCCCGTGGCTTGTGCTGGTGGGGCAGGTGCGGGCCTTCCCAGGTCTGGTGAAGGACCCGCCAGTAAATGCCCGGCAGACCCCTGCCCACCTGTCCCGTCCCCCTGCTGCTGCCAGGTGAGAGCCCTGCAGAGTCTGCTTTTATGCCAAGGGACGTGGTGAGCGCTCGCGAACACTTCAGCCAGAGCCGTCGGGCTGCGAGTGAACCAAAGAGGAGCTCGGACAATTATTTCCGTGCCACGTAATGGGTTCTCTTTTTCACAGCTGGCAGATATTACCCTCTAAATCTAATCTGCGCTGCTGGAAATGATGCCATTTTTTATGATTTGTTTAATTCTGACTGAACAAACATTGACTATTCATCGATTCCCGCCCTGCGCGTATGGAGGGGGAGTTTGGGTCATCAGAATTTTCATGAGGTGTAAATTTAAATGCATGAGGCCTCCCTGCCCGTCCTAGGGTACTGACGAACATCAGTGTAAACATTCTGTGTGCGCCCGAGGGCCCCGGGTGTCGGGAGGGCAGAACATGGGTGCGCGTGGGGGGCTTTTTGTGCATGCTGAGCCCCTGGGTTCTCTGTGGCCAAGCCCTGCGGGAAGGTCTGGTAACTAGCGGCTGGTGCTGCAGGGGGGACGAGTCAGGCCAGAAAGGGGCGCGCCACCCTCTACCTCCGTGCCGCGGCTTAGGGGAAGGCGACCTCCTGGTCCCTGTGCCTGCAGTTCACAGAGGGCTTTCGGGAACTCGTGAAAAATGAAGGGTGGAAGTTGGGAGACGTGAGTGAATGACATATTCTCCCCACACCTCAACTGATCTCTAACCTAATCACCCCAGCCTTCCTGCTCCCTCAGTGATGCCAGCACTATTTCCTGTAATAAACACCCCTAAGTCTAATGAGAGACCCTCGGGCAACTTCAAATGTATGAATTCATTGTAATTGAGCAGCGTGGTCTGCCGGGCAGAGAGCCGTTACCCCGCTACCCTGCCTTGTAACTTGCCCAGCTTGGGTGTTTTATGAAAAATGTTAGGCATTTTGTTTACAACGCCTCGCTGCCGCTTGAAGTATTGTATGTTCCTGTAGAACATAGGGTGAGAGCTCGTAATGGAAGGGAGATCAAGGAGACAATCTTTCATTTTGTTCCGGTATGAAAAATTCAAAAGACGGAAAACTCACCCAGAGAAATTTTGCAAGCATATTATTTTCCAATGTTTCGATCAATTTGTCTGTCAACCATGCTGAGAGGTGGAAGGGCCAGCAAAAGCAATTTAGCTTGTGAGGTCCAGAATAGAAATGTTTTAGGGGACCTTGTCACATGTTATTTCTTTATATTAGCACCACCGTGCGTTTTATTTGCTGGTCATATTATGAAGAGGCATTGATATCAATCATCTAACTAAGCCAGGGATGCCTCATATGAATATTGGCCTGCGACATGTGCGTCAGGCAAAGTATAAATTAACCCCCAATGGGTGAGAGCACCCTCGCCGTGGACTCTTTCCGTGGAACCATTCGGGGCGTGTTTTAACGAGGGTACCTGGGTGAATGTCCGGGAAGGTGTGGTGCCTGCAAGCAGGCTGACCCTGCCGGGGCCTTAATTAAGGCGTAATGCTCCCACGGCAAGCACGTCTGGGACGTGAAGACCTAGGAGGGGCTCCGTATACAGGGCTCTTCCACTAACTTTCCGTCTGGGATTTTCTGAGTCACATTCCAAACCCAAACCAAACTCGCTCCACGGCACCCATTCTGACTCACAGTGACCCCACAGGCCAGGGTGGACCTGTCCCTGTGGGGCTCCCAGACTGTCACTTTTGACGAGAGGAGGAAGCAGCTGGTGGCTTCAAACTGCTCACCTTGCACTTAGCAGCCCAGCGGGTGACCATTCTGCCACCCAGGGGAGTGGTCGATTCTAGAGCGATCTCACAATTCCAGTGGCACTCTGTCTTGGGACATCCATCACAATCGGTCCCATGATCCTTTCTGTGTGCCCCAACACGTCGCCTTCAAACCACCGATGGGCACCTGAAGGGTTACCCCCAACTCCCAAATGATAATATTCGGAAGGAATGATGCCACTTGGCTCCCCACTGGCCCCACACTGCCGCCTCCTGCCCTCCCCCTCCTGTGAGCGGGAGGCGGAGCCTCTGAACGCAGGTTCCTGCTCACGCGGCCTGTTCCCCACCACACCCATGTTTCTCTCCAGTTTTGGGGTGGGGGTTAAAGGTAAGTGTAGCAGTGGCTTCTCCAGCAACATGCTGCTCTTTCTGCTGGGCCGGCGAGGCTTCCCGTCCTTTGCGTATTGGTTCCTGAGAACTTCCTGCATGTTCACTTGAGCTTGTTCGCGGCGTTTCCTCTGGAGAGGATCACATCTATAATATATATAGATATTTAATGCCCCCTGACTGTTTTCAACTCCTCTTCCTTTCAGGATAATTCAGGTTCCTAGACCGGAGGCACCCCAGAATGTCTTCGCGTGCCCTCCACCCCTGCCCCCTGGTGTCAACGTCCCCACGACCGTGGGCCTTTGTCAGAACAAAGACGTTGGCCGCCTGCATCCCCGCGTGGTCAGATCGTTAAATCCTTTCCTCTGAGAGGCGTAGCTTTCACAGACCTCGGGGCTGTTCTCTGTCTCCAAGGCTCTGTTTTCCCGCCACTCCTGGAGCTTCCCTCTGGTCCTCCTGGTGGCGGGACATGAACTGTTGGTGTTTTGAGGACTTTGTTTGGAGAGCGGCTCGTCCGTGTCTGAATAAATGCGTCACCGAATGTCTTGGGACTTTGGACTGGCCGACCTCTGTGACTGTCCGCCGTTTACAGTGACCAGAGAGAACGCCCTGCCCCTGGCTGACCCCTGCTCCGTGGCCCTCCCACTCTGTCTTGCATCTTCCAGCAGGTGGGTCGTTTCGGAGGTGCGTGCAATGTTCCGCTGACCTGGGTGAGGACGGACACAGCAGCCGTCACCGTGGTGAGGGTGGAGCAGGACAGGCCATGTTCCTTCCGACGTCCAAGGTCTTGGTGAGCCAAACCGGCCGGACAGCTCCTCACACCGTCCCTGGTCTGAGACGTTTTCTGAGGCTATCGGGCTGGGAACGGCTACATTTTGGTCGTCTTGAGAACCGGTTCCGGTCATCGGCAGACCAACAGCAGGTTGAAATAAGAGACGAGAAGGTCCGGGTCTGTAGCAGAGGCGGCCAGGAGCTCACAGCAAAGCGGCGTCGGTGGTGATGGGCATTTCCCACGCCTCCGGAACCCCCTGCCCCCTGCGTGAGTGTTAGGGTGGAGACCAGAGGGAATGTGTTTCTGGCCTTGGTGCCTCCTGACATGGTCCCTGCAGTACAGCGGCTGGTGCGTTTGTGGCCGCTTCTCCACCGGCCAGGCCGCTGTTCACAGACCTGACCCACCGGGGCCCCAGGCATCGCGTCATGCTAGAGGACTTCTCATGGGACCTTGTAACACATGCGTTCGTCATTTGGGGAGAACGGGGGGGGGGGCACATGACAGCAAGGCAGTCAGTAAGTGAGGAGTTGGGTGGGGGTGGAGTTCTTTCTCTTTCCCTCCCTTGTGTTTTATCCTGATGAAACATCTGGAAGAAGACGCGGGGCATCTTAACCGTTTCCACACAGACAGTTCAGGGACACCAACCCTGTTCTTCAGTGACACACCCCTTCTTCCCCTGCTGAGGTAAAGTTTATTGTGCCAACCTGGCCGATAAACACATGTGGGGTTAATTGAAGGGTGGAGAGATAAATGGCTCACCTTTCTAGTTCTCGGGTCTCTTGCTTCCTGATTGTCGGACCAGGGTGCAGCTGCTTTAGCCAGTTCCCTGCTTGAGCCGGCAAGGTTCACTTCCTGGGAGACATCCCTGAGGAGAAGCTGCACGGACCTACCCTGATGCAGCCCTGGGCGCTGGAGCAGCTGTGTGGAGACCCCTGCCAGCGCTGAGATGCTCACACTTTCACTGACTAGCCTTTCTTCCTGCAGTCGGCGTCATTGTGTGTGTTTTGTGAGATGGAGGAGGACTTTGTGGATTGGTGTCGGACATATAGATTAATGTTGGATTTGCGGGCTTGGGCAGCACTGGGTTGGGATGTTTTCTTGATGTGCGTTTAACCTTCATATGAAACTCTCTCTTATACATGAGTTGCTATGGATTTATTTCTCTAATGTACCCAGACTAACACACCTGCAAGTACCCCACCGCCATGGACTAAACTCTCCCTCTGAGACTGCACTATCGCTAGCCCACCTGACTGCATGCCAGTCAGATGACCAGCCCCCCTCACTCCTGTGGTCCACGTTTTTTCACTCGGCACGCCCTTCCTGTCCTGGGGGCAACGTGCCGTGCTCTGCATTGGGAGGCCCGTGCTGGCCTTCCAGGGACCGAAGCAGGCACCACAGCCACATCCCTGGCAGAGGCTGCCCGCTTCCTGTTGGCTGCGAGACCATTGACCGAGAGGAGAATGATTTCGTTTTTAGAGGAGAGATATTTATGGCTGGAAACAACGCTAAAACCACGAGAATATTGATCGTGGCTCTGAGAGACATGCGCGCTGGATCACTTGATATCCCTAAATATTGGCATTCTTCTCTCCGTCCTGGGAGACAAATCGCAGCACAAGAGATGAACAAGCTTGCGAGAGAACACCGTACATCTTTCTGTGGGGGCCGTCTGGCTTCCTTCCGAAACCGGAAAGAGAAAGAGGCCGGTCTGCCTGACTGCGCGGTTATAGCCAGCGTGGAGCAGGCCCAGCGGGCCTGAACACCCTGGGTGCACGTGATGGGACACGGTGTCATCAGTTAAATGAGCGTCGGGTGGCATCATCGAACGGTGAGCAGGATTCTCGAGTCAACAGGAAAGCACAGACAGGATCCATTATCACTTGGCCTTGCGGCGGGGGCCAGCCAGCAGGGGAGGGGCCGAATGACCATCAAAGAAAACCTCTGAAATGTAAGTGATTCTGACTAATAGGGGCCCTTAGGACAGGATAGACTGCCCCTGTGAGATCCTGAAACCCTAACTCTTCGCAGGAGCAAAAAGCCTCATCTTTCTCCTGTAGAGCAGCT